>NC_046154.1:89874485-90246985 GCF_011064425.1 Rattus rattus
TGATGACCTAAGGCTACAGAAAATAACTCATTCTGCTCAGATTAGAAAACCCGCTCTGACTGAGATGTCATATCTACCTATTACTATTGATAAATTCAATATCATAGGAACCCAAATCCCAGTAGGCTTTCATAAAATTAATACCCCCAGGATGACTCTAAAATGCATGAGCGATGGTAAAGCACTTTAAATGCTCTGAAGGGGACAATAATTGAAGGATTCTCCCTCAGATTCTAAGACATAGAAGAGTGCTATGGTAACCAAGACCCTAGGCTACTGACACAGAAATAGATGATCATGCCAGTAGAATAAACAAGGAGAGCCAAAGCTACTCCTTTATTAAAAAAACCTCCAACATATGTGTCATAAATGCCACAGCATTCAAAGAAGTAAAGGAAAACTTCTATACAAATGATACTACAACACCCATATATGCCTGTAAACTAACAACACGCGTATCATAATATCATGTGAGAATCATAGGCCCTAAATATAAAAACAAAAAAGAGAAGATCTTTTCTTTCCAACCCTAGGATAAGCAAAGACAACTTTTAGACTCTGCAGAGAAAATCTCCCCCATAAATGAAAAATCAGATTTTAGAATATACCAAGGATGCCTAAAACTTAATTTTAAAAAATCAGACAACATTGTCAATTAAAAAAGAATGAGTGAAGATTTGAACATGATATGAAAATGACCATGAAGATGTGAAAATGCACTTAAGAAAATTAGTCATTAGAATAATGGAAAAGAAGCCACGGTATACACACTAGAATGGCATAGAGCAGAGGTTCCCAACCTGTGGGTCATGACCCTTTTGGGAGTCACATATTAGATATTTGCATTATGGTTCATAACAGTAGCAAAATTACAGTTATAAAGCAGAAAGCAGTGGTTATTACCATAGCATAAGGAGCTGTGTGAAAGGGTCACAGCATTAAGAAGGTTGAGAACCACTGGCCCACCGTAAAAGCACGGGCATTACCTAATGTTTGGATATGGAGCAACTGGAACCATTACACGTGGCTGGAGGGAATGTAAAATGGTTTTTCCGTATTACATCCCTGTTGTCTGACAGTTTCACTTGTATAACTGCCTAGGACCCAGCCATTCTATACCTACCTGTTTATTTCATAGGAAAAGTGAATCGTGTTCCCAAAAGAATGAATAGAAAAGAATTATTTAAAGTAGTCAAAATGTGGAAAGAACTCAAATGCCCAAACTTCAAATTTTTTATACAGCAAGATAGTGCTTGGCTTGTGACCACATGTGCAGCTCAGAAATATGTGTGGGGTGAAACTGAGATCCCAAAAAGTGCGGGCTGCATAGCCCATGTGTGTGTGCTTGTAAATTAAACCAATGTAAGCTGCAAAGGCAGAAACAGGAACCATGGTCTCTGGGCAGAAGAGAACTTGGAATGGGAACAGATACTATGATACTAAGAACTTTCTGAAATGAAAACCTATGAGAAATGTGAGTTACACACACACACCCCACACACTCTGATAAACATGGGCCTGTGTTTATCACCCAATTAGAATGTTAATTCCAGAAAAACAAGAAAGGAGTCCTAATGTTTGGGCCTAGCTCGACAATGGCTCCATAGCCACAGCAATTGAGAGCTCAGCCTTCCAACAACACCCAGAACAAACACCAACAAGACTGGGAGTTGGTGAATGACTGAACCCTTCTCTTGAACATACTTGAGTTCCTGAGCATGTGGAATTTTCCAGTTCCACCAAAACAAAGTTCCACCGAAACTGCACGACCCAGAACCTGTTGTAAAACAAAGACCAACTGAATGACCAAACCCTTCTCTTGAAGGGAGAGCTAGAACTCACATACTTGAGTTCCTGACCATGTGGAATTTTCCAGTTCCACCAAGACAAGGAAACTGCACAATCCAGAACCTGTTGTAAAACAAAGACCAACTGAATGACTGAACCCTTCTCTTGAAGGGAGAGCTAGAACTCACATACTTGAGTTACTGACCATGTGGAATTTTCCAGTTCCACCAAGACAAGGAAACTGCACAATCCAGAACCTGTTGTAAAACAAAGACCAACTATGTGTTCAGAGTCACTAGCCCAAAACTTTCCACCATGTGACCTTTGGACAACTCCCCAGCCTGTGAGCCAGGGTGTGTCTCCAAATATAAACAATGAAGATCTCCAGTCAGCCAGAGAACTCAGGGCAGCTGATATCTCAACTCTCCTAGTACTGACTCACAGAACACTCTGAAACCAAAGTGTCAGGGAGATGTGGGTCCCTGAGAAATCTAAGGAAAAGGATTTATTCTCATCCATTAAAAAACAAAGCAATTGACATCTTTCTAAATGACACCCCACTATGAGGGGAAAGCTTTGAAAAGCACAAGGGTACAAAAACCTTAGAAAAGTCAAGGGCTTAGGGTCAAGCATCTGAGGTCTTGCTCTCCAGTTCCTTCTTGACAGAAGCTCAGGGCCACCACCACGCATCAGTTGCATGACCTTGGGCAGTTGCTCGGGCCGTGACCTCATCGTGGCTAATATGAACATAAAGATCATTGTGCTTCCTCGCTCTGCAGGACTCTGAGCAGTCATTAGTTCCACGTGTGGACTAGCCACTTCAAGGGCTCCATGGGTGGTATCCATTATTGTCTTTAACCTGGAATCTATTCCCATGCACAGAACACTATCGAATGTTCTTACCCCCTTTTCCTTTTCTTTCTTTTTTTTTTTCTTTGCTAATGTAAGCACTATTTTACTTGTAAAATCTGTCATGTGGACTCGAGACCATCAAAGCATGTTGAGTTCATTTAAATTTTACTGCAAGGGTGAAAACAGGAGTCCTGGAGAGAGTGAGATAAGCTGCCAGGTGCATCTCTGGACAAAGTTGTGAGCTTTGTGAAAACAGCATTAACCTCCCAGATTCCGGAACAAAACGGAGCCTCAGAAAATGTGTTCATGGTTGCTTTATTGTGTTTGCTCTCAGGCTTCCCCTCATCCTTATCCAACTGCAGACATGCAACATGCACTTTCACATCCATCCTCATGCACATTCTCTAGACACAGTGTTCACCCCATACATAGTCATGCATATTCACACACACACACACACACACACACACACACACACACATTTACCCCTTGGATCATTTGGACTGTAAAAGAAGCAGGAGAAACCCAAAGCTGTGGCCTAGGCGCTGGCTCACCCAAACACAAGGGCTGGGCTTTCGGACCGCTCGACTACTCTTGCAGTGCTGATAGGAAGGAAGTCAGTCATTCAACCTCTCGGCCCACCTGAGTGTCTGCTCTCATTTCTGGAGGCTCGTTCACGGCTGTGCAGCAATGGCAAGCCAGGTGTCTGGCAATCACTGATTTCAAATGAAACCAAATCTTAGCATCTATTTATGTCTTAGTCGCTGTCCTGCTGCTGAGAGGAGACACCGTGACCAAGGAACCTCTGATAAAAGAAAGATTTAATTAAGGGTTTGCTTCAGAGGTTTAGTCCCTTCTCATCATGACAGAAAGCACGGTGGCACACATGGAGCTGAGGCTGGACCTGGGAGCTACATTCTGAAACTCAAGCAGAGGGAGAGAACCTGCTCCTGGCCTGGGCATTTGAAACCTCAAAGCCCACCCCCAGGAACATAGTTTTTACAACAAGCCTACACCTCCTATCCTTTCTAATCCCTTTTAAAAGTCTCCACTGCATCGCTGCTTCTCTGTCTTTTGGCTAAGATCAAGTGTAAAAGTCTCCACTTCCTGCCGACTAAGGATTCAAATATATGAGCCAATGGGGGTCATTCTTATTCTAATCACCACAACCTATTATTTATCCAGATGATTTTAGATACATATTACACACCAGGTTTTAAGAATCTGAGACCCAGGGGTACATAGGACAGACAGGTTCCTTGTTCTCCAGAAGCTAGTGAACTATAGACCAGGAAAGGACATTGTCCTAACAGGATGTGCACTGCCCTGCTACTGCTTCGGTTAGGAGACCTGGTTTTGACTTGCTTCACACTTTGAAATTCTATCTGCAGTTTAGTACAGATCATGTTTGCATTCTAGAGGGGGAATGGCATCCTAAACATGCGCAAATTGGATTCATTCATTTCTTAGATATTTATTGAGCCCAACTCTACTCTAGGCACTGGAGATGTTGGCAGCACACAAGAAAGACAATGTCTCATCCTTCATGCCCTGATTCAGTGAGATAGACAACTAAGAAATTCATTTTAAAAAAATTACTTCATTGAAGAAGCCAGTGGTCTGGGGAGATGTTTATAATACGATAACCTGAATAGAGGGGAGGGAACCATTCATTTTCAGGTCAGGGAAGAGGGCCTAACACAGAGACAAAGGCCCTGAGCACAGAAGAGGTTTAACCTGTCTCAAAACAGCAGAGATCTATCTCTTTCTGTAAGCTCCTCAGGAATGCAAGCTCTGGAGCGTAAGGCCCCTGCCTGTACCATTGACTTGGCATGGTTCATATGAAACTGCTGAGCAGAAGACAAGCACCTGATAAGCTTAGATTGGATGACTGAGCTGAATACATTAACTTAAAATACCATCAAGCCCATGGGACCACTCTGTTGATGACAGAAAGATTCTTCTTCTGAATTCACCAGAACATTTTAACAAGGGATTAAAAATCTTGATTGTTCAGACATGCTTCATGAATCTGCCTATAGCTTCCTCAGGTAAGAATCTTTTCCAAACTGGGAAGGAGTGGTCCAAACATTTAATCCCAGGACTTAAGAGGCAGAAGCAGGCCTATCTCTCTGAGTTCAAGGCCAGCCTAGTTTACAGAGAAAGTTCTAGGACAGCCAGGGCTAAACAGAAACCCTGTTTCAAAAAGAAAAGGAAAAAAAGAGAACCTTTGCCTGTCAAATCTTCAAACTTACCCCTTCAAGGACCTTAAACTCTGAGAAGGTGGGATTGAAACCCACCTTCTAACCATGGGTTAGAAAAGTTGGTAAAATGCTTACTGTGTCTGCATGTGAGGGCCATGTGAGGACCTTGTGGGGACCTGAGACTGATCTCCAGAACCTACAGAAAACCAGACACCTGGAACCTAGTGCTACAAACGAAGGAGGATTCCTGGGCTTGCTGGTCAGCCAGTTGAGTTGAACCAGAAAATCCCAGACTCAGTGAAAGACTTTGTATGTGTATATGTGTGTGTGTGTGTGTGTGTGTGTGTGTGTGTGTGTGTTAGACATATACATATACATTATACATATACATTACATGTGTGTATGCATCATACACATACACACACATATATATATGCATATATATTTACACATGATGGAGAGCAACTGAGGACAGCATCAAATGGCCTACACACACACACACACACACACACACACACACACACACACACACACACACAAGAGGAACTTGATAACATTCTTTTTATTCAAAGCAGTTGAACTTAATTCAGCAAATCCATATTTCTAGGGAAATTGCTGTCGTCAGATTTGTATTTATGGAGCAAGGTGGTGAATGCCCTGCTCCTAGAACTTCAGAAAGCAGTAATTATGCTGTGAGCCTCAGATCCTCTCTAAGACATCTTACAGATGCATATTGCATAATGTTAATTCACCAATTGCTAATGTACCTAAGACCATAGGCTGCACAGCTGGAGTGTCAATATGTTAGTAGCAGAGCCTTTTACTCAAATGAAATGTCAGGGTGGCGTATAGCTCAGTGGTACAGCACTTGCCTGGCAAAATTCAAGCCTTGGCTTCAACCCCTGCATCTTGAAAAACAATGAAATATCAGCAGCTTTTAAAATGCAGTGGGCAGTGGGCAGGATCCCAATCTACCATGGCACTGCCTAAGAATGCAACATCAGTAAGACAGGTATTGTGGGATTCTGCAAGTGAACAAATGTAACTGCTGGGCCTCTAGAAGGTCTCAACCCACATTTCCTTTAAGAATGTGAGCTAAAGGTGGTTCCATCATTAAAAGATACAAATGGATACTGCCCACGCAGCATGCTCACCAAATAGAAGATGTCCATTCACTAAACAACTAGCAGTCCCACTGGAGATATAAATGACCATGTTCATGAGTGGCTCTCCAGATTTGCGTCTTCCAAAGGAAGGCATTTTCAGAGTCCAAGATCCAATGCTAGATAAAATAAAGCTGTTCTGCTGAAGAATCATGGGAGACAATTCCAGGAGTTTCCTTCACTCCAGTGCAGCCTCCCCCAGTTTTCTCGACTCGTCTAGAGACAGAGTTTTGTCACCCATCCCTAAAATGAATGGCAGGCGTGGTCCTGCCCTACCTACTGCTGAGAGGGCCACCTGAAGGCTCATGTTGAAACATGGCTAGCTTGTAATTGGAGCTAAATGAAGAGGTGTGACCATGATGAAGTAGGGCATAGGGTGGCTCTTGAAGACAAAAACTGATTGGGCTTTCCATCCGTGGGAACAGTGTGGAGCACACAGAAACAGGGAGGGGAGCTGGTTATTTAGAGATGAGTTTGCTAGAGAGAGAAAAAGGCATAGAGCAGTGATGCAGGTTACATCCAAACAACTTAGAAAGCAGGCTTCAGACCTCCTGAGCTTGGCCTCCATCGGGAGAGTGCTGCAGGAACTAAACAGAAAGGCAAGCTGGAGCTTCTAGGAGACTGCTCTCTGCCAGCAGGCTTCCTGCCATGGTGACTCGCTGTGTTTTCCATTTACACACCATTTTATTTACCTCTGGGTGGAAGGGAATTGTAAAGAATTCAGAGATGGAAATGAATAGTTCTTTAGGTGACCGTGCAATGTATACAGCATGCCCAGTGGTTAGAACCTTCACAGTAAGCAAAAAAGATACGGGTCTGTGGACTTGGGAAGATGGTATCATAGTGGACGAAATAGGGAAGAACCCAACCACTACATAAAGACCAGAAATACAGTGGTGGAGTGCCATGTGGTAGTGTGAGCAGTGAAGAACCAACTACAGATCAAAGGGGACAAACACAGGCAGAGAGCGTAAGCTATAGGAAGGCTTTAACGTGAGTCAAGAGCAAGAGCTTGAGGGGTCAACAAAAAACCCAAGAAGGAGAGACGGATGGAAAGGGAAGGGGTAGGCTATAAGATGAGACGCAACAGCAGGAGGCAGATCGAAGAGATTCTGTATAAAGAAGAAGAGTTGGGCCACAGCCCATAGGCATTAAAGCTAAGCAAGGCATTGATGGAATCAGAGCTGTATTTTCAAAGATCAATATGTAGGCAGGCTGGAGAGCAGATTGCATTGCTGCAAGACTGGAAGGAAGGCCGACAGTTTGGAGATTTGTTCAGATGATTTCAGGCAAGTTTAGATGAGATTTTGCCCTATGTATGCAGCAAAGGGGGAGTGTTCTAAGTGTTGTGGTGATGCTGCTGGCAGACCACATGAAGTGGTACTGGGAAAGAGATGAGAGTTTGGCAGCGTGTAGAACATTGACACACCTGATAAACAGAGTCTCAATGTGGTGGTCACTGAGTAACAAGTACAGTTTATCATCTCTCATGATCTCATAGACCTTTTTCCACGCGGTACTGGGAAGGAAGTTGTGATGGTCACCTGACCCCCTCAATGACTGAAATTTGATGCTATCTACTGACTGGTGCTTAGCTTAGTCCATTAATCATTGCTTTTATATATGAGCTCCCCATACAGTTTGGAGATCTTAAGACATCTCAA
Source organism: Rattus rattus (assembly GCF_011064425.1). NCBI lineage: Eukaryota > Metazoa > Chordata > Mammalia > Rodentia > Muridae > Rattus > Rattus rattus. The sequence goes on from NC_046154.1 coordinate 89,882,157, forward strand.
CTCTGGGGTGAAAAAAGTTCCAAGAAGGACCATAATACCTAGGCAGAAGCTGCAGGGATCCTTACAGACAGTTTCACAAGTCCAAGAGCTCTGTGTTTACTGTTTCTTACTGATGAAACTAAGGCCAGGAGCAAGGAATACAGTCATAGACTCAACCTTTCAATAACAGGGAGTTAGAAAGGAATATGTGGTCAGCTTTAAGCTTCCACGGAACTGTTGCCTGGTTAGAAGAGCATTGGAAGAAGAATTTTAAGTGACTCAGAGAGAAGAAAACTCTCAGATGATTCACAGTTGCACGTACTCAAGCTAAAATTAAAATGAAATCCCTCGTTTTACTAAGCTTAACTTCCAATTTATAAATCTACCAAAACTAAGCAATGTGAAGTAATAATTCAGTGATCATAAAAAAGAAAACAGTAGGAGAGCTATAAGAATACAGGAATTAAAAGTTACATATGGAGGTCAAAGAAGTGGATCCATGGTAAGAACATTTATTATACAAGCATTAAGGACCTGAGTTCAAATTCCCAGGATGCATATAAAAAGCTGACTTGGCAATCAATATGCTAACCCCAGCTCGGAGGGTGGGGAAGACAGGACAATCCCTAGGGCTTGCTGGCTGTCAGCCTAACTCCGGATGCAGTGAGGTACCCTGCCTCAAAAGAATGAGATAGAATGTAATAAAACAGGATACCTAACCACTAGCCTCCAAGGATGCACACGTGGGTGTGCTCAACAAACTACACCCCCACACACATAAACACGCCAAAGTTTGCACGTATAAAAACTGAGCTCTCCATAAGAATGTTGATGATTGAATAAAGTGCACTATGACAAAATAAATATTTTAAGCTTCCATGAAGCAAGATTTTTTTAAGATTCACTTTTATATTTAATTGTGTGTATATGTGTGTTCCTGTGTGTATCTGTGTGCACACAAGTGTGAATATCTGAAAAGACAGGAGGTATCAGGTCCTTGGTGCTGGAGTTACAGGTGACTATGAGCCTCCCATGTGGTTTTGGGTGCCAAACACTATCCCCTGCCAGAGCAGTGCAATCCCTTAACTGCTGAGCCATCTCTTTAGTCCCAGTGCAGATTTTTCTTTTAGAAAAACAAAACACTAGGAAACCTACTAACAAATCTGCCACTAAGGAATTCTGACAAACCAAGAAGAAAATCAAACATCTCGGGAAAAAAATGAACACAGAGTAAATAGACAAAATCAGAAAAAAAAATAGCCAATAAATATGTAACAAAACATTGAAACTTGACTGGCAGTCCAAAAAAATTCAAAACCAAAAATAAAAACACCAAAAAAAAAAATGTGTTGAGATGAGATTTTTCCAAATCTCTGACGGGAAGTGTTTTCAGTGAGTACCTAAGTCAGGCAAGAGACATGGGGAGATGGTACTGCCATACATCCCCACATCACATCACCACTGTACATCACTAGAGGATGTCTACTTAGGAACATGCCTGTCAGGGAAAAAGAGCACAGCAGTAGCCAACAGAAGTGCCAGCTGCATAGGATACAGTGTAGTTCTGAGAACGTATCTCATTTCCCTTATCACCAAACCTGGGCCTGTCCCCTCTGCTCTCTCTGAAGATTCTTATGCCACTTGGTCCTTCCATGGGAAATTCCTGCTTGCCATTCAAACCCCAGTTCAGGTGTCAGTTCCTCCAGGATCTGTCCCCAGATTCACTATTCTCCAAACACCAGCAATGCTGCCTCCCTCTACACCTTCTCAAGTCTGTGTTGCTGTCACACTGGAAAATAACAATCCAGGTTTCCGCAGGGCGATCTTTAGCAAGTCATTTAGATGTCTTTCTGTCTCTTCACTTAGAACTGAAGACCACAGCTATTCCAAACAGCTATTAGGAAGACCACAAAACACCACATTTCAAATTCTTTCTTCATCATTATCATTTACTAGAAAACTGGATCCCTAGTCTAGTTACCTCAGACATCTTAAATATTAAAACAGCCCATGTCTTTTATTATAGCTTAGTTCATTTTTTTAATTTCCATCTCATACAGCAGCTCTTTTCTCTGTGCCCTCATCCTCATTGTAAAGTTTAGGGTAAAGAGTGTTGAAAACTCTGGTGCCTATTGGTCCATTACTGTTCTTGTCCATTCCCTCTGTGCCCATTGGTCTATTACCCTTCTTGTCCATTCCCCTCTGCAGCCAGAGTGTGCTGTATCTCCTTGTTGCTCAGAATTCATTCACAGTCCTGTCCATAGAGGACTGTTAAGGACAAGCTGAGCTCTCCAGAAGGGAGACTCCAGAGGGTCCTCTGACTCTCAAGCTCTTGAAGTTCCTTCTAGGGACCAGATACAGACAGCTTCCTTAAAGAAGCAAGATATGATTCCTTAAGACTGCTATTTGGGAACCAAACTCTCCCGGCCCCCACTGTGTTAGATTCTATGGGGGTTTGAACACCCCACCCCATTCTCTCAACTGTTCAGTCTCTGGCTGGCCCATTATGCAGTCTCTGCCTACAAGAGGCCCTTCCTCAAATTTGTCCTCTACTTAAAAGAAACACTAACAAGTCTCAATCCCCAAGGAGTGAACTCCACACCCTGAAGGAAGATCCCGTCCACCCAGCATTTCCCTGGGGACCCAGGTTTCCCTCTCAGGTCTACCAGCTGTCATTTACTCCTTTCTCCAGACCAACCAGGAGCTCCAGGGTCTTGGGAGCACTACAGTTTCAGGTGTTCAGAACTTCTGAAAAGGGATAATCAGCCTCCTCCAGCATTTTGGAGAAGGTTAGAAAATGCTCCTCCCCGAGGAGGGGAAGAAGGAGACTTGATGGTCCACAAAATCAGTCTTCCTCTCACAAGACTTCTGACTCAAAGTTTCCTCTCTGTATCTCCCAGATAAAACCTCCACATGAGGAGGCCTTTGGCCTAGGACTTAACATCTCTCCCTGCAGTTTTAGCAGGATCTATTATCACAGCACAGTGTTCTCTCTACTACAATCCCAGCATACCTAATAACTTCCCATGCCAAAAAATATGTTCTGACTTGAACTATTTCAATCACAAAAAGGTAATAAGTACTTATCTCAGTCTGAGCGTTTTGTGGCACATTAAGCAGTGTCAATGAAAATAACACCAAGGACAGTGACTCTCCAAAAGGAAGGCTCTAGTCCAGAATATCAAAGCATTGTGTTGCCATTTATGGGTTCATTTTCTCTGTCAATTAAAGGATTAAAAGGCAAGGGGGAAATCTCCAGCACAACCAGTAGCAGCAGGGGAAGTCTCAGATATACATAGCAGGCAGAATCAGCAGGTAAAAAACACTTATTAAAGGTGAAGTGCACAGACACAGTTGGGGGGTTGGGGGGCCCTCAACAAAGCAGAGGAGTGACTTCAAAAAGGGATATCCAGTCTCTCCTGGAAGACTGGGGTTTTTAAGCATCATTGATGGACTGGAAAGAGGGTCTTCTTCCCCTAATTTAGAGTTGATCAGTTCAAACCAAAAAAGAGAAGGCCATATCTCTGAATAAATGTTCCTTGGTCCAGCCTTGAATTTAACTGGCCAGCTTGGACCATTCCTAGGGCAGAAGGGAATGCTGGGAGGAGGAAAAGCTCCTTTCTCCTACTCACATCCCTGCCAGGGCTCTATCATACCTCTAGTCCCACAACTGTAGTATGGAGCAGCAGTACCAGAGAAAATGGTGGGTGATTTCAAGGAAACAGTGGAAAACCAAAAATTTTAAAGAAAACCCCAAGAAAGCTTATGTAAGTTGTTTTGAAACAATTATCCCTGACTACCAGGATCAATAGTGAAGGTGTCCTGAGGCTAAATGAGTACAGGAAATGCCTGGGCAGGGATCCTTATAGAATTATCTTTGTGCAAGGCTGGAAATTCAGCACTTTTGTGGTAATTCCTGTTTTTCAGGCGTCAGTACACGGGGACCCTCCTTTCATGGCCTTCTCAGGCTGTATTTCATCAAGGTGCGACACTCCCAACCTCATTTGGATTCCAACCATTTTTATAATGGTTTCTGTCCTTGTATCAACTAGGAACCCCATTCACACAAGGAGCTGTCTATAGTTAAAGTCACTTTGATTTTATTTACTTTTAATCTTTGAGAATTTAACATGTGTATAGTGAAGTATGACCATATCCACCACCATCCCACCCCAGTTTCTCTGCAACTGCTCCTAAATCCCCCTCCAACTCATTCTGGGTCCCTCCCCACACTTCATGTCCTCTTCCCCTTTTTCAGGAACCCACAAATTCCAATTAGTGCTGAGGCAGAGAAAGTCTTCCTCAGTGAGAATTCTTTCCACCCACTCAGGGAAAAACAACAAAGAAAAAACTCTTTAATAATGGTATGCGTCCAGTTCTGGATAATGCTCAAAGAGGAACCAGCCATGAGTTGAAATCTTTACTAATTTATATAGATGTTAGGTTTATACATAACCTATATATTGTCTCCTTAAATCTCTCTCAGGTCCCAGGCCCAGCTTACACTTTGGACAATTTAAGTAGAGACAGGAGACTGTATGTCTGGCCACTCAGGCAGGTGGGAGATTTATAGAGAAAAGATACTATCAGAATTGCATCTTAACTACACCAATGCCATTCTTTTCAAATAGTTTTATCCAGGGACATCTTGTCCACTTGGAAGAATTATGCTTTTCCTGATAAGAGCACAGGGAACTTAATGGAAGGCCAGGACTTAATGATGGTTGTGACCAGTGCTGCCCCCATTAGAGGCCTGTTCTTCGATAAGAGGATCAGCCTAATGGCTGGTTGTAAGCCAAGATTGTCTCTTTTTGTTATGGGAATGGGATCTAACTGGTGGTTAATCATGGTGATCCTCTCCAAAATGGAAAGAAGTAGCCCAAAGTTAGTTTCCTTGCAGAAAGGGCACTGAACCTCCAAGTTATCCTGAGAAGAAGTTATTCTGGCAGAGAGATGGGGGTTCAGGAGTATGCAGTGAGTCTCAGAAACCAGAGATGAGAAGAAAATCAAAGGGCACAAGACTGAAGAGGTTGGTCCAGACACAAGGTGCCCCCTTAGAGCATCTGAATGAATTTGGGCTTTCTCTAGAAGGCCATGAGAACTTCAGACATGCTCAAAAGAGAAGAACTATGTTTGCTTTCCAATTTGAAAAGATCTATGGCTATACTCAGGAGCAAGGTAAGAGTTGGAGAAACCTGTAGGCTGCTTCTAATATGGGGGAAAGGTAAGGTAACAGTGGCCTGGACTAAAGCATTGGCAGACTGATGGAGGCATGGAAGAGCCTTGTAAATATTTTAAATACATATTGGCAAATGATAGAATGTAGAGGCTACAAGAAAAGAAATGTAAGCATCATGCATATTTTTGGCTTAAGCAATTGACTGCATGGCAGAATCACTCTCAGATCTATAAAGCCCCACAGAGGAAGGGAGTTTAGTTCAGGGGATAAAGAGATACCATCTTCAGTATCCTATGTTATGTAAGCTGAACAAGGACAATCATAGACATACTGAAGGGGAAGGGAGAAAGCCTATGAAGCCTTAGCCCTACCCAAACCCTACAGGTAGCTAAAGACTGCAGAGAGCACAGGGAACAGCCTTCCCCAGAGAAGAGCACAAGTTGATTATTCATCTAAATAGTCAAGCCTGAAACATACACACAGGTAACAGTACACAGACTGTAGGGTGTATCTATGCATTTTGAAATATGTATGTGTGTGCATATGTGTAAGTAACAACAATCAGTGAAAAACAGAGACCATGAATCTGAAAGAGAACAAAGAAGGGTATGTGGAAGAGTGAAGTAAAAAAAAATGATATAGTTATGTTATGTTATAAACTCAAAACAAAAGCATCTTTAAACCCCAGTGTTATTCCTATACCATTGTGCCTTCCTAGCAATACAGATAATAACATTTAATAACATTAATAAAGGCATGGTCTGTGAGTTGAAGGGCCATAAAGTCAGGAAAAAGTGGTACTAAGAAAAGACCCTCCAACTGTATGTGTGCATGTGCGTGCGTGTGTGTGTGTGTGTGTGTGTGTGTGTGTGTGTGTGTGTGTGCATATGTGTGTGCGTGTGTGTATGTGTATTGTTGTTGTTGTTGCTGTTGCTGTTGTTGTCACTGTTATGGATGGAATCATCCACATTTTGTAGGGGGTACATGAGCACATGTATCCATGCAGAAGGAAAGATCAACCCTGAGTGTGGTCTTCAAGAGGCATCCATCTTATTTTTTGAAACATTGTCTCTCACTTGGTCTGGAACTCACCAATTAGTCCAGGCCAACTGGCCAGTAAGCTCTAAGAATCCCCTTGTCTCCACTTCACCAGTGCTAAGGTCACAAGAATGTGCCACCATGCCCAGTTTTTTATACATGGGGACTGCATAAACTGATGACATGATTGCTCTATGGTATGGTTAAGGGGAAGGGTTTTATTATAGAAATAAGAGAGAGAACAGCTAGAAGAGCCTAGAGAAGAGATGCGAAATGGTATCGTGAACATGGCCAGCAGAGTGGACCTGACCAGGAGGTAGTCGCAGAGTATAGAGGAAGTGAGAGGGAGCGGAAGGGAGAGCAAAAGAGGAGAATGGTGTGGGCAAAAGGCAGAGATGAAGAGCAAACAGCCAAAGAGCAAGTCATAAAGATGAGTAGCAGGAGGGGATCCTATGAGACTTAGAAATTTAGGGAGGGGAGGGGTAAGAAGAGCTGAAAGAGCTAGGATGCCAGCACGGACTCTGAAATGCAGAACAGGCACTTCTGATACTGAGGGGCCTGGAGGCCATCTTGTACTTTGGAATGGTGGTAGGCACCATAGATTAAGTCTGCTCATTTGTCCTTCTGCAAATAATAAGGGAAATGGCATTCTTTTTGGTAGAGAGGAATCAGCTTCACCACTTCCTGAGAAATGCTGGCTTTTGTCCAGCTACCAGAAATTGGGGAAATGAAGTTTTCTTTGGACCTGACAGGTACTTGGGATGGAACGCAGGTTCTCCTGCATCTGCAAGAAGCACTTTACCACCTTAGCCATTTCCTTAGCCCTTTCTTCACAACTCTTTAAACATAATAATGATAATTTTACTTTATGTATATAAGGGTTTTATCTGTATTTATACCTATATTATATCCAGTGCCCAAGGAGGACAAAAGAGGGTGTCAGGTTTCCTGGAAGTGGGAGTATAGAGAGTTATCAGTTGCCTTGTGGGTGCTGGGATGGAACCCCAGATATTCCCAAAATAATATTTAATGTTCTTAAGTGCTGAGCCATCTCTCCTGACCCCTCTTGACAATTAGTAAAAACAGACTCCCATAAAATTAATGGGACACCAACAGGTCAAACTCACAAGACCAGCACTAAGCTGAATTTCTTTATATCTCTTGTAGAGCTCCCACTTCCACAGTAAAAGAAAATCCAAGTGCTGTCACCCATGGTCATCTCTATTCACCTCAAATTCCCCAGCAGGCAGTTAGGACCTGAACTTCCTTTATCTTCACTACACAAATTGCCAGTCCTTTGTCCATGGTTAGTGGTTGCTGTATGTAGGAAGGTAGCATCAGGAAGAGTAGTATTTCCCCACCTACTCTCTAGGCCTCAGCTCATACAGTTCTGTGGCAGCTGTGGTCTTGGTAGCACAGCGATGTCCACTGGCCCAGGCTTCTTCAAACCCTCATACAAAACAGAAGTAACATGTCACCATCATGTCTATGCTCATAGCTGGGCCTACTTCACCCAGTGCCTGTCACTTCTCTACTCTTGGAGTCTTCAGGCCTCAACCTTCTGACCCTCTGCACAAACCTGATCAACCACTGGATGTACTATAGGTCCATCACTACACCATACACAGTGGAAAACCCAGTGCTGAAGCAGTCACATAGTGGAGTTTGTGTGTAAGGCCCAAATGAAAAGAACAAATTAAAATGTGAGGAAACAGGGCTGGCATGGTGGTGGCTTAGTAATTGCTGCCAAGCTCAATAACCAAAGTTTAATATCCGGGGCCCACATGGTGGGTGGAGAATATTGACTCCCACAAGTTATCCTCTGGCCTTCACATGAAAACTACAGCATAAGCATGTGTGCATATGAGTACACGTCCATGTATAAATAAATACAGTGTTTTATCTTAAATATGAAGAAATCAACAAACACCTTTCACTGCTTTATAGAAACTTTCCATTTGGCATCTCATCCCATCCTAACACAAACTATAAGAATGAAATTATTATCGATATTTTATGTAGAGTAGAAGAAAACCAACCTAGCTAAAACCAGCAAGGCTTGGACAAACATGTGTTCTCTACTCCGTATGACTATAAGTTTGAGTCCTACCTAAAGAAGTATTGTTTCTATAGAAAACTACATATCTGTCTGTTTATTTGTCTGTTTCTATCTCTCTATCTCTTTATCTCGATCTATCCCTATCTCTCTATCTCTATATCTCTATATCTCTGTCTCTATATCTCTGTCTCCCTTCCATGTCATGTCATATCAGAAGAGCCCTGGAAGCTAAGTATTGATCACAGTGACTTGTTTTAACCTGACTTCCTGGATCTTGGCACAGAAGAAGAACTTCACTCCCATCAGACCTTGAGTAAGTAAAACATAAGAATCTACTAGAGTAAGGCACCAAAATTTAGAGAGTTTTTGTACTATTTTAGCTAGCAACAGTTAACAAATTCAATGTGCTCCAAATACATCAAATTGCCTGTGCAAAGTTAATCAACTACAATTAGTAAAAACAGACCAAATGACATCCTGCCTTATTTGAGGCTGATCCCTCACACATTTCACCTCTGTGTTTGTGTGGTCTGGGGAAGTTTTCTAGAGGCAAATAAGCAACTTTAAATGGCCATTTTCTTGTAGATTTGTTGTGTACATTAAATGATTTAACACATTGAAAATAACGCTCTACAGTTACTTTCAAATATTAGCTGTTGCTAACCACTGGAAAATCCTCAATGACATATGTGTTCATTGTAGTGCCATTCATAATGGTGAAAAATGTGAACTTCTGAGACATTACATCAATATCAAAACTATTGTATATGTGGAAAGATAATATTAATAGATGTCTTTTAAACAAAATAGGACATATATGTTATCTGTAAGGAGAAGTATAAATTATTGTTGAATTGAGAAAATTGAGTCATGTGGTACAAGATGTGATATTATGTATATATAGAGATGGACAGATGATAGGTAGGTAGGTGGACAGATGATAGGTAGGTAGATGACTGATAGATAGATAGATAGATAGATAGATAGATAGATAGATAGAGATAGATAGATAGATGATAGATAGATAGATAGATAGATAGATAGACAGACAGACAGACAGACATACAGATGTGGGACCGTGAAAGGCACCCTGGTTCCTGGTTGAGGTAAAGCTAGAAACCCCAGTGACCCAAAAGTACAGTAGGTATTTCCCCTGACTCCCGGGAAACCAGGCCCCTATCACCAGCTCTCCATAAATTTGTGGCCACCAGTCATGTAAGGGCAATGCCTCACACCCCTCCACATGTGGAGGATGTGACCACAGGTCACGTAGGCTCAAGACAGATTTCCATCATAATGAGGTACCTAAAGGCCAGTACACTTAACCAATTAACTTTCCTTCCCAGACACTCCTCCCTGCAAAAGCTATTTAATCTCAGGCCCACTCTGAGAAATGGAGTATGCTTTTATTCATCCACTTTCCACCATGATAATAAATGCCTTAAAACCATGAACTGTCTCTTTTTATCTGGATTCACCATGGGGAGACACAGAGAAGGCTTTCGCCTACAGAGCCACCATTTAATCTTCCGTAGAAGGCTTCGCTCCCAGCCACAGCCACCAAGCCTGAAGCCCTCTGCCTTTAAGCCTAGGACTCGATCCCCGCGGGACCAGCTGGAGCCCCCCAACCACTTTCTCCCTCAGCCAGGGCCTAGATCGAGCCCTACGGGCCCCCACTCCATTCTCAGCTTTTCTCTGGCTTCCAGTGCCACCTGGATGCCCAAGAGCCTGAGAACCCAGTGGCTCAGGCCTCCTTGCAGGCCCAGGGACTCCTGAGCCAGCTCCAGGGGTGCACTCAGTTCACAATTCCGTGTCCTATGGCTTCCTACAGCCCAACACCCTCCTGGTGATGGTGACAGCATGAGGTAAGCAAGGTCAAACTTCCTGCATCCTGCCTTCCCAAATAACCATGCCCTGTGGTGGAAGCAGACAAGGGACCCCAATTAACCATACAGATAGATAGACTAAGATGATAGAAAGAAAAAAAGTAAAAAAATAGATGAATGATAGATAAATATATAGATTATACATACATACATACAGGATAACTACATAGATCAATCATAGATAGATAGATAGATAGATAGATAGATAGATAGATAGATAGATAGATAGATATTAGATAAGAAAAGGAAGGAAGGAAGGAAGAAAGAAAGAAAAAAAAAAAAAAAAAAAGAAAGAAAGAAAAAAGAAAAAAGATGATAGATGAAACTTAAGACTCCCTTGGTATATCCAGGATTGCTATAAAAAATATGCCATGTGCTAGACAATGCAGTCTTTAAAGGCAGAGCAAAAATTCTCATGGATTCAAATGGCATAGAATTCCCACCAGATGAATGTTTCCTCCCTAAAACACAAAATGGTAAGACACTGACCTGTTTTTGAAATCCTGAATAATGTGAGATCACCGAAAAATCCATAAGCCAGATTATTTTAAGGCTTTAGTAGCCAGAGTCATAAGACTTTAAGCACCTGGAGGGTTATCATTCTGGGATTTAACTGGCAGCGACTACTGGAATCCTCTGCTTCTCCTGGCAGTAACCCCACTACCGGTGGCAGCAGTCATCAACGGCCAGGAACTACCTCAGAATAAAGGGTGTGCATTGGAAGTAAAGACAACCTTGAACTGGACAAGCTCAAATAAGGAATAAAATCAGGCTTTGACAGTGTCAAGGTGTTTCACCAGTTCTTTCAAAAGAAAATGCAATCCATTTTGGAGGAAGGTAATGTCATGCAGCTTCTGCCACTTCCACATCCAGTGCCTGATGTCACATGAAAAAAATTTTAAATGGACAAAAAAAATAGATTCAAAGACATTCATATATTGAATTTATGGGTAAAGATTTGACGAGACAGTTTTAGTATTTTGGGGTAAATAAAAGAATAATTGGAAGGATAAAGAATTTCAACATAGAACAATCTGTGGAAAGGAACCAAGCAAGCCTAGAAGTAGAAAATCTATTTGAATTAAAACATTTTGTACGTGTCAACAGCAGAACGGGCACAAGAGAAGATAGGTCAATAAAACACATAAGGATAAGGGCTAGGGTGTGGCTTTGCTGGAAGTGTTTAAAGCTAGCCTAAGATACATGAGACCATGCCTCAAAAAAATGGAGTGGCGTGGAATAGGGGAAAGGAAGTTGGGAAAGATGAGGGGAGGGAGGAGAAAAGGAAAGGAGGGAGGGAAAGAGAGAGGGGGAAAAAGAAAAGAGAAAGAGAAAGAGAAAAGGTGAAATTGTGAGGTATAGAGGGGTAAAATACAAGAAACTGGAGGGAAAGAGGGTGGTGGGTTGGATCTAAATAAATTAGATGTAGGCATGAACATTAAATAAAATACTTAAGTTTTAAAATCTCACGTTTATCAAGAGTAACTTCCCAGAAGTTACACCCGTAGCAAGCAAGTTTGAACACTGATCCTAGAGGACGCGCCTGACTGTTGCTCCACACCACATTCTGGTCGGAAAGGATAAAACCAGTCCCAGCCAATAGATGTCAAAGTCTAGCAAAGGAATTGCAGATGGAATCTCCTTTGTTTGACTTAAAATGAATACCGTTGCGTTGTTCAAGCCATGAGGCAAGCAGACAGAAAGCCTCTGTGAAGGCTGAGCAGGTGTGAGGCGCTCCTCACCCTGAGGCTGCATCTATACAATCCTCCACATGAACATGCAAGGGGACATCAGCTTTATGCCAGGAAGAGAAGAGGGACTTTGGATAAGGGTTGAGCGAGCCATCAAAAGGAAGAGAGCATAGAGAGTGCCAAGCCCTTTCTCCCTAAATCTAACCTTCTGTCCCTGTTCATACCCTTGCCCCTGTGGTTTATTCACTCAAACATGATTGAACACGTTCTCTATGCCAACCACTGTTTGAACCTGGGGACTCACTAGAAGTTTTTAATTCCCTAATCAACAGTGTCTCGGGGATTTTACCTGCAACTGTCTCTTTCAACTCCACTGGATGCTGTTGGCTACACTCGCCATATTCTGTTCTGAGAGGGGAGACTGGTAGGGTAATATGGAAGAAAAAGCACATCCAATGCAGGCTCTGGCCTCTGGGTGTCTATTGAGAAATGTCAGGCCTGACCTAGATCTGGATAGTGCCCCGGGAGACTCAGGTTCCCCTCTCCTCTGTGGTCTTGAGGGCCTACTGGGTCTCGGTTATCTATTCTATATGGCTTGTGATGATGAGGGTCCCCAGGATAGCTCTCTGCCATCCAGGCTTCTTCCTGGAAGGAGATAAAAGGACCTGTCCTGATGCTGTTGATGTCCTTTATTCCCACAGGGGAATCAATAAACCAGGAGTGCTCCCAGCACTCAGATGTACCTTCAAGCTTTGGAGCCTTACCCTGTGATGCTTTCTATGCCATCTCTTCTCTGCACATCACCCTCTCCCAATTGGCATTGGCCGGATAGCATAGAAGCAGCATCCAGAACCCAGCATGAGCCTCATCTGCCCTGGGATCACCCTTAATTCTCTCCAAAAGTGATGCTTTCTCCATATGTCAGTCCAGAGAAGCAAAGTGAAAATTGAACCCAAACTGCATGTGCATGAGTGAGGCCCAAAGGAAGTTTCCACCGTTCTCTTCCAATCTAGCCAGGACCCCTCAAATGCACTCTCTTCCCTCACTCCATATAGTTTAGCTGTCATCAGAAGAGGAGCATCCTCTCTTCACAGTGTAGAAGAATATGGTTCAAATACACTGATCTTGCCTGTGCCTCTAGGAAATGCTGGGCTATAAGATGTAAAGATTACCATTAACCCCAACATAAGTGTTTACTCACCCCAAACTATAATCCATCTACTGGTCCCAGAAAAAATAATCATTCTATGTAGTGATTTGTCTTCAGGAATATTGTAAAGATTACAGAGAATAATTGAACAATGATAGATGCTCTTTAAAGTTGCTGATCAGAAATGGCCTGCCAGGGCTACATAAACTCTCAAATGTTTGCTGCACATGCATAAAGACCAGAGTTCAAGCCTTAGAACTACAAAAGTACAAAACAACAACAAAATGACCACAGACATTAGGCATTGTAGCCTATTTCCATAATCCCAGCACTGAGAAAGTGGAGATAAGATGACCCCTGCAGTCAATAGCTAACCAGGCTAATCTGATCAGTGAGCTCCAGGCCAATGAATGACCCTGTCTCAAAAAAATAAATAAATAAAGTGGATGGATGCTATGGTGATTTGAATGAGATGGCCTTCATAGGCTCATATTCTTGAATATGTAGTGCCCAAAGGGAGGAACTGTTGGGAAGGATTAGGAGGTGTGGCCTTGTTGGCGAAGGTGTGTCAACTGGGGGTAAGCTATGAGGCTTTAAAAGCTCATGCCACTCCAGTTAGCTCCCTCTGCTTCATGCTTGTGGATAAGGATATAAGACTTCCATGCCATACCTGCCTGCCTGCTGCCATAGTCCCTGACATGATGGTTATGGACTCACCTTCAAAAACTATATGCATGCATGTGGATAAAACAATAATAGTCAGAGAACAAAAGGTCCACAACTTGAGACAGCGTTGTTGAGACAAGGGAAGAGTTGGAGGGACAGAGAGGTGGAAATTATGTAATTACAATACTCGCACATAAAATTCTCAAGTTTTTAAATAAAATGAATACAGCTTAACAAGTTAAATTAATGTATTAAAAAGTAAAATAAAAAGTTATAATGAATGAAAGAAATGCCTCCCATGAGCAGCTGAGCTGACAAAGTAGTACATGTAAAAAGAATTGCCAAGGATGCCAAGTACTTGCTGGTAGGAGCCTGATATAGCTCTCCTTACAGGCTCTTCCAAAGCCTGATAAATACAGAGGCAGATGCTCATAGCCAACCATTGGACTGGAAACGGGGTCCCCAGTGGAGGAGTTAGAGAAAGGACTAAAGGAGCTGAAGGAGTTTGCAATCCATAGGAAGAACAACAATATCAACCAACCAGACCCCATACATACACAAAAGCTCCCAGGGGCTAAACCACCAATTAAAGAGTACACATGGAAGGACCCATGATTCCAGCCACATATGTATCAGAGGATGGCCTTGTCAGGCATCAATAGGAGAGGCCCTTGGCCCTGTGAAGGCTCAGTGCCCCAGTGTATAGGGATGACAGGGTAGGGAGGTGGGAGGGAGTAGGGGTGAGGTGGGATAGGGAGTTTCCAGAGGGGAAACCAGAAAAGAGGATAACATTTGAAATGTAAATAAAGAAAATATACAATCTATGTTAGTCAGACTTGTCATTACCATGACAAATGCCTAAGAAAAATAATTCAAAAAAGATTTTTTTTTTAGAGTTTTTTTACCTTTTATTGATATTTTTTTTTCTTTTTTTTTTTTTTTTTATTAACTTGAGTATTTCTTATGTACATTTCACCAGTGTTATTCCTTTCCCTTTCGGACAAACATCCCCTTCCCTCCCCCCCTTCCTTATGGGTATTCCTCCCCACCCTCCCCCATTGCCAGCCTCCCCGACAGTCCCTAGTTCACTGGGGGTTCAGTCTTAGGGACCCAGGGCTTCCCTTCCACTGGTGCTCTTACTAGGATATTCATTGACAGACTACCCAGATTGTCTCAGGTCAGAGTCCAGGGTCAGTCCATGTATGTCTTTGCAGGTAAAAGAAAAAGAAGGCTTAGTCCCTGGAAGCTCTGGTTGCTTCTCTAACAAAGCATTGTTGTACATATGGGGTCTCAGCCCCTTCAAGCTCTTCAGTTCATTCTCTGATTCCTTCAAGCAAGGTCCAAACCTTCTCAGTTCAGTGGTTTGCTGCTGGCATTAAAACAAATATTTCTCAGTCCTCTGTATTTGCTGAATATTCTGGCTGTGTCTCTCAGGATCGATCTACATCCACAGGCTCCTGTCGGTCTGCAACTTCTTGCTTCATCCATCTTGTCTAATTGGGTGGCTCTATATGTATGGGGCCACATGTGGGGCAGGAGGCTGAATGGGTGTTCCTTCAGTCTCTGCTCTAAACTTTGCCTCTCTATCCTCCCTGCCAAGGGTATTCTTGTTCCCCTTTTAAAGAAGGAGTGAAGCCTTCACATTTTGATCATCCGTCTTGAGTTTCATTTGTTCTAGGCAACTAGGGTAATTCAAGCATTTGGGCTATAAAAATAAATCAGAAGTTATCAGTGAGTGCATACCATGTATGTCTTTCTGTGATTGGGTTAGCTCCTCAGGATGATATTTTCCATCTGGTCCAACCATTTGCCTCTTTCGTGTTTCAAAAGTCGTTGTTTTTGATAGCCGAGTAATATTTCATTGTATAGATGTACCACATTTTCTGTATCCATTCCTCTGTTGAAGGGCATCTGGGTTCTTTCCAGCTTCTGGCTATTATAAATAAGGCTGCGATGAACATAGTGGAGCACGTGTCTTTTTTATATGTTGGGGCATCTTTTGGGTATATGCCCAAGAGAGGTATAACTGGATCCTCAGGCAGTTCAATGTCCAATTTTATGAGAAACCTCCAGACTGATTTCCAGAATGGTTGTTTTTCAGTCTGCAACCCACCAACAATGGAGGAGTGTTCCTCTTTCTCCGATCCTCTTTTGCATTTGCTGTCACCCTGAGTTTTGATCTTAGCCATTCTCACTGGTGTGAGGTGAAATCTCAGGGTTGTTTTTTTTGCATTTCCCTGATGACTAAAGATGTTGAACATTTCTTTTACATGGTGTTTCTCAGCCATTGGCATTCCTCAGCTGTGAATTCTTTTGTTTAGCTCTGAACCCCATTTTTTTTATAGGGAAAATGAATTATTTGTCTCCCTTTCATGGTCTAACTTTTTGAGTTCTTTGTATATTTTGGATATAAGGCCTCTATCTGTTGTAGGATTGGTAAACATCTTTTCCCAATCTGTTGGTTGCCGTTTTGTCCTGACCACAGTGTCCTTTGCCTTACAGAAGCTATGTAGTTTTATGAGATCCCATTTGTCGATTCTTGATCTTAGAGCATAAGCCATTGGTGTTTTGTTCAGGAAATTTTTTTGCAGTGCCCAAATGTTCCAGTGTGATGCTTCCTAGTTTTCTTCTATTAGTTTGAGTGTGTCTGGTTTGATGTGGAGGTCCTGATCCACTTGGACTTAAGCTTTGTACAGGGTGATAAGCATGGATCGATCTGCATTCTTCTACATGTTGACCTCCCAGTTGAACCAGCACCATTTGGGGAAAATGCTATCTTTTTTCCATTGGATGGTTTGGGCTCCTTTGTCAAAAAGTCAAGTGACCATAGGTGTGTGGGTTCATTTCTGGGTCTTCAATTCCTGTACATTCCATTGGTCTATCTGTCTGTCTCCATGTACCAATACCATGCAGTTTTATCACTATTGCTCTGTAATACTGAATGGCCCCTCTGGAAAGGAGTTCAGGGGATAGCATTCCCCCTGAAGTCCTTTTTATTGTTGAGGATAGTTTTAGCTATCCTGGGTTTTTGTTATTCCAGATGAATTTGCAAATTGTTCTGTCTAACTCTTTGAAGAATTGATTGGTATTTTGATGGGATTGCATTGAATCTGTAGATCACTTCAAAATGAGATTTATTTTGGTTCACAGTCTTAGGGTTTACAGTCTATGGTCATCTGGACTCTGTTTCCGGGCCACAGTGAAGCAGAACTTCACAGCAGGAAGGTATAGTGGAATAAAGCTGTTCATTTCATGCTGGTCAGAAAACAAGGAGCAAAAGGAAGAGGGCAGAGACTATAAAAGACCTACTTTTCCCCAGGAACATCACCTTCTATAGTGTCCAGCTCCTGACAAAATAGGACCCCAGTGAGGACCGCGCCTGCAACACAGGAAGGAGCCTATGGAAACACTTCACCATCAATGACACAGCATCATGATTTTAGTCCTGAGGACTTGCTCCTGGACTTCTCACAGCATCTGCAATTTCCCAAAGTACTTCATTATCTTTATTCTAATGCCTGTTCCTTCTCAGCAATTTCATGCATCACTTAATGACATCTCCTTATGGACAGACTACCCAGATTGTCTCAACACACATGTGGATCCCCAGGTTACTCTGAAAATAATTCTCATCCTGAGAAAAATTTCTGCATAAAAAAAGAAAAGAAAAGAAGAAAAGAATCGTCAAGCCCTGTGTGACTTTTTCATGCATTCTCCAACAAAGAAAACCAGGCTCCTTGGAACAGGTATGGTATGGAGAGGCGACAAGCTGTACCTGCAGCACACTGTAGTATGTAAAAGTAAAGAAAGGGGGTGGGGGCAATGGGGTATGTCCAAGGGACATAATAGCCAACTAGGCAAGCAGTCAGTGACCAAACCTGGAGCAACCTGGACACCAAAATAAATGCAGTAGGATTGAATAGTATTGGATTATAATCCAAAATATAAAACAAATATTTCTCAGTCCATCTTAGTACCAATAACTGGGTGAATACATATTAAAAATGGGGAGAATAGACAAATAGACCTTTGCAAGTACTTTCTGCAGGCATTCTGCTGTCGAACAACTAGAATGGAACTCTGTAATCCTTCTGAGACGGCCTGAGCACAGTGACTTCCCTCTACAGAGCAGAGTGTAGATAAGTGGGAAAATCCAGGCTGGTGTCACACAAGTCGAATCCTGTCAGTCAGGAGGCAGAGGTGTGAGGATGGTGAGCTCAAGGCCAGCAAACCGTCAGTGTCCCTATGGAGCTGATGACATCAGCAACTGGGTAAAAGTCCTCTCCAAGTCCACGGCTTTCATAACCAAATGGATAGGGCGTGTTGTCAACTTTAAATCTTAAAATAAGCATTCATTGCTATGATTTTTTTACATGTACCTCATAAGAGGTCTAGGAATTAACAACGGCTGCTTTAAAACTAATAATTTCCATTTATTTAGTTAAGGAATCAAGTTTCTTTGCAGAAACCTATGAAAATGAAATCAGAAGTATAATGGGCTGTGCTGTCTGCTCTTTCCAGTGTTCACAGCCCTCGAGAGTACTCACATCTGTTTTCAGAGCCCCCTCCTTCTTACTTGGGGGTCCATTTCATGTTCCGTGTTTGTCAAAATGCACAGTGTGTCTTTTTGTGTTCTAACCATCCTGGTGTCAACAACCATAATTAAGAGAAAGAATAAGAATAATGCCTTTTAGGCTATAACCACATGAAGTTAAATTTTCCACCTTTCTACATATTGTTGTGGCTGAGCAGTGGCAAGGTGATCAGTAAGCTTTCAAGTAGAAAGCACACATTAGAAAGACCAGGGACCAGAATATGAGGAAAGAAATAATGGAAAATTTCCAACTGTTACAGAGTTTGGGAGATGGAGAGTGTTAGCTACTGTAATATCGAGGTAGTCACATTCAATCGGATGTGGTTTTAACAGTGATTCTATGGCTTTATTTATATGCTGACATGTGCAATGTGCTAGAAATTATATCCTTCATATCCATATATACCTGTGATTAATGGTTTTTTTCAGGGATAATTTACAAAGTACAGGGATAACATACAAAGAAACATATAATTTTCTGAACTTCTTTTGAAGAGAACTGTTCGCCTCCCCGTAGCCTTTATCCTTCCGTTCCTTCCATCACAGCTGTAGGGAGGATGCCCAGCTGAAAGCATTCTTTTGAAGCTTTCTGCAGGTGCATGTGACAAGGCCTAAAGTACTCTTCCTCTGTTACATGGACGTGACCGTGATGGCTGGACCTCAGGCACTGAGAGGTCCAGTACCAAGGACAGAGAGAATCAGGCTCTCCACATCAGCTCAAAGGCCAACCCAGATTTCTTTTTTATACAGAGGAAAATGAATCCATGTATGTTTATTTTCATGTCAGAGTTTTCTGTCATGCATGACTGTCTAGCTCTAAATGTGGGTATTTACAACAGACCACAATGGGATCCTTACTGTGTGTATCCAATACACAGGTATTTTTTCTAAGAGATAGACTAAGAAATAGATATTCAGTAGAAATGCTTTGAGACCATTGCAAATGCTCTCCTTCACAAAGGCTGGTTTATGTTCACATCAAGAGTATATGAGGGCTCTCTGTTCCTCCCTGTTCCAGAGACAGCCACATCTCACCAGGTACCAACCTCATTCTGCCTGACAAATGGTGAAGGTAATTTTATCCCAGTGTGAATGGATTTAGCTTTAGTAGTTCTCTCAGGTTTTTGGGATCCAAATGCCTTCATATCATCTGGCAAATGAGATTTTGACTCAACAACCCCTTCATTGACCCCTCACCTCTTTTGTTGTCTACATGGTCCAGTATGAACTCTACCTATATTGAAATACAATGGCACAGTCAAGGCTGAGAATGGGAAGCTTGTCATCAACAGGAAGTCTTACCATCTTCCAGGAGGTATCCCGAATTCCCTATTCTTTCCAACATCAAATGGGGATGATGCTGGTTTCAGCATCTGAATAAATCATGGAGTTTTGTTCTTTCACCACCATGGAGAAGACCAGATGGTTTTTCCCTTGAAGGGGGAACCAAAATGAGTCATCATCTCCACCTTTTGATGTGGATGCCCCCATGTTTTGTGATAGGTTTGCATGAACCATGAGAAATATAACAAGTTCTAACTCAAGATTGTCAGCAATGCATCCTGTACAACCAACTGCTTTGTCCCCCTGGCTAAGGTCATCCATGACAACATTGGCGTTGTGGAAGGGCTTAAGACCACAATCCATGCCATCACTGCCACTCAGAAGACTGTGAATGGCCCCTCTGGAAAGCTGTGGAGTAATGGTCATAGGGCTGCCCAGAACATCATCCCTGCATCCACTGGCGCTGCCAAGGCTGTGGGAAAGGTCATCCCTGAGCTGAACAGGAAGCTCACTGGCATGACCTTCTGTGTTCCTACACCCAATGTATCCATGTGGATCTGACATGCCACCTGGAGAAACCTGCCAGGTATGATGACATCAAGAAGGTGGTGAAGCAGGCATCCAAGGGCCCACTAAAGGGCATCCTGGGTTACACTGAGGACCAGGTTGTCTCCTGTGACTTCAACAGCAACTCTCACTCTTCCACTTTTGATGCTGGGACTGTCATTGCTCTCAATGACAACTTTGCAAAGCTCATTTCTGGTATGACAATGAATACAGCTACAGCAGCAGGGTGGTGGACCTCATGGCCTACATGGCCTCCAAGGAGTAAGAAACCCTGGACCACCCACCCCAGACCAGCAAGGATACTGAGAGCAAGAGAGAGGTCCTCAGTTGTTGAAGAGTCCCCATCCCAACTCGACCCCCAACACTGAGCATCTCCTTCACAATTCCATCCCAGACCCCCGTAATAACAGGAGGGGTCAAGTGAGCCCTCCCTACTCTATTGAATATCATCAATAAAGTTATGCTGCACCCCCAAATAAAGAGTATATGAGATTGAAGAATTTTATACGTCTTCACTGGCACTTTTTCCTTAAATGTTACAGCTGGTAGAAAGAAAAAAGGCTAGTTTTCACTTTTTGATAGCAAAGCTAAACTTTTTCCTGTTTATCTGCCATTGTTGGAATTTTTTAATTTAATTAAGAAAAAATATCTTAGACATCTCTTTGAGGTATTGGTCAAGGATACCCCAGTGGGCTCTAAAACAACACAGGATATTTGGCAGCTTTCTATAACTACATGGTAAGACCTGAAATGTTGGAGATATCATACACTTTGACTGCAGAACAGCAAGAAATGGATCTCATACTAACCTATAAATTTCCTTCCTACTGGCTAGCTTTCACAGAGCTAGACTGTGTTGTAGAAGCTGCTGGGAGAGAAAAGACATTAGTGGTCTTACCCAGCATTGGGCTCTGACTGCTATAGTACCGATCTGCCAAGCAAGATGAGGCCACTGAAGCAATAGTGTCCCCGTTTATATGGAGAACCAACAACTTTCCGAGTGGATTTGAAGCCTTCTCTTCAGGAAGAAATTTCATGCCTGGTAATGTAAACATGGCCAAAATCCCATGGCTGATGTCCCTGGGATAGAACCAGCTACTCTCATTTTGCTGAAGCATCATATTGTCAAAAATCCCTTCTAAATAGTTGTGTTTATACCCATGAACCTGGAGTGTGTTCAGCCTTACGAGAGAACCTTCTTTTTGCAGAGGGCAACAGTGAATACAGTCCTGGTCAAAGCACTGAGAATAAGCAGTTATGAGCTCTCAGCCCTAAATGGGACATCTTTATCAGTCCTCCCAAACTCCCACATATATGCCAGTACCCAAAGAACACCATGAAGAGAAGGCAGAAAGAATGTAAGGACCAGAGGTAAGGTATAAATGCTGGGAAATGCTGACACCTGGACACAACATGACTATTGTGTCCATGAACTCACAGTGGTTGTAGTTTTCTGCACAAGACCTACACAAAGTCAACCTGGCCAAAGTTTTGACAAACTAGACCAAGGGGAAGCTTGTAGGAGTTCTGTGATCACACACATTCCCCGGGAGGTAATGGCAACTGAGAGATACTGAGGGAGGGAGAACCATCATTCTTTGAGGGTATGGGCACTGTTAAGTTACCCATACTCCAGTGGATGGCCACACATCCATACAGGTACAGAAAGTACTAACTAGACTTAGCGGATTGTTTTAAAACACGAGACAAGTCATGCAGTTGGGAGGAGATGTGTTGTGGGATTCCAGAGGAAGCTGGAAAAGAGACGTGGGATGTGCGTACAATCTAGTTCATGGTGTACAAGTAGAAAATTCTCAAAGAATTAATTTAAAAAAATTTTAAGAAAACTTTCATAAAGTATTTTTGCTCAAATGACTTTAAGGCTAGTAAACATTTCCTTTTGTTTACACAAAGCTCCATGGTAACTAGGAACTTGTCCGCCTTTTACCCAGTATCAAGAATACAGAGACTCAGCCAACATTTGTTCAGTGCATCTTTTATTATATAACTCTGACAAGCAAAAAGAAATGCCTTGAAACTATGTCCTGGTTTATGACTTGATAAGACTGAGTGAGTCTGTGATATAATATCTCCCAAGTCCAGGAATGCTTTACTTACAGATCAAGCAAATGTCACAGAGCATCAAGTGGGACAAGCTCCCCTTCCGGGTTTGTCAGAAGGAGTGGAAGCTTAAGATGAGAAAATAAGCGTAAAATAAGAATGCACCTGGCTCCAGTGGCCTAGGCCCGCACACCCTGCTATTTGGAGGGATGAAGCAGGAGAACAGTCAGTTTAAGGTTTAGGTAGCTTAGGCAACTTAGCAAAGCTGCCTCAAACTTAAAGACAAAATTTATAAGAGCTAAAAATTGCTCGGCTGCAGGCACCTCCCTAGCAGGAGTGACAACCTAGCCTCAGTCCCCAGCACCAACAAAATGAAACAAGAAATTAATATTCCTTCGGGTGCATTCCTTCCAAAGTACTATAGTTAAGAGAATTAAAAAAGGAGAAACCAGCAGTGCCTCTCCTCTCTTTAAAAAATGTGCCCTTTAATTACTCAGGGTAACTCCTAGCTCCAGCTTAAAGTCCTCACCACTCAAACCTGGAAGTCAGGGAGGCTTAACTGAGCAAACCTTAAACATGCACAGCCTGTATTCCTTCGCTGTAAAACTGAGAAAATAGCAGTGATGCACAGGGAGATGTGAGCCATGCTGTGTGTCCAGCTGGACCGCTCCACCCCTCGGTCAGTCTTAGCTTCCACTGGAGTGGACAGTGCCAAAATCCCAAGTACTGAGAAGCTGCGTAAGTGGTGATTTTTTTTTTTCAGAAAAGCCCCCACAGTGTGACTGGGCACTATTTATGGCTAGATCATTTTAAATTTTCTCCTCTGGGTCCTCTGGAGATTCCAAGAGTTTCCTGATATCCTCCAAAATTTCCCATTTGTTACTGAAATAAGTTAGAGTGGATTCCACTATCTGCAACTTGTGACTCTGGGGTCACATTTCAGAGACATTTCACCCCCAAACCCAACAAGTAAAGCTTTATGGGAAAGGGGATTGTAGGTAGCTACACATGAGGCTCCTCCCTGAACTCTGTGATTCCATGTTTTGTCCTCCACAGTGTATGTGTAAAGTATCTTCAGTGCTCAAAGCTCTTTACAAACAATGGCTACCTGATGGGGTCCACAGGGAAAAGACCCAACAGGATGAGTTACAGGTGTGAAGGATTCAGCCTGGAATTGACCCTTGGAAAGCCACACATCCTAGGCAGGTCCTCTCAATCCCCCAGTGTGATTCAAGAGTGAAATGAGAACATGACTACTCCAAGGTATGGTTTAGGAGAAGGTTCCTATTGTAGATGTGAAGGAGAATACAGACAGAGGCATCTACAGCAGTTCAGAGCAGGGAGGGATTGCAATAGACAGAAAACACAGCCAGCAGATTGGACCAAGGGATGTGGGGCAGAGAACCAGAGAGGAGGACAAGGAATGACAGAACCAATGGAAATGACAGGGTTATATAAGAGGGGAAAGCTAGGGAAGGGAAGGGAAGTCTATGGGCTGAAGAGGTTCAGGATAGCAGGAAGGGTGAGGAGAGCTAAGAGAAGCCACGGGACTGGGTGATCCTGGAGACCAGCGTTTGTTTTGTGGTATGCTAATAGGTACCACCATGGTTAGTCAATTGACCTGAGTTGCTTTGGGACCTGATAATTTCCTGGCCTAAGAAATAAAAGGCTAGAACACAACCCAGAAGATGAGGTGAGGTTAAATAACAACAACAACAACAACAACAGTGTGCAGACCTCTGGCCAGCTACAAATCTAAGAACCCACGTGGGATCTAGCTCCACCAGGGACTACTAGATCATGGATTCCTCCCCCAGAGTACTAAGTAATTGGGCTTCTCAGACTAGGGCCCAACCAAAACAGGAGGAATACCACCCTCTACTGGATGCAAATGGAAAAGATCTTTGAGAACAACTTCATTGGCATGAGACACTCCCAGGGACTAAACCACCATCCAAAGAGTACACATGGCTCCAGCAGCATATGTAGCAGAGGATGGCCTCATTGGGCATCAGTGGGAGGAGAAGCCCTTGGTCTTGCCAAGGCTGGACTGCCCCCCACCCCGTGTAGGGGAATGTCAGAGCCAGGACACAGGAAGGGGTGAGTGAGTGGGTAGGGGAACACCCTCATAGAAGCAGGGGGAGGAAGGATGGGATAGGGGGTTTATGGTCAGGAAACTGGAAAGGGGGGATAACATTTGAGATGTAAATAAAAATCCAAGAGAGAGAGAGAGGGAGGGAGAGAGAGAAGGAGAGAGAGAGAGAGAGAGAGAGAGAGAGAGAGAGAGAGAGAGAGAGAGAGAGAGAGAGAGAGAGAGGGGAGAGAGAGAGAGAGAACACCAAGGCCACATCAAGAACAAATGTTAGAGCCAGGGCCAGATCTGTCTCATGAACCTCTCCACATAGAACACCAAACCTTCCCCTCACTGTGGTTCCTGCTCACATGTTCCCGACTCCTTGATACAGTTCAAAGACACTATCAGCCAAAGCACTGGAGTTAAGTTCTGACCTAAACTGGGTAATTCCCCACCCAGTTGTAGCTGGCAAAAAGTAAACCTACATCTCAACAAAATGTACAGTGCTGGTGTTTTGGTTTTCATACTAACAAACTGTGCTCTAACTATGGCAACTTCTTGGAAACATGGATGAATTCCCAAGCATAACTGTTCTAAGAGAAAAGAGTAACAGAGTGCCCAACTTCCCCAGGAACTAAAGAAAGATCCTAGGACTCATGAATCAATCTCTGCCCTTGAAGGTAAGCTCAAAGGGTTTCAAAGCAAATCCCCTTCACACACAAGCATCAACGGGAACAGAGTTCTCGACAGGAGCCCGGATGTTGGCCTGCTTCAATGATCTATTCTGTTATTAGGCACTCAATAACATCGGTAGCTAATACTGAGTGTTCACAGGAATGCTGATTGAAGGGGTTTGCATGGGTTAAATCCATTACAAGAACTCTATGAAGAAGGCTCTACTTATTGTCCCCAGTTTGCAAATGAAAAAAAAAAAAAAAAAACTGAGGCTTAAGGAATTTAAGTAATCCACTCAAGGTCACACAACTCATACAAACGCACATCAGTCAAACTTTTATGGTTATTGCAATCATTGATGTCATCACTCTGCTTCCAACAACAAAGATGTGTGTGTTTCATCAAAGTCCAATGGGACGCAGCACCTATGAGGACAAGGTTTGCTGTCTCCTCACTCTGGAGTGAGGAAAACAAGCTAATTTGTAAGGAATAAGGAAGTTAGAATAAAATGTGGCTCTGCTGTTTCTTTTACCTATGTAGACTTGGAATCACTCCTTCTTGGCTTCATTCTCCTTAACTTGGAATATACGGCAATATCTACATCGCATGGATTAATGCAAAAAACAAACGTAGACTCCTATGGGCACATTTTATTCTAACTTCCTTATTCCTCACAAATTAGCTTGTTTGCCTTACTCCAGAGTGAGGAGACAGCAAACCTTGCCTGATACGTGCTGTGTCCCATTGGACTTTGATGAAGCACACACACACACACATCTTTGTTGTTGGAAGCAGAGTGATGACATCAACGAGAGTGGCCCATGGTGTCTAATGGGCTTTTAATCCCACTGTGAGGAATGTGGAAACAGGTGGATAACTGGCCCACTAGCCAGACAGCCTGTGGTACTTGACAAGATCCAGGCCAATGAGAGATATTACGTCCCAAATCAAGGCGGATGGCACCTGGATGAAGTCCAGGACTGACAGACCTCTGGTTTCCGTGGTCCCTCACAGAAACAAACACACATGAGCAAGCAAATAAATAGTAGCAATTCTTGGAGAATCAGCCTCCTGGGTGCAGATTTCCTTCCCTCTCATGCCATTCATGGCAGCAAGGGTGGGAGCAGACCACAAGAGAGGAGGGTACCAGCAGCTGTGCCCTCAGCACTGGATGGGGAACATGAGTCGGCTTTGGATTGTTGCCCAGTTCTGTTGTTGCTAAGTCTCCATTTCCTTCCCCATAAATGAAAGGGGTGCGTTCTTATGTTTCTACATCCCTGCATAGCTTCTCATCTGGTTAAGAAGCCAGGATACAAACTCTCTAAGAAGATTACGGTGTCTAAATAAGAACTTTTAGAAACAGTTCAATGAAAGCCACAGAGTTAAAGATCCCAGGACACCTTTATTTTAAGAAATTCATTGCAGGAACTTGCCGTTTTGTTCAATAAAATATCAGCCTTCTGGAATGCCCTGAGATTTCATTGTTCCATACCAAAAAAATCATTTGTTTAATTTTAAACAGCTAGAATGCTTTCGACCACACTTTACACATGTGCACCTTTTTTTACACTCTTAAAATGTAACGAGAGTCACAGCTGCCTCCCAGAGGAGTGTATGTGAGAATAGCCCAAGTAATATTATTGAGAATACGCAGAGAAACTAAGCGCCTACCACCAGACAGTAAACACATGGTGTGACATTTACACAGTGGACTACCGTTTGGCAGAGGAAATGAAATATATCTACAGCAACATGAAGAAGCCCTGGGAGTGCTGGTTGAAAAGAACTCACAAAGTGCTCCGTGTAAGCACTGTGATAAAGGTCAAAGGCAAGGCGTAAGTCAGAACATGCCGATGGGCTGCAGAGAGAAGGAAGAATGCCTATTTTTAAATCTTTTATTTTTACTTCTTGCTTAGTTTAGCGTAGTTTTGAGACAGGGTCCTGATGGGTATCCCTGGATAGCCTAGAACATGCTACCTAAACCTGGCCTTGAACTTGAGCAAGAATCCGCTAGCTCCTCCCTCACATATGAGAGCCGGGATTCCAGGTGTGTGCCTCCACATCTGATGTTTGTTTGTTTATGGTTTTGTTTTTAGATTTTAGCCCAGCAGTTTCCAGTGCAAGGGGTGACGGCACAAAACAGGAAGTAGCACATGGACTGATACAAAGTATTGGAGTCAATTCCCCAGTGTGGACGGTTCACATACTTAACTGGGGTTCTTTATAATTTATTATGTATGTACATTTACAGATAAACACACACATGTTATATATAATAGTGTAATATAAAATCATTGAATTTGACATCTGATTTGCTTACTCTTGGTCCTGGACTGTTGTTTTCTTGGGAATTTTTTCTTTCCCGTATGAATCGTAAATAGATTTCATAACTCAGTTACCCATTTTAAAATTTGGGCCTCAGACCAAAAGCTGTAAACTTAATTACAGGAAGAAAGTAATCAGGGCTTCAGGTCCGGTGACAGAGGGTGCAGACCATAACATCCCTGAACATAGGGACGCTGTGTCAGCACTCAGGACTGGCGGTAGATTTGTGTTTTTCCATCTTCCTAGGCTGCACAAACTTGAGTTTCTGACGTGGGATGTACTTTCCAAGGTCAAAAGTCATCTAGATGGTAATCTCTGGAGGAGTTTGCTCCAACTAGCACAACGAACACCTGGCTAGATTTCACAACCAAAAATTATTCCAGAAGCTGAAGTTCAAGAGAATGAGGCCAGCAGGGTTGGTTCCTCACTCCTCCAAGCCCCTCTCATTTCCTTATACATGCTCCTCTTCCCCCTGTAAATGTTCCTCTCCTCCCTGCCAGTGCTCCTATTCTCCCTGCCACTGTTCCTATTCTCCCTGCCACTGCTCCTCTCCTCCCTGCTACTGCTCCTCTTCTCCTGCCACTGCTCCTCTTCTCCCTGCCAGTGCTCTTCTCCCTGCCACTGCTCCTCTCCTCCCTGCCACTGCTCCTCTTCTCCCTGCCACTGCTCCTCTCCTCCCTGCCACTGCTCCTCTCCTCCCTGCCAGTCTCTTCTCCCTGTATATATTCACAAGGCACTCCCAACACATTGGACCTAACTGAAACCACTTCCTTAAAGCACCTAGCTCTACATACTGCCACATTCTGAGGAACTAAAGGGTTTAAATCTCAAAATAGTTAAGATCTAGGTGGCTGAACTCAGTTACCAAGGAAGAAAAACTAAGGCCTGGTTATACTGTACATTATTTCAGAATTCATAATTATTTCTACCTGAGCCACCTGGATGGGGGAGGGTGGCCCTGAGTGTATATATCACCTTAATTGGGACAGTAGTGCAGATGTTTGTATATTCCAAATAGGGCATGTGGCCATGTGCAGCAATTGTATTTCAGTTGAGCTGTTTAGAACGAATAAAGGGAGAAGGTAAGGCAGTGAGGAAGGAAAGAAGAAAGACAGAAGGGAATGAGTTGATTCCATTTTCAGCCATGCCTAATTTATCTGCAAGGGAGGATTCAGGCCCCCTGTGCCTAGCAAAATCCAAAGACTTTCAGGCACTTTCCATAAATGGTGTGGTATTTGCATAAATTTGGATAGAATCATTCTATGCAAACATTTGGTATAATACCTCATACAATGGAAAGGCTATGTAAGCAGGAATTTCCTCACAAACCACATGAACACCGATCTCAGTCAGACAGGGACAGTTTGGTGAGCATACACCCCCGGACTGGCTGACCAGGGCCATGGTCCAGATGTAAGAATGAACCATAACCCAGAGTTAAGATCCTACAGGGTTTTTAAGCCTAAAGTCCACAAACATCTATGCCAAATTATTCCACCAGTCAGGATTTAGGGATAGGGGACTTCCATAGAAACATGGCTTTGTTGCCCTGCTCCCATTGGTCACAACTTCTCTCCAAAAGTGCCACCATTTGGGGGACAAGTATTCAAAAGCGTTCAACTATGGAGGGCAGTTTGCATATAAATAATAGTCTTCCCAGGGTCTCTAAGGGTCTGTTGTGACCTCACAGCATAAAATTCATTCAATAAAACTCTGAAAAACCCTATAATCATAATAGTTCTGACGCTATTATAAAGTTCAAAGTCTCTTCTGAGACTCAAGGCAAGCTCTCACCCTTTGCCCATGTTAATTTAACATGAATCTTACACATTTCCAGTAGAAAATGGTGCGGTGGTTAAAGTGAGAAATGTCCCCATAGGCTCAGGTATTTGAACACTTGTTCCCTGGTTAGTGGTACTGTTTGGGAAGGTTGTGAAGCCTTTATAAGGTAGTGCTTTTCAGGAGAAAATACATCAACAGAGGCCAGCTTTGTTTATAGCTTCACCTGCCTCCAGTTCTCTCCTCTCTCTGCATGTGATGGGCATGTGATCTTGGCCTCCTGTCCCGGAGCTTACTGTCATGCTTCCCCAACCACTATCAGCTCTCCCTCTGGAGCCATGAGCCAAAATAAACTCCTCTTTGAGATGCTTGTGGTCATGGTGTTTATCAGAGCAACAGAAAGTAACATATTCAAGAAGAGTAAAGTAAACATTCCTACACAAAAGGGAGGAACAGCAAGAAAAGACCAGACCCAACAAGAACAAAGAGAAACCCTGGCCTGAAGCTATCCCCCACACCTAGTCTATCCAGTGCCTGAAGCATCCCTTGCCAGATAGTCCATGTTCTTGCTATCTTCACGTACTGGCTAGTCTTGTGTGTCAACCTGACACAAGCTGAAGTTAGCACAGAGAAAGGAGCCTCAGTTGAGGTGATGCTTCCATGAGACACAGATGTAAGGCAGTTTCTCAGTGG
The DNA here is from genome assembly GCF_011064425.1 of Rattus rattus. NCBI lineage: Eukaryota > Metazoa > Chordata > Mammalia > Rodentia > Muridae > Rattus > Rattus rattus. The sequence continues at coordinate 89,911,857 of NC_046154.1, forward strand.
TCAAGTGGGGAGGACCCAGCCCATTGTGGGTGGTGCCATCCCTGGGCTGGTGGTCCTGGGTTCTATAAGAGAGCAAGCTGAGCAAGCCAGGGGAAACAAGACAGTGAGTAACACCCCTCCATGGCCTCTGCATCATCTCCTGCTTCCTGACCTGCTGGAGTTCCAGTCCTGACCTCCTTTGGTGATGAACAGCAATGTGGAAGTGTAAGCTAAATAAACCCTTTCCTCCCCAACTTGCTTCTTGGTCATGATGTTTGTGCAGGGATAGAAACCCTGAGACACTTCAGCATCCTCAGATCTGTGCTGGGTTTTAGTCTTCATCATCTCAACTTCACATACCAACCTTTCAAGGCCTCCCTGTGGAGAATGCAGTCCTGATACACTCCTTCCTAAGCTATGTGTTTTCTATGTCTTTCTGTTATACTTTTTTCCCTCAGACTTCTCAATATAAACCTGGATTAAAGTGGTATCTTGGTTTCTTTCCCTGTTACAGTAATAAAACATCCTGACAAAAGCAACTTAAGAGAGAAAGTTTTTATTTACCTCCCAATTCCAGTTTATTTAGTCTATCCTGATGGGCAAGTCTCAGCTGCAGGAACTTAAAGAGAATTGTCACATTCATCCACAGTCAAGAGCATAGAGCAATGCATACTCTCTGCTTACACATCTGAGGTCCCACCCACGATTAAGACAGCTCTTCCTCTATCAATTACTATAGTTAAGAAAAGCCTGACAAGCATGGCTAGAGGCCCATGCCCCTTGTGTAGCTGAAAATTAGCATGAACAATCACAAAGAGTGAGTAGGAACCATGACACAGTCTAAGTACTGTGCTATCTTAGAGGGTTATTTTTGAATTCAGCTTCACTCATACTTGTAAGACATGTACAGAACATAGCCAGATTGGCTGACAAATATATATGTACACACACACACACACACACACACACACACACACACACACACACACACACACACACACACGGCCCTCTAACCCAACTCCTAGTATAGCCTTTGTTCCCTCACAAAAAATTCCTGCAGCTGAGACTTGCCCACTAGGATAGTCTGTGTAGATTGGAATTGGGAGCCAAATAAAAACCTTCTCTCTTAAATAGCTTTGATCAAGATACTAATTTTCAGCCCTCCCCACACTCCCAGCCTTTACAGTATTCATTTTTTAATCACCATTCTGGTCTTCCAGACTTACACCAGAATGTCACTTTTTAACTGTGCTTGCGATGCTCTATGGCTTATCTAGGCTACACTGCCAAACTCTCCCACATTTTTCCTAGGGGTAGGGGGAAAGGGAACAATTCCAAGGGTCTATGTAATAGCCACAACCCCACTTCTGATATCAAATATCTGTTAGCTACTTTTTCCTGTCACTTTGAGAGACAGTGATTGTTGAGCATTTCCACCCAGCATGCACAATTCCAAAGTCTTTGAAGCTCTATAGAACAGATGTTTTTCTGTGGAAAAGTCTTTTCTCCTAATCTCTGAGCTGCTGGGAGCAATTCACCCTCCTCAGCTCTCTGATGTGGCAAGGCCAAGGCATCTGCTTTATTGCAGATGATAGTGTTTGTGATGTACTATCTGTAACTCTATTGGGAATAACATGCATTAATAGTCATTTTTGGATATTGAATAGCTAATAAGCAACTAATAACCATTTTGAATATTGAAAACACTGCTTTTCAAAACTCAATGGGCCCTAATGATTTTGAATGAGGGACAGTATGCTTACATAATGCTCCATGAAGGCTACTTGGCTGTTGTCTTATTGTTGTGTTTGGAATTAAACAGAGCACCACATATCATATGACGTGTTCGTCCTCACCCATCTTGCTTTCATTTGAGATTATTTCCTTTGCAGTCACCAAGAACCCAATGTAGGCTCAACAGGTCTGTCTGTGTCTTGCAGGAATACTGAAGAATTAATTAATAAAAGATCTAGGATGAGGTCCAATGAACTGTAAAATGCATGTTAAGAAACACTGGGGTGGCTCCACCCAGCTGACTCAGACAGATACAGATACCCACAGCCAAACAGTGGATGGAGCTTGGGGACTCTTACGGGAAGAATAGAGGGAAGGATTGTAGGCCCCAAAGGTGATAGAAACTCCACAGGAAGATCAACAAAGTCAACTAACCTAGACCCTTGGGGCTCTCAGAGTCTGAACCACTAACCAAAGAACTACATGTGCTGGACCTAGACCGCCTCACACTTTTGTAGCAGATAAGTAGCTTAGTTTCCATGTGGATCCTGAACAACTGGAATGGGGGCTGTCCCAAAAGCTGTTGCCTGTCCATGGGATATGTTCTTCTACCTGGGCTGCCTTGTCTGGCCTCCGTGGGAGAGAAAGTGCCTATCCTCACAGAGACTTAAAGTGCCAGGGTGGGAGTTACCCAAAGAAGCCCCCGGAGGATGGGAGAAGGATTGTGGAAGAGGTGACTAGGAAGGGGCAATGAGTGAGATGTAACATAAGTAAAAAATTAAAGTTAAATTCAAAGAAAGAAAGAAAGAAAGAAAGAAAGAAAGAAAGAAAGAAAGAAAGAAAGAAAGGAAGAAGGAAAGAAAGAAAGAAAGAAAGAAAGAAAGAAAAAGGAAGAAAGAAAGAAAGAAAGAAAGAAAGAAAGAAAGAAAGAAAGAAAGAAAGAAAGAAAGAAAGAAAGAAAAGTGAAATACTGGGACAGGAGTGGGTCACAGATTCTTGGTCCTCAAGGCCATAAGGATACAAGAGGAAGTAGCAGAGAGGAAGCAAGGGGGGAAGAAGAAATGAAGAGTAGAAAGTAGGTCATCAGACAATCTACCTTCTTCCAGACCTTCTTTCTATCCAGATTCCACCATAGCATAGGAATCCAGAAAGTGTGGCAAGCCCCTGAAGGAGACCATGAGGAAACCAACACTTCGTACCATACCTGAAGTTGCTGTATTGGAATAGGGTTGCTAGGGTTTCCAAAGAAGTATTGTCAGCAGGGATCAAATCCATTCTCTAAGATTCAATCCATCTCTACTAAAGATAAAACACAAGTAAACTCTGATCACAGGAGACAAGGTCGGAGGTCCTAGAAGACCTGATTTTTCTCTAGGTACAGACAGTTGAAGAAACAGGGAACACAGTCAAGAACCCAGCTCTGCTCTGGGATGTAGAAGGCAAGAGCATCCTCCCCATGTCAGTTTTCAAAATACCTTTAAGAAATGCGTGGTTTTCTTTGGCATCTCCATATCCCAGGAAAATGAAACTCCCAAAGCTCTGTTTTCAACTATGGGAAGAACATGGGATCCACCTACCTCTACCACTGTTAAGTGGATAACAACACTAACCATTGGCACAATGTTGTATAGTAGGCTATACAGTGGCCACGTGAAGGACTATCCATACCTTGGTTTCCCTAACAACTGAGGCACAAATTATGATGACACCTACATTTCAAAGTTGTGTGAGGATTAGAAAAATCTGCAAACTTCTTAGCTTTTAATGGTGACCAACTGGCATGTGCAGAGAGACAGACCCTGAACCATCATCTTGAACTCCGGAAGGGCCCTTCTCTGTGACTCCAAGTTCTTCACACATAGAGGCACCTGCTCACGCTCAAGAGCTCAAGGATTTATGGGTCCCAAACCCAGATTAGAAGGAAGTGACAGTCATGAAAGACAGACAACTGGCCCCAAATCCTGGAGTGTCACATGAACAGGGTGTATCTCCAAGAAGCAGAGAACTTTATATCCCTAACTGTCCCATAGGAAAATCTTGCTCATGAAAAATAAACACCCTTGGAAAGAAAGGGGCTTTGAGGATATTGTTTTCTTTTGTTGTTTTAAATCTTAGTTAACCTGTAAGCTCCACCCACCCAAAGACCAGGCAACTTCCTGGAATGCTAAGAGTTGTAGCTCTTGGAAAATAACAAATCCTTATGGGAAATTACAGCAGCCTGATGGATTTGTCCTTATAAGCCCCCTATAAAATGTATCTTGGGACTACTCAGTTAGGAATTCCAAGGAGTGGTCCTGACCAAATCCTATCCTGGTCAGTATTTAATTAGAAGCTTGCTTCAAATTTGGTTCAAATGGTGGAACAGATCTTCTCTGACAGATCTCAGGATTAACACTCACCTTTTCTTCATTTCTTGTTTGCTGTTACCTGACCTACAAGCTTCTGGGATTCGCTGGTCTGAGCCTCCCACAGTCCTCTACTCTCTACCATGTCCTGTGCTGCCACCTCAGGCCTTTCATGGGTTCTGGGGACCCAGAGTCAGGTCTTCACACTTGTGTGATAAATGCTTCCCCTACTGAGTAATCTCCCTAACCCTATTGTTTTATTTTTGGAAAAGAGCAGAAGACACTGAAGCTAAAACTGATGGGCAGAGTAGATGGTGGGTGAACTGTAAACACCTGTCACTTTGAAATGGACACCGGGCCGCAAGGTTCTCTGCCCAGCAGACCTTTTGCTAACCTTTAATTTCCGCATCCATAAGATGCATTCTTGGACAGCCTGGCTTTAAAGGGGCATTCAGAAAAAGGTTAGATGATGGGACGCCCAATAGCATTGCAATCATTCCTGGATATACACACTTAGCGAAATTTTGTTTAAACCATTCTTAACTCGACCACATAGATAATTCTGGAACATTGAGGATGGTCATTTTGTTTTACAGAAGAAAAGAACAAAACTCAGAGAGAAATTAAATCTCGTTAACGAAAAACAGCCACTAGCCATCCTCCGCCTCATCCACAGAGATGCTGGGAGTCTATTTCTTCAGAACTTAATCGACAACATCTAAAAGTAGAGCTGAAGCATCCTCCCTCCCCTACTGTCATTTCAAGTGGCATTATAGATTGAAGAATTGTCTGTAATGACGATGGAATAACTCATTTTTAAAATCATGAACCGAGAAAGCAAGATCACTGTCTTGTCTTTGAATGGTATGGGGCTGAAATGAAAACCCTGTCCTCTACCAAACAAAAGGTGGAAAGTAATTATCTGAGATGAAAAGCCCCCCAGCCCTTCACCAGGCCTACAGAAGACGGCACACATTGATCAGAGTCCAAGTGCCAGGTCTGGGTAGGAAAAAAATAAAGAGCCTGCATCATTAATTTCAATAGACTCTAAAATAATAGGATGCAGTCAGGCAGAAACACGACAAAAATCTCGTGTTCCTCCATTCCTAAATGAAATGCTCCCAGAGTGCAATGGGGTAAGAAAATACTCTCTGTTGCCAGGAAGCAGGACTTTCAGAGGCACAGGCTTTCTCTTCTTTTCATTGTGATGTTTCAAACCTTCAGAACATGAAAGGGATCTGATAGCAAACATTAACAGGCTGAATCAAACTTCCTCAATGCTGTCATTTGCTCACACATACTACAAGTTGTTTTAAAGGAATAAGATGTTGCAGACAGAGACTTCCTCACTATCCAGTGAGCTGTCTAGTCCTCATGTGTGTGTATATGTATGTATATGTATATATATACATATATATATATACCTATCCATATATATGTGCATATTTCCCTATTGTGGCATACATACAATATCATAATATTTAACATTGAGGTCTCTTGGTTGATTTTGTTTTGTTTTGTTTTTCACACACTGGCATTGAACTTAGGATATCATACATGCTAGTCAAGTGTTCTACCAGTAAGCCACACGCCACAGTACTTTGGTTTGATTCTTAGTCTTATTTATTAGTGTGGGGGGGGTGTGAGATGAGTGTGTGTGTGTGTATGTGTGTGTGTGTGCGTGTGTGTGTGTGTGATGAGTGTGTGTGGGTGTGTGTAGGAACACTCTTGTCATGGTGAGCCTGCAGAGCTCAGAGAACAACTTTGGAGAGGCAGTTCTCTTCTTTTGCCATGGGATCCTGGGTTCAAGTGCAGATAGTCAGGATTGCACAGAATGGCACTTGAACTGGTTGGACCACACTGCCAGCCCAGACACTCCGAAGCACACGCCTCAGTAGGACTGAGCACGTTCACAATAGTGGACTCTCATCACCACTATCCAGTACCAGGACATTTTCATCACAACAGAAGGAAACATCATACCCTTTAAGCTGCAACCTCCCCCCATTCTTTCCACTCCTCAGCCTATGGCAGCATTAATCTGCTTTATCCCAATAGATTATATTAGACTGGATATTTCATATGAGCAAGTCGCCCGATATATCACTTTTTGTGTCTGACTTAATTCACTCAGCAGAATATTTACTAGGTTCATCTACATATATAGAAACCCTTGCTTCTTTGTTACATCAAATAATACTCCATTGGTTAGCTATACCATATTTTGTTTACATATCCATCTGTTAATGTGTGTTTAGAATGTTTCTATTTCCAGATGTTATGAAAAACCTGGCTAGAAATATCCACAGGAAATCTTTTTGTGGATGCATGTTTCTGATTCGTTGGGGCAGGTACCTACAAGTGGAAATGGTGGATGATCTGATCTGACAGCTTTGGGTTTAACAATTTGAGGAATGTGTAGACTGCTAGACTGTTTACTACGTATTCATGCTATGTGCCACTCTTTCCATTCACCATGAAAATTTTACAGACTCCTCCATCTTGTATTCATCTGTGATCCATCATTTTAATAGTTGTCCAGGACTGGAGAGATGGTTCAGTAGTTAAGAGCACTGACTGTTCTTCCAGAGGTCCTGAGTTCGATTCCCAGTAACTACATGGTGGCTCACAACCAACAGCAACAGTGTGCTTACATATATAAAATAAATATGTGGGGATGTAGACTGACACCTTGGGAAGGAAGAATGGCAGATCTGAGGTGGCTGGTCACCATTGTCCAAGACAATAAGCAGAGAGCAGAGCAAGCTATACAATTTTGTTACATTGCATCCACACTAACACACATTCATCCACTCACAGATACACACAATAACACTTATGTATTCACATGCTTTTGTCCACTCAGACACATTCACAATCACTGTCTGTCAGTCACACTCACAGACTTACACACTTGCATATTCTCACAGATGCTCACACACATTTACTCACTTCACTAACTCACACTTCCCTGCATACACTCATATGGTTGTGCACACACCCTCCCACTCATCCTCATTAACACACACACTTTCTTACTCACATGCTGACCTACTTCTACATACTTCTTTACTCTTACACTCACACACTCATTTACACATTCATAAGCACACAGGTCCACACATGCACACTCATAGTTACATTCAGAAATACACATTCACATGCTCAACAACAAATTCTCACTTACAGTTCTCTCTCTCTCTCTCTCTCTCTCTCTCTCTCTCTCTGAGGTTTTGATATTTATCCATGTACTCACACCATCCATGCTCACCAGCACATAGTCATCATTTCACAGTCACACTTACACACTAAAACACTCACAGCCCGTCAATACACATGCTAACAAATGAATTCACACATACAATAACATGCTAACACACACTCACAGTCTTGCACATATTCATACTAACCCAGGTACTCACACACACTCACCACTTACAAACACACACACACACAAACTTGCTCTCCTGCTTACACAATTGCTCACACAAGCACACTTCACTCTTGGTTGCTTACACATGTACAATGATACACTCAAGAATACATTCATATGCACACACTCAAATACACACTCAACAATACACACATTTGCACTAACACAGTCAAACAATCTCATAGGGCCACACCTATACACAGATACACTCATTTTCAAACACACACTCATACAGTCTCTTACACATTCATGTAATCACACTCACAAACACACACACTCACTACTAACTCACTTGTACACTCACTCTCAAATGGTCAACCACTTACACTTACTCACACACAGTCACACACACATACAGATACCCAAATATAGACATTCACACACACACACACACACTCAGACACACCTTCTCACACTCATAGTAGTACACTAACTTACATAAAATTTCACACACATGCTCACATAGTATTATATTTACAGTCTCACAAAGGATCACGCAGTCACACATTTGATTGCCATGCATTCTTATCTCAAAATCTGTGTAGAGTCCATGAAAATACAGTGGCAAGGCTGCCACATCTTTGTAGCTCACAGTTAGATGAGCTCAGAGATGGCAGACAAGCAGATCATGGCATGGTGGATGTGCAGAGAAAAAGAACCCCAGCTGTAACTGTACATGCACTGAGGTTCTCAGACTGACTTCCTAGGAAAGGGTGCTGGACAGTAAGGGCCAACCTGAAAGGCAGGCAGAAGGCAACTCCAGACTGAGGGCGACTGAGGGCGTAGCAGCATGCCTGGGAAGAGCAGAACACAGAATCCTCAGGAGCAGGCACTGCACAAGAGGAGATGCAGGAAAGTGGGTGCACCTGTCTTTCTTCCTTTCTGGAAACAAAGCATCTACTCCTGGTCTCACATGCCCTGTTTGTGAAACAGTAGAGTTGGGGAGGGAGCTGAGACACTTCTCCTGGATTTCTGGGATCTGAATCCAGGTTCCAACATCTCTTCCTGCATGGCTCAGGACTGACACATGCAGTCTAACCATAGCTGCTTCCTGACACTTCTCTGGGTACCAGTTTCCTTATCCACAAATAAGAGACTTGCAGTGGCTGATTTCTATCACTTTGCTTCCCATTGGCAAGATCTCACGATCGGGTTTCCTAAGCCAGGGAAGAAGCAGAGCTGACAGCAGAAGCCAAGACCTTCTCATGTGACCTCTTCCAACGCCCTCTTTCTCTAACTAGAGATCAGTACAATACAGGCAGAGACCCCACCACACTGCAGGGCCCTCTAGAACACCCCTCTGCTAGATTCAGACTTAAGACTTCATTGTACTTAATCACCTCTTTCAAGATTTTAGATCCAAACAGTCATAATCTAATACCTTCAAGGTTAGTACTCCCATACGGATTAGAGATAGGGAACATCTTCCATACCAGAGCTTCCAGAACATGTCTGACACCATGCTTAGCACATAGCAAACACTCATAAAGAGTTAGCAAGCAAGACTGATGATGGAGATCATGGCTCTCCATGTTGGAAACCCTTCAACAGGTGACAAAGCCCCAGATCAGCACCTAGCAGGAAATTCCTCTGAGACAACAGGAAGATCCAGGGTTCAAGGCCAAAAATTCCCCCAGACCAAAAAAAGAAAGCCATTGGCTTTGGAGTGAGAGTCACACAGTGCAGCAGTAGATACTGACTTAGGGATTCATGTGCTTGTTGAAGAGGGTCCAGTTGTGACAGGTGTGATGTTAGAACAGAAATAAGCCTCAGGAGACTGTTCAGTAGTAAGTTGCTTGCCTGGCAAGCATGAAGACCTGAGTTCAGTTCCCAAAATCCACATGAAAAAGCCAAGTGTGGTGGAGTATGTTCATAACCCCAACAATGGAGAGGTAGAGACACGTGAGTTCCAGGGAATCACTAGCCAGCAAGCCTGCCCTATTTGAGAAATTCTGAGACAGTGAAATATCACAATTCAAGAGAAGGAGGAGGAGGAAGAGGAGGAAGAGGAGGAAGAGGAGGAGGATGAGGAAGAGGAGGAGGAGGAGGAGGAAGAGGAGGAGGAAGAGGAGGAGGAGGAGGAAGAGGAGGAGGAAGAGGAGGAGGAAGAGGAGGAAGAGGAGAAAAGGAAGAGAAAGAAAATGAATTGTGGTCGAAGAAAATCGACCCAAGATTGTCCTTTGTCCTCTACACACACAGGTAATCATGTACAGGCACCCACAAAGAAGTGTGTGCATGCACACACATACACTTAATATATAAATAATAAAACCAGAGCCTCCATTTGGCCAACTGAGCAAATCACTCTGGGTCTTTTCAGCTCTCAACCATGCTGGTCTTAGACATCTATCCTTCAAGACAGAGATGTGTCAAAGTGTAAATGACAGTTGTTTAAACCCTTAGACAAGAACATCACCTTCTCCTATCTGCTCTTTGCTTAACCATGATGCCTCTCCACTTAGACCCTCTGCCTCCTTCCTCCCTAGCATCCTGAGTGGCAATGAAAATAAAACCCAAACCAGCACAGAAGCCCCAAGCACTGGCATCCTCTGAGGGTTTACGTCTTATCTTCTCTCTTTCTTTCTGCTTTCTCCTACTTTCCTGCCCCTGATCCTTAAATGCTTTCAATTCTCACCTCACATCTACTTACTGAGTTTCTCCTAACCTCTACCTAGCATCTCCAGCCCTTCTTTAGTCTTCTCCAATCAGAAGTGGCTGTCTTCTTCTCACAGAGATCAGAACATCTCATCCCTCCCAACTTCCCCCATTCACATCTAGGACACCCCACTGTCCAGAATTGGGACCATCTTGAAAGACATTTTCGGGTTCTTTCAGCTCACCCCTGCCTCTCTTCTGGACCAGAGAGGACTTCATACAAGTCACAGCTTGAAGCCACAGTCAGCAAACAGTTGAATAGTCAGAAAGCATGGCTCGGCTCCTCTTGCCACAAGATTTGAATACTTGGCAAGAGTAGCCAATGTGACTCATGAAACCACAAAAGCCCCATCGCTTTACTTTTCTTGGAACTAGTGTGTGGGTGTGAACACTCAGCAAGACCTCTACAGCTCAGCAGCGCATCCTGAGAGGAGGGAACCAACTGACCTGCACAAGACAACTGTCGAAAAGCACTTTCCCATACCTGATACAGCATCCTGGGATGGAGATTACAACTGTCCGCCTTGCCCCTGGCCTCTCATGTAATAGTAGTGTGTCTTTCTGTAACACTAACATGCTACTGATTACTTCTTTAAAGGCCTTGTCTCCAGTTGGGGCCACATTTTGGGCTTAGACCTTCAATGCATAAATGAGGAGAGATTCAGTCCATGGCAAGAGGATAGGTGTGAGACGGAGGAGTAGAGAAGGTGAAGAGAATATAGGAGAAATGGGAACTGGCATTGCATGTAGTCTTGCAAAAGAAAAGAAAAAAAAAGACTAGCTGAAGAGTCTCCATATGGAGGCAAGATTCCTGCTTTCTCCCTGTCCCCCTGTCCTCTGAAAGTAGGTACAGGTCTAACCCCTCTAGGTCTCAATGTCCCTGTCTCTAAGATCTACAGGATAATATCAGGCTCCCTAAGAGGTAAATGTCCCTGGAACTCAAGACCAAGACAAGAGTGTTTCAAAAGGTCTTCATGAGTAGAAGAAAGCAGGAAGACAGTGGTGGTAGAGGCTTTAACCCCTCTCTGAAGGACACCCAAGTGGCCCATCAAGCCTGTGAATGAGGGAAGACATCTCCTGTAGACATCAGGAACATCATGCCCATCTGTCTCCACTTCACTCCCAAACAAGAACTGGTAACGTGTTGAGCTAGAGACAAAATCCTGAGAGCCACTCAGAGCGAAGGCTGACTTAGTTCTTTGCATGTTTGATCAAGAGAAGGATATTTCCATGGTGTGGCCCACTGCATCTCACCCACAAGTCAGACTGTCATTAGCTCCACAATCTCATTAGAGCCCACACCACAGCCACAGAAGAGCGCTTAGCACCAAGAGACCAAGGGGGATAGGGCAGGAGATGCCAAGAGAAGGGGCCTTCATTAAGCCTATAGGAAGAGGGAGGCTCTGAGAAGCATTAAGAGGAACTTCTGCCTGGATTAACTTGGGTTGGTGGAGGAATTGGCCAGGGAATGAGTGAAGCAGTGTTTCTAGCAAAATCCTAGAGGATAAATGCTAGTACACTTGAACTGTTTTGGGGTTGGAGAGAAAGACAAGGAAACCTGATGGGTGTAAGCACCAGGACTCTGAGGTAAAGGGAGGACTAATTCTGGAAGGCAGTAAGAAGCTTCTGAAGAATTTGAACAAAGCACCAATCTGATCCATCTTGTTCTGTTTATTTCATTGTGTTTTTGAAGGGATGGAAATTGGACCCCAGGTATAGAAGATAGGCCCATGGTCTCGTTCATCATCTGCCTTTATGAGCTCCTCCTTCTCTGTCTCTCATCTTTGATGTACTTTTGTTTGAGGTAAAAGAATTTTAGTGCTCAGTTCCACCAAGCCCCTGAAGCACACATAAAACTAGGTTGCAACCACTGTTTTGCAGAATCTAACAAGGAGCAAAAATTATCTCATCTTGGAAACCTATTATAATCATGAACTTAAGCACGATAGAGAAGGTGGCATGAAATAAAACACCAAACAAAGCTAAAAGTGGACACAGATTTTTTTTAATCTTAACTAAAATGCTTGCAATTTGAGTACAGCAATGTAGAAAATATTTGAGGATCAAGGAGTCTCACAAGATTTCTTTTGGATAATCCCTTAATGGCATTCATCTGTCCCAACTAAACTGGGTCAGCCAAAATTCAAATACTGAAGCCAGAACTCCTATCTGGGAATGAGACTATATTTGAGGATACCATGTTTAAAGGGGTAATTACATTGAAATAAATCTGTAGGTCTGGGACCTAATTCAGTACGGTTGCTTTTTTTTATGAGACAGACAGGCAACATCTGTAGAGACATCAAAAGACCTCCAACCATCTCAGAACCAATCATAAAGCCTTCAAAATAAACCGGCCTTGCAACTCCTGGACCTCAGACTCCCAGTCTCCAAAGCAGTAAGGAAATAAATTTCTGGCATTTAAGCCATTCAGTCTTTGGGATTTTGTTATGGAAGTTTGACCAAGCTAGCCAAATATGGAAATAAAAATTAAATAAATAAAACAGAGATGGTAAAAAGAAAAAGGAGATGACTTAGAGATAGTTCAGTCAATGAAGTGTTTGCCTCACATGCAGGAGAATTTGAATTTCAGGCATCCCCACAACCTACCTAATGACCCAGATACCAAGGCATGTAACTGTAATCCCAGCAATGGGAAGACAGAAGATGGAAACAAGGGGATCCTAGAAAGCATGCAAACTGACTAGCTTCTTCAACTTGATAAAGTTTAAGCCCAATGAGAGATTCTTTCTCTCAAACAAAAGGTGGGAGGATCCCGAGGCCTGACAGCCTAGGCTGACCTCCAACCTCTATACTCATGCTATATGTACATGCATGTATTTATCAAAAGGAGAAAGCCTATGTAAGGCATTAGGGAAGTAGCTCAGTTAGCAGAGTGCTTGTATGTAGCACTCAGTTGGCAAAGTAGCATGTATGAAACCTCAGGACTGCATAAGCCAGGTATGGTGGCACATAACCTTTAATCACAGCCTTGGGGGGTAGGGGATGGGAGGCAGTAACAAAAAGTTCACGATCCTCCTTGGGTATATAGTGGGTTCAAAGTTAGCCCCAGATACATTGAAACTCTCTCCCAAACAGGAAAAGGACGGAAGGGAAGGGGAAGGGAAGGGAAGGAAGGGAAGGAAGGAAGGAAGGGAAGGGAAGGAAGGGAAGGGAAGGAAGGAAGGGAAGGAAGGGAAGGGAAGGGAAGGGGGGGTCAGTATATCCAGAAAAAAGGATGCTAAAATTTAACTGGTTTGGAGGCTTTCTGTGGAGGGAGCAACAGAGAATATATAAATCCTATGTGCAATGAATTTTCACCAACTCCCAATCATCTGACTTTCTCACTGGTCAGGTCAGTCTCAGGGTAATGATTCACCTCTGTGTTCGTGCTCATCTCTTTGAAGAGTAAATCCCTGTTCATATACCGAGGAGCCAATTAGTAAAATGTCCACTTGTCTAATACTCGACAGGACCCCTTGTCTTTTTCTTGTCAATTCATAAAGCTTCTCGGTAGTGTGTTAATTTGAAATGTGACACCATGTGTGACAGCATGTGGCATCGGGGTCTCCTAGTCTCAGCATGATTGATATTTTGCCAGATGTTCCTTGGCTGTGGTGTTGTCCCTCACATTAGAGATGTTCACACAGCTCGGTGTGACATCCAAAAGTGTCTTCAGAAATTGGCAGATGTCCTGGGAGAGAAGGAACACATTCTTCAACTGCAAACTATTTGTCTATTCACCTTAGATGTGAAAGGTTTTCTTCAGGATCATCCACACTCCTAGACTGTAAATTATGTGACTGTATATCTACAGTGTCTTTATTGCTTAACTTTCACACTAAGTCAGCTTCAGCATTAGAATTAAAACAGGAATGGAGTTGTACTCTGATATAGATAGTTAACCCATCCTTCAAGCCACCTGCAAGTCACTGAAACCTTCCTCATTTTGATGAATCATCATATCTGTCATGCATCAAGTTCTTGTGTACTCCTGGATGTCTCTGGCCCTCTGCTCTGTCCCACTGAAACACAGTTTTTCTAGCCATGACTTCAGAATGTATCTTATTGTTGGCCCAGTTTGGCTTCACATTTCCTATGTAGCCAAGGATGATCTTGAACTTCTGACACTCCTGCCCTCACTGAATGCTGGGGTGACAGGCGTGTACCACCACCACACAGGCTTTATGCTGTGATCAGGCTTAGAACCTAATGTTAGTCATTGAACTATACCAAATGAGCTATATCCTCTATCTTACTGTGTAGGAGAAAAAGCCCTTTGTAAAAGTTGATGCCTTTAATCCCAGCACTTGGTGGGTAGAGGCAAGTGCGTCCCTACTATATAGACTAGCCGGGTCTACATAGTGAGTTCCAGACCAGACCAGCCAATGCTATGTATTAAGACCCTGCCTCAAATGAAAGATGCAGCTGTTCATGAATCCTTACATTTATTCATCTCAGAATAAGTCTATCGAGCTTCTCAACTGATCCATCTGGAATTCACATTCGGTTTCACCAAATTTATAAATTTGCTCTGAAAGGATTTGACATCTTTACAATGTTCTGATATTCCATCATGAACATGGAATATCTCCCCATTTATTCAAATCTTCCCTTTATGTCCTTTAATTGAATTTATTTTTTTCTTCCCCAGAGGGCTCCTTGACAAATTGATTCCTGTGAACAGTGTCTTACATTCTATTATGTTCCATGATTGGCATCTGCTGGCTAGAAGACACACAATGGGCTCCATAATTGCTTTTGTGTCTGACCATCGTGTGGAAACATCTTATTAGTGCTCACAGAGGGTTTATTGGTGTGCTTGGCTCTCTCTGTGGTTGACACTGGCACTGGTGTGTAAGGATAACTTTATCTCTCCCTTCCAGCCATTACACCCCTATAGGAGTCTGCAAAAGCTGCCTTCACAAAGTTCCATAGACTGAAGGGCTTAAAAAGAACTCTATTTTCTGGCAGTTCTGAAGACTGAAAGCCTGAGATCCGTGTGTGTATTTATGCATCCATTTGACTTACAGTCCTCTCCATGTGTCTCTGCCATATCTTCCCTCCGTACCCATGTCTTAATTTCTTCTTACATAGATAATTTAAAGGGCCAACATGTAACTCAACTGCTTTATAAGCTTGCCTTCAAATCTAGTCACATTTTGTGGTCCTCATGGTTGGGACTTGCACACATAAATCAAGGACATAGCAAGTACATTACTGCCTCTCACTGCTTTTCCACTGGTAGAAAGAACTGGACCAATAGCTGATAATTGTATCTGGATCAGTGTTCTTCAAGATGTTGAGATGCAGAGACTCTGGTCTATGTTTTGCTATAGCAACATTGTCAGTGAAGGTGCCCTTGCACAGGATCCATAGTGCAGACTGGGGATCACAGCTCCTCACTTCATACTCACAGACTCAGCTCTTCTTCTGACAATACCACTGTATCAAGGAATGAGGACACAAGGGAAAGACTGAAATGAGCTTTGAACAACATTACTTTGTTAGCCCGGGATTAAGGGTAGCCGGAAACTGATAAGACAGAATTGGTTGGGTAGAACCAAATCAGTTCCTAAAATCATTAAGGTTGTTGGATGTGTTTGCAGTATGGTGGGGCCTGAATGTCCTTCCTCCTGAGTTGGGGAGGGCCCCTATAATGAATTTCAAAGATGTCATAAAAAAGCCAAGTATCTATCAACATGAGAGTGAATGATAATGATGTTTCCCCACAGTGAATGAATAGACACCATGAAAAATAGTTGGACAAGGGAACCCACATGTAAAATACCATGTTCAAGGAAAAGAGTATGAAGGAGGAAAATCAAGACACACATATCTCATGATTTCGCATGAGATAGTTTCAACTGTCACAAAGCAATATTTGTAGGCGTACACATGCTGGTGAAATGGTAGGTTGGAAGATGAAGAGGGATGGTAAAGACCTTCTTCAAGAATTTGCTACCTGAGGATGTGGCTATGTGAAGGAGAATAAAATAGGAAAGCAAATCACAGGAATTACTGGAACATGAGAGATGCTGAGGATCAGGTAGATTGGGCCATCCACCTGCCATGTTCTTTGGGTCTCTTATCTTTTAAAATTATTTCCTCATGTTTTGCAAGCAAGTTTATATCCTAAACTAGGAAAAGCAATCATAGATTCCTCATTTGTTAATGATATTTTCTTCCCCTACTGAGGCTGGGGATGTCTAACTTGAAGCCAGCTGATACCCAGAAAGTGGACATCAGTGACATTTATTGTTTTATTATATGTTTGGGGATATGTTTATAACAAAGAATTATTTGAGTGTTATTGGACAAGAGAGGGAATGTATAAGTGGTATTTCTCTGACTCTTGTGGCATCTTAAGGACAAAAGAGCCACCTTTAGTTTTGAACGCAAAGCCCCAGGAGGATAGCCCAAGCCAGGAAGAGCCAGGTTCTGACTCTGTAGGCAGGGCTGACTGTCTGATTTATGTTTCTCCTGTTGCCTAGGCAAGCCATTCCCAACCAACTCTTCACCTCTTTCAATGAAATCAACTTACCTAAAGGGAACACCCCCCAGGGGAATAAGAAAATAGATTTCTCTACAAACCTCCAGGAATCAGTCAAGAATAGAGAAAAGATGTGACATTTCATTAAAAGGAGGAAGAGGAGGAAGAGGAAGAGGAGGAGGAGGAGAAGGAGGAGGAGGAGAAGGAGGAGGGGGAGGAGGAGGAAAAGGAGGTGGTGGTGGAGGAGGAGGAAAGGAGGAGGAGGGGGAGGGGGAGGAGGAGGTGGAGGAGGAGGAGGAGGAGGAGGAGGAGGAGGACAAAGCTTCTCCCTTGTGCATCTAAGAAGATGAAGATGACGGTGATGTCACCAAACTTCAAAGCAATCCTAGAAGCTAGTAAGACACTGCTTCTGATTGGATGTCCCATATAAGAACCACACTCCCTGTGGTCACAGCGGGATCCAGATGGGAAGAGATGGACATTGGGTAAAAGCAATAGGTTCTCATAATGCAGAGTGCACGCCACCCCAGTGCTAACGTGCAAAGCTCTGCTGGTGAGGAATAACAGGCTTTTCCTCAAATGCATTTTGAAATTGGTCACTCTCCAAGAGATAGTAAGGGATTTGGTCACAGAGATTGAGGAAAGTGTGTCTTCCTTCTGAATGGTTGTTAGCAGCTCAGCTCATGAATAGGGGAGGGAGACAACAGATTAGAAAGCATTTCTCCAAAGCTCCAGTTATCTTCCCCATTCCTGAGGGGTGAAGAAATGAAGAGGATGAAACTGTGCTTCCCTGTGAATCACACTTTAGTAATGGAGGATGTTCTCCCTGAAAAAAGACTGGAGAGAATTTTCAATTTGTTTGGGGGTATTTTCATATCTTAAAATGTCATTTAATGGGTCACAATTTATGAACAAAGACCCTTTTCCTGATCAGGTAGAAAAGGTGAGGTCCTGATGGGAAACAGTGGAGCCAAAGTGAGAGCAAGACCATCTTTGTTGAATAGAGTGGACCCAGTGACACACAGGGTGTAACGTCTTGAAGTACTGAGTCTGAGTTGGCCCAGCTGAGCTGTGGAACAGTGTGGGTTAGAAGAAGGATACCTCAGGCAGCATCCTATCTAGCACCTGGGGAAAGTGTCTGGTCATTTGAGAAGAGACTGAGATCTAGGAAACAGGAGCCAGTAGACCCAGAGTGCACAGCAAAGACAAGCTCCTTAGTCCCTGAAACTAGACCAGCATGAACTTCCCACAGAAGCTGAGGCTGAGGCAAGTCAGCAAGTACTGTTTGTAAGAAAGAATGCCCTAAGAGGAACGCCAGGGCAAAGGCAACAAGTGAATTGGCTCCGTGCCAGTAGCCCGGTAACAAGGGACGCTGTAGGATCCTGGACAAGCCAATGGATATCCCTACCATCTCTTGTTTAAAGTGAGTATATGTTCATTCATCTTTCAATCCACTCAATTGTAAATATTTTTAACTCTTGAATACTGCGAAAACAGAAAACATCTCACAGAAGCACCGAGACATTAACCTGACCAAAGAGACCATCCTCCAGTCTCTTTACAGCTTTAGCCATCCTGATACATCCCTCTCCTGATGACTCAAGTCCTAGGCACACCCTTCATCTGGAACGTCAAACTCACATGAAACATCCCACCACACTGCCCCTTAGCTCTCCAATGGGCAAGATAACATCGCAATAGCTTTGAGTACCAAAGTGCCCTACCTCGCTTAGTCAGTGTTCTATTGCTGTGAAGAGACACCATGACCACAGCAACTCTTACAGAAGAAAGCATTTAATTGGGCAACTCTTTAATTGAGCTTGCTTGTAATTTCAGAGGTTTATTTCCATTATCATCATGGCAGGAAGCATAGTGACATGCAGACATATACGGTGTTAGCAAAGTAGCTTGAAAGTTCTACATCTGTATCTCTAGGCATCAGGCAACAGGAAGAGAGAAAGATGGGGCCCGGCTTAAGTCTCTGAACCTGGCTTGAGCTTTTGAAGCCCCAAAACCATCCTTAATGACACTTTTTCCACCAAGGCCACACCTACTCCAACAAGACCATACTTCCTAATTCCTCTCAAGTAGCCCCACTCCCTAATAACCAACTATATTTAAATACATATGGGGGCTATTCCTTTTTTTCTTTTTTTCTTCATTTCTTTTTATTGGATACTTTCTTCATCTACATTTCAAACGTTATCCCCCCTTCCCATTTTCCTCTCTGGAAATCCCCTATCCCATCCCCTACCCCTAACTCCATAAGGGTGCTCCCCCACCCACCCACCCACTCCCTTTCACCTACCCTCCCTGGTATTCCCCCACACTGGGGCACCAAGCCTTTATAGGGCCAAGGATCTCTCCTCCCATTGATGTACAAGGCCATTCTATGCTACATATTCAGATGAAGCCATGGGTCACTGCATGTGTACTCTTTGGTTGGTGGTTTAGTCCCTGGGAGCTCTGCAGGGTCTGGTTGGTTGATATTATTGTTCTTCCTACGGGGTGGCAAAACCCCTCAGCTACCTCAGTCCTTTCTCTAACTCCTCCATTGGGGACCATGTTTTCAGTCCAATGGTTGGCTGCGAGCATCTGCCTCTTTATTTGTCAGGCTCTGGCAGAGCCTCTCAGGAGACAACTATATCAGGCTCCTGTCAGCATGCACTTCTTGGCATCCCCCATAGTGTCTGGGTTTGGTGACTGCATATAGGATGGATCCCCAGGTGGGACAGTCTCTGGATCGACTTTCCTTCTGTCCCTGCTCCACACTTTGTTTTCCTATTTCCTCCTGTGAATATTTTTGTTCCCCCTTCTAAGAAGAACTGAAGCATTCACATTTTGGTCTTCCTTCTTCTTGAGCTTCATGTGATCTATGAATTGTATCTTGGGTATTCCAAGCTTTTGGGCTAATATCCACTTATCAATGAGTACATATATCATGTGTGCTCTTTTGTAATTGGGTTACCTCACTCAGGATGATAATTTCTAGTTCCATCCATTTGCCTAAGAATTTCATGAAGCCATTGTTTTTAATAGCTGAGTAAATTACTCCGTTGTGTAAATGTACCACATTTTCTGTATCCATTCCTCTGTTGATGGATGTCTGGGTAATTTCCAGCTTCTAGCATTATAAATAAAACTGCTATGAATATAGTGGAGCATGTGTCCTTGTTATATGTTGGAGCATCTTTTGGGTTATGCCCAGGAGTGGTATAGCTGGGTCCTCAGGAACTACTATGTCCAATTTTCTGAAGACCTGCCAGATTTATTTCCAGAGTGGTTGTTCCAGCTTGCAATCCCACCAACAATGGGATTCCACATCCTCGCGAGCATCTGCTGTCACCTGAGTTTTTTATTTTAGCCATACTAACTGGTGTGAGGTAGGTTCTCAAGGTTGTTTTGATCTGCATTTCCTTGATAACTAACGATGTTGAACATTTCTTTAGGTGCGTCTCAGCCATTCGATCTTCCTCAGTTGAGAACTCTTTGGCTCAATGCCCCAGTTTTAATAGGGTTATTTGGTTCTCTAGAAGATTCTTGAGTTCCTCTATCAGATGTAGGATTGGTAAAGATCTTTTACCAATCTGTTGGTGCTGTTTTGTCCTAATGACAATGTCCTTTGCCTTATAGAAGCTTTGCAGTTTTATGAGTTCCCACTTGTTGATTCTTCATCTTAGAGCATAAGCCATTGGTGTTTTGTTCAGGAAACTTTCCCCAGTGCCCAGGCTCTTCCCCACTTTCTCTTCTATTAGTTTCAGTGTATCTGGTTTTATGTGGAGGTCTTTGATCCACTTGGACTTGAGCTTTTTACAGGGCAATAAAGATGGATCAATTTGTATTCTTCTACATGCTGACCGCCAGTTGAACCTGCATCACTTGATGAAAATGCTTTTTTCCACTGAATAGTTTTAGTTCTTTTGTCAAAGATCAAGTGACCATAGGTGTGTGGGTTCATTTCTGGGTCTTCAATTCTATTCCATTGAGCTACCAGCCTGTCTCTGTCCCAGTAACCATACAGTTTGTATCATTATTGCTCTGTAATACTGCTTGAGGTTAGGAATGGTGATTCCCCCAGAAGTTCTTTTATTGTTGAGAATAGTTTTGGCTGTCCTGGGTTTTTTGTGATTCCAAATGAATTTGCAACTCTGTGAAGAATTGAGTTGGAATTTTGACAGGGGTTGCATTGAATCCATAGATTGCTTTCGGCAAGATGACCATTTTTACTATATTAGTTCGATATGGGGGCTAATCCTAATCAAATCCCCACACTCGCTCTCACCTATACCTTCCGTGGCCATTCTAATGGAAGCGCGCACGCGCGCACACACACACACACACACACACACACACACACACACACACGAAGTGAGCCTGGAGGTGGGTTCCAAATCAGGCAGAACTGGGCTCAATCCCTGCTCTTGTCTCTAGCTGTCTGAGTGAATTCAGACAAAGAACTAAGCTCTCAGTCCTGCCTTGCCATCCGTGAAGCTGCAGTGATAGTAAATACCTACTTTGCAGGAGGGCTGGGAGTTTAGGAGGAGAAAGCACTGCTAGATGGAATTCACTAAGAATCCACTGGGCCACCCCAGGGGAGGGATATGTGATGAGTCTTGGAAACTCTAAAAATTTCAACTAATATTACAGAAATACAAGTAGTTGTTAAAAGTCTGGGAGTTTACAGAATGGTTCAGGAGGGAGAAGTACCTCCTTCCAGTCCTGATAAGAATTTGACATCTGGGATACCAAACATGGTAGAAGGTGAGGACTGATTCCTCTGGGATGTAGCACAGTGGTGCAGCATTTGCTCCACACACACACAAGGGCCTGTGCTCAGTCTGAACTACTGCCAAGAAAAGAAAAGGTTGGAGTAGATAAGTGCTATCTGTTGTTTTCTTGGCTGTTTTCTATTGTTGTGATAAACACCACAAACCAAAACAACTTAGGGGAGGAAAGGATTTCAGCTTGCATTTCCAGGTCACAGTCTGTCTTTGAAGGAAGTCAAGACTGGAACTAAAGCAGAAATGACAGAAAAATATTATTTAATGGCTCACTGTCTGGTTCACTTTAGTTCAGCTTTCTTATACATTCTAGGTCTGCCTGCCTAGAGGATGGTGTTGCCCATGGTGGCTGGGCCCTCCTATGTCAATTATCAATCAAGATAATTCCTCACGTTGGTCCTAGGTCAATCTGATCTGGGGAATCTCCCAGCTAAGACCCCCACATTGACTCTATACTATGTCAAGTTTACAGCTGAGGCTATTTAAGACACTAACACTCCTAATAATGTATGGGATAGCCTGAAAGTAGTAGAGGGACCAGTGAGGGTTCCTGAATAGAGGAAGGGAGTAAGAAGAGAGAGTCATTTAAAGATGGATAGGACCAAAGCCAATACATGCAGGTCTGTAACATCTCAGTAAAACCCAACAACTGTGTAATTAGAATGAACTAATAATTATAATTTTAAAAGGAAATAATTAGCAAGGAACAAAAGCCTTTGTACCTTACAGATGTATTTGGAATTCCAGTGCTGATCTAGAGTCCTCTTATCCATCCATCAATAAGAATAAGAATTTATGCCTAATCTTTTGCCACCAAGCGAAACTTCAAATGCAAGGAGTGGGTTATAACTCATTGAGTTGTTGGCTAAACAAGCCACATGGAAACCCCAAAATAAATTAGTATTGACAGGGATATTGGTCATCCTCCACAAACTGAGGGTAAGGCCCTATTGCTGAAGATAACACCTACACATTTCATTGAACATGGAAAGGTTAAGCTGGTGTCCAACTAGAGCGTCCACCCCTACTGACTACCGCCCATAGTCCCGGAAGGTATCTGAACACTACCAAAGGAGAAAAGTAAAAACCACTAATTATAAACCCTTCAATCTACAATGGTGACCTGCCTGATGATCTACAAGATATGCTGGAGAAATAATAGCACAAATGTTTAGGAGTAACTAACACTATCTGATTGGATTTAAAGTCTGTTCCATAAGATGTAACCCATGCCTAACACTGCCCCAGTGGCCAAGAACCTAGGACTAGATAGGTCATGGACCTAGGGAAAGACCAAATACTACTGTTTGCTAAAAAAAAAAATATAGAAATTAGAAATATATGTCTCCTAACAATATTCTGCTATACTTGTAGATCAATGTCTTGCTTAGCCATCCTCAGAGACACTTCCTTCTGCAATAATGGGAACAAATACAGAAACTCGTAATTGGACAATGTGCAGAGAATGAGAGACCTTGAAACATGGAATCCTACATGAGCAGTTTCCATCAAACCTTTTTCAAGGACTAAGTGTGACTCAGTTTCCCTATCCCACTTTCTTACACCCATCTAAGCCTGGGCCTGTCTCCACACTGACCTGGCTGCAGTGACAGCTGCAACCCCACCCATCCCTGACCCACCCCACCCCACCCCACACACCCTTCCACACAGCCATAAATCTTTATTTCCCTGAAGCTAGTATAGTCAGTTCTAGTTGGGAAGATTTCATGCCTGAGGAAAGCCAAAATTCTCTGCCCACTGTTTCTAGGAGCTGCAGGGATGGCTGCGACTACTCATTACTGAGGAGATGGCTCACGGTGCACTCAGCATTGACGGTTAGCTCACACAGCTTCCAGCACCTGACGAGTTCTTCCCTTCAAATATAGGATCTCTGTCCTTACCAGATCCCCACAAGTTTCTCCACTTACACAGTGCCTCTGGAGTTTCTACAAGGACCAGATATCTGGACCCTGAGATTTAGAGGTGGTAGCCCTCAGACTGTAATCCAGACATGAGAAAATTTACATAAAGAATAGAATCATAACTATGTGTGGTTTGGTGAACCATACCTAGTATCAGCCAGTATTTTATTTTGCTTTCACAGAGTCCTTTGAAGAGTCAGGAAACACTTAGCCCAAGAGCCAGACAGAAACAAGCCATGGTTTGCACCCTGCTCCCTGCCCCATCCAACCCTCTCCCTATGCCATACAGATGATAAATGCGAGCATAAACACACTTTCCAATGTAATTGGAACTGCCAGGCATGCTCAGAGCTGACAGGATGTGACACCCCTCTGCCTCCGGAATTTAAAAAGCCCTATTTTATTCCAAATTTTTGAAAATGTCTTAACCCTGGGTTCTTAGTCATGTAGATATTAGATGTGATGCCACAGGAGAAAAAAATATTTAAAATCAAAAGTATCTACGGCTGCTCCTGTCTTCCAAAGACATAATATTGTTTTAGACAGAAGGATGACGGGTCTGTTCTGGTTCTTTTGTCTGACAGGACAAAAGAAGAAAGAATGGATGGAATGGCCTTCCACATTTTTTTCTGACTCTTAGAAAGGGGTATCAGAGAAGACTGCCAGAGGCTTTGCAGACTTCAGGGTGTGCAAAGGAAAGCCCCACATTGACCTGCAGCTTTAGCCTAAATTACATGAAAAGAGAGGCGGTTGGGCGGACTGACAGTGGGAAGCCTGGGGAAAGGGGAGAACCTGTTGGCAAAGCCACCCAGTTCTCAGCTCAGAGATTAGCCCAGTTCCTCCCTGGCTCCTGGCCCTCTACAGTCAAATGCACCACACATACCGACTTGCATGAGTATTTTCAGTTCTACTTTAGTTTTGGTTTTGCTTAAGGGGGTTTTATTTTTGTTTCTGTTTGTTATTTTGATCACATAGAAAGTTGGGGAGACCAGCAGGGGACAGGGAAATGTTCCTGGGGATGGCTAGAGGCTGAATGACCCCAAAAGTGCTCAGGATGGAGGTAGCCAGGCAATATTATCCTCTCCCCCACTGCAGTCACCCTCCCTAAGCAGTTCCCTTCATCCAAACATCAGTTCTGTTTGGAGCCCAAAATTGTCCAGCCTTGTCCAACATTCTGTTTCCCAGCTTCCCTTGCAGCTAGGATGTGCCATGTGCCTATAGTTCAGATTGACAAGCCCCTGGTAGGTGTTATAAATGAATTCTAGAAGGCAGTTTCTTGTTTGATCAAAAGGAACCAATGTGGCTTGTTTCATCACCTTCTTTCTTTGAACAGATACTACATCTTCAGCTGCTGTCTCACTAGCTCTTTCTACCATGGTGGAAATGTCCCCATCTTTAGTGGCTCATTATAAAGACACAAGTCACTTGAAAAGCTGCCAGTATGCCTGAGCACTAGATTATTTTTCTTTCATTTCAATCCATCTAAACTTAAAACGCTGCTTGTGGCTGGTGGTTACCTTATTGGACAGCTAGGACTACAGAGTGACAAATTCTCTGACTCCAGGGTTGGTCCATCAATCCCAAATCATTGTTACATGAGTGAAATAAATCTTCAGGTGTCAAGTCACCATCAATCAAGTTTTCTGGTCCCACAACTTCATGTGCTGTTACTGACATTAGAGAGGGATACTGGAATGCCCAGGGGAAAGGAAGCATAGAACAGAGGCCTCCCAGTGCCCCTCACACTCAGCATCCTCTCTGACTCAAGGCACAAATTCCTCAAACAGCCACAGTAGGGGAAGCTATAGCCTAGGGCTAGACAGTCCAAGAACCAACATGTCCTGGCTACATGCCTCCCCTGCCATGCCTCCTTGGCAAGTCACTTCCTACTCTAAGGTGTGTATGTGTAGTGTGTGTGTGTGTGTGTGTGTGTGTGTGTGTGTGTGTGTGTGTGTGTGTGTGTGTGTGTGTGTGTGTGTGTGTGTGTGTGTCTTCCTCGTGCGTAACACAGAAGATAAAGAAGTATCTCCTGAAGGAGGTATTGTAGAGCTTGCCTTAAAATGGATGGAAAGAGTACATGTGAGGAGAGTCCTGGAGTTTAGTCATCTCAAGAAAGATGGAAGCCTTAGAATGTATCCCCCAAACGCTCTGGGAATCAGATACCCCTAACATCCTACTCTGACTGAGTCTCTAGGCCTGGATTTCTTCTTTTAGTCATAGAAGGTTCCACCAGCATTGGACCACATTGAAAGATGGAGCCGGGAGAGTTGAACTCCAATGAGTGAGCAGGAAGCAAACACAGCAACCAGCTCTGTGAGTGACCCTGTCTGTTGGTACCTGAAATGACTGTGGATTGATAGCCTCAGATACGACCATTGACGCAGACCTCCTCACTCCTCTGCAGCAAGGAGATTCAAATATATACACCCTGATGGGGTGAATCTGGACACACAGAGCAGTGAACAGAGCTTCTAGTATCCCTCAGAAGCAGAGGGCTGGCAGAACTGTTTCCTTTGGGGAAAGCAGAGAAAACCCCAGAGTCCAGAGCTATGACAACAGAAGCCACAAAGGAAATATCTGGGACTACAACACAGCCCTTAGGCAGAAAGGATGGAGAAAGGTTGCTATGACAACCTGCTACTCTTCATCCATTGACAATGCCAACAGATTTGTGCTGAAGTAAGCTACAAATTACCAAAGGGTAAGTTCTAAATATATGATTTTCATCAAAATCAATGCATATCAAAGATAGTTTTATCTCTATATATTTGTATGCATGTTGTATGCATGTGTGCATTCACATATGTGGAAACTAGGTCTCTCAGTGATCTGGAGCTCACCACTTTGGCTGGACTATCTAACCAGCAAGCTCCAGAAAAAGGATGAGAAAGAAATGATTCCTCACTCCCTCTGTGCATCAGAGTTTCAGTAGACCAATCCACAGCAGAGACAGTATGTCCCGCAGCAGGGGTCCCCCTTGAAGTCATTTCCCTTCAGGCTTCCCAGGGGAAGATGAATCATTCTGCTTTCACTCCCCCATGAGGTTTGGAGCATATATACATATATATGAGTATATACACAGATAACTATGTGTATGTAATATGTGTGAAGTATGCATACCAGTAGATATACATCTATGTATGCATACATATACATGTGTATGTATATACATACAGATACATATGTGTATATATTATATGTAAGTGTCCATATATATGTATTGTATGTACAAATGTATAAACATATATGTGTATCTATGTACATATATATGTATATATGTGAATGGGTATATATGTGTGTATTATACATACAGGCATTTATGTGCATATAGATATCTGTGTGTGTGTATATATATATTTAAATATGTGGGTAGATATACATGTAGATATACATGTATACATACAGAAACATACATATAATAGTTATAATTTATATACCCATATATAAGTATAAAAATATATAGATGTTTGCTTCTTGCCCACAATAGGTCACAGACTTCCTTCTGACTCAGATCCATTTCATATAGAGAGAGTTCTGATTTGGGGAACTCATGCTCATCATTTTGGGTAGACTCAAATCTCAGGCTACTGCTCTCTTCCTCGTGTCAAGGACCCAAGGAATCTTAAAGAAGACAGCAGAAATGAGATGTATGAGAGGCTAATGTAAGAGTCAACTCCTCAGGAGGAACTCTAGAGCAGGGCAGAGTGGTGGGCAGAGTTGGCCGGGCAGCAGCGGGAAGCACCTCACGAACCGTAACCTCAGCATAGGGAACTCACAGAAGAAGATGCTGAGCTGGTGTCCCAGCTCCTCAAGTCACAGCGACCTTCAAGACGCCCCAGGGCAAGGCTCTGTGCATCTTCTGATTCCTGATATGACTGTATGTCTGCTGCTGAACCATGGCGGGAAGAACTCGCCCCCTGCTCTGCCACATTCTCAATTTGGGGGACATCCCTAGTCTCTCTTTGCAGAAAGTTCAGAAGAGGCACTGGGTAGAGGCACTGGGGACTTTGTTGTATTTTCTTTCTTCTTTCTTCTTTTTTTTTTCTTTCTTTTTCTTTCTTTCTTTCTTTTCCTTCCTTTCTCCCAATGTTCAGCCTCCAACCACCACATGGAAATGAGACCTTTCACTTTTGGGGGGAGAAAATTACAAACATACAGAGTCTGACAATCAGGGAAGCTCAGAGATCCTGGGGCACAGGAATTTTTTATTTAATTTGTAGATTATGGATTGGCACTATCATATGTCATTTATACACCAGTCTCTTATGAATCTGAACCAAAAGGCTTGCTGACAAGATAAATCACTACTCAGCACACTAGAAGTCTCAAGACGTTTGGAATACAGGGGATCAGGTCAGGGTCCATAAGCAGCACTAAGAGTAAATGCATATGCTTACAAAAGCATTGCTCACATCCACAGCTGCAGAGTCGCGCACACTGCAGAGCCTGAGAGATACATTCCCTGGCAGTCTTAGAGCTACAGTTCTTAGCTCTTATGCCTGGGCCATTTCTTTTTTTTTTTTAATTTTTATAATTATTCATTGAATTTTGCAACAGTACACAATGAAGGTTTAACCAGAATGAAGACTTAAATATTGTGAGACCAAATAATGTTTGCTTATTATTAACTTACTATTAATTCATTTTAACTCTTTTTTTCTTTTTTTTCTCCATCTTTATTAAATTGGGTATTTCTTATTTACATTTCAATTGTTATTCCTTTTCCCGGTTTCCAGGCCAACATCCCCCTAACCCCTTCCCTTCCCCTTCTATATGGGTGTTCCCCTCCCCATCCTCCCCCCATTACCACCCTCCCCCTAACAATCACGTTCACTGGGGGTTCAGTCTTGGCAGGACTAAGGGCTTCCCCTTCCACTGGTGCTCTTACTAGGCTATTCATTGCTACCTATGCAGTTGGAGCCCACGGTCAGTCCCAGTCTTTGGGTAGTGGCTTAGTCCCTGGAAGCTCTGGTTGGTTGGCATTGTTGTTCATATGGGGTCTCAAGCATGGGGAAGAGATAGCTTTGCAGTGATGAGAGCTGTGCCCAGACACAATTGTGAATCTGTTCCCTTCAAAGTGTATGACTAGAAGACTGATCCAGAGACTTGGACCTCTCCCCTCCCAGCCTCCTGGAATGAAACCTACTAGATATGTCACAGCAGCAAGGAAATTCAAAAGAGAATCCAAAGGCAACTTTAAGGCATTTGGGTACTTCTCCGGAGAATGACTCTAAACTCCCCCTGGGGTACCTCCCAGCTGACAGTGGAGGTTGTCACCTTCATCATACAAGTATCCATGTGGAGTAAAGAAGAGATAGCTCAGTCAAAAAAGAAGTGCTTATCATGCAAGCCTGAGAATCTGCGCTTGGATACCCAGCATCCATCATGTAAAAGCATAGCTCAGTGGTGTGCTCTGGAACTCCAAAGGTGGGCAGGTCAGAGACAAGTGTACCTACAAGACTTCTGGATATCATCAGGGTGGTTCAGATTCAGTGGAAAAAAAAAACTTGTCTCAAAACCTAAAAAGACCTTTGACAAAATCCAACATCCCTTCATGACAGAACTTTTAGAGACACTGGGCACACAAGGGACATATCTGAACATAAGGGTGATTTACAGCAAGCCCACAGCCAACATCAACCTAAATGTAGAGAAACTCAAAGCATTCCCACCTCCCACCAAAATCAGGAACAAGACAAGGAGGTTGGCTCCCTCCATACTTATTAAATATAGTACTAAGTCTTAGCGCAATAAGACAACTGGATGGAGCATGAGGGGATATGAAGCATGAGGAAAGAAGTCAAAGTTTTTTATCTGAAGATGACATCATTGTATACATAAATGACCCTAAAACCCCCACCAAAAAACATCCACAACTGATGAACCCTTTCAACAAAATAGAATACAAAATTAGCACACAAAAATTAATACCCTTCCTATATACAAATGACAAACATACTGAGAATCAGGGAAATGGTACTTTTCACAATAGCCTCAAAAATTATTTTGGGATAACTCTAACAAAGCAAGTGAAAAACTTGTGTAATAAAAACTTAAGAGGTTGAAGAAAGAAATGGAAGCTATCAGAATATGTAAAGATTTCTCATGCTCATGGATCAGTAGAATTAGCGTAGTAAAAATGACCATCTTACCAGAAACAAGCAACAGACTCAATGCAATCCCCATCAAAATTCAAACATAATTCTTCACAGGAATTAAAAGGATAATGTTCAGAATTATATGGAAACACACAAAAAAGAAAAAACATGATAAATAAAACAATCCTGAAAAATAAAAGAATTTCTGGTTTTATAACCATGCCTGATTTCAAGTTGTAATAAAACAGAGCATGGTATTAACATAAATACAGTTATGTTGATCAGTGCAATGAGACTGAAGACTTGATGTAAGTCTGCACACCTATAATGCTTGATTTCATTTAAAAGAAGGCAGAAATACACACTGGACAAAAAGGGGATTTTCAACAAATAGTGACTATTAAATTGGATGGCTACATGTTAAAATAAATTCAAATTTATCACCCTTCATATAAAACTCAACTCCAGAGGGATCAGGAACTCAACAAAAAGACAAATAATCTAATAGAAAAGAAGGTAAGGAACATCATTAAAAAGCTTCTTCATGGAAAAAGACACCATTGTCTGGGCAAGGTGGCAGGCTACAGAATAGGAAATGATCTTTACCAATTATACATTTGAGAAAGGGTTAGTATCTAAAATATATAAAGAACTGAAAAAACCTAAATATCAAAGAAAATAAATAGCTAAAAATATGATACACAACCAAACAAGTTCTCAGACGATGAAAAACAAACAGCTGAAAAACATTTCAAGAAATGTTCAACATCTTTAGTCAGCAGTGAAATCAAAACTACTTTGAGATTTAAACCAGTTAAAATGATCAACAAAACAAATGACAGCTCATGTTGTGAAGAAGAGGAGTTAGAGAAACACTCATCCACTGCTAGTGGGCATGGGGATTTGTATAACCTCTATGGAACTCGGCATGATGGTTCCTCAAGAGGATGGGAATAGATCTACCTCAAAACTCAGCTATACCACTATCTTACGGCTGCTATTGTTGTGATGAAACACTGTGAACAAAATCAAGTTGAGAAGGAAAGGGTTGATTAACCTTACCCTTCCAGATCACTGTTCGTCATCAAAGGACATCAAGAAAAGAATCCAGACAAGACAGAAACCTGAAAGCAGGAGCTAATGCAGAAGCAATGGAAAGGTTTGCTTATCGGTTTGCTCCCTTATTGGCCTGCTTTATTATAGAATCCAAGACCACCAGCCCTGGGGTGTCCCCACTCACAATAGGCTGGGCCCTCCTACATCAGTCACTAATTAAGAAAATGTCCTGTAGCTTGCCTAAAGTCCAATCTTATGAATACATTTTTCTCAACTGATGCTTTCCTGTTGCATATAGCATTTTGTTACCCAGCCTGTGCTCTACCAGCCCCCACCCAACTTTACTTGAATCCACAGATAAAACACACACACACACACACACACACACACACACACACTTGTTTATTTTTAACTTGCCTTCTTGGCACAGTTACTATCTCCTGTCTGGAAAATGTGCCTTTATCATTACTCTTAGCTCTGCTCCTCCCATCTGCCCTAACTTTAGTTGGTCAATTGAATCTAGTCCCTGCTAAACATCTCAGACCACCCACTTATTGGAGCGGCCATAGCCCACCACTCTTTCTAAGACCTCACATGGGTGTTTGGTTCTTCTCTCTCCAAAGCAGGGCAAACTCCCTTTTCTCTCTTGTATCTCTCTGCTTGCCTCCAAGGACCTAGAATTCCTGCCTATCACTTTTGTCCAGCAATTGGCTACGGCTTTCTTTACAGACAAGTCCAGAACCAATTAGGGAAGAGGACCTTAGCATCAGAATGGTCCCTACTCTTTCTCCTCCCCAGTGACTCTAGTTTGTGTCAAGCGGACATAAAACTAGCAAGCACCCACTCTTGCGTATATCCAAAGGACTCTACATCCTACTAGAGAGGCACTTGTTCCACCATGCTCTCTGCTACTCTAGTCACGTCAGCCAGAAATTACAACGTAGTTGTCCATCAACAAATAAATGAAAATGTGATATATTTACACAATGGAATATTATTCAGCCATTAAAAATCATGAAATTCACAAATAAATGGATAGAACTAGGAAAAAACTCATCCTAAGTAAGATAACAGAGTTAAACATAGAGAAGTCTAGCTGGTACTTAATCGGAGCCTTCACTCCTGCTGAATAGTGCCCATGGTACTAAAAGATACTCTGTAGACTACCAGAGGAGAAAGGAAAACATTCACCCTGCTAAAAAACCCTTTTGTCCACAATGGTGACCTATATGATACATTAGTATAATAGTGGCACAAACATTGTAGAAGTCACTGACAACTATATGGTTGAATTTAAGGTTCATTCCACATAGTGCCTGTGGCACTGCTCAGTGTCCAAGAACGTGACTAGATAGGTCATATGTAGGGAAAACCCAAATACTATTGTTCTACTAAAGAAACAGCCATAAATGATTCCTAACCACATTCTAATATGCCCGTAGATCAATGTCTTGATCGGCCATCTTTAGAGACGCTTTCTTCTGCAGCTGATGTGAACAAGTACAGAGGCCCACAACTGGACAATGTGTAGGGAGCGGGAGACCTTCTAAGAGGAAAGTCTTCATCAAACCCCTTTCTTTAGGGATCATGGAACTATGTGGAAGGGAAGATGAAAAAATTGTAGGAGCCAGAGGAGGTGGAAGATGCCAGGAAGCCAGTGCCTTACCGACACTCACGCAAACATGAACTCGCAGTGGTAGCATGGGCAGGACCTGCACAGGTTCAAATCAGACAGGATCCCAGTGCTGAGATGGGGAAGTGAACTCCCTTACTCAACCAAGACATTATTTCCAATTGGCAACCATTCACTACAAAAAAAAAAAAAAATTCTAAAAGGGAGTCTCTCTGGGTATACAAACCATACTTAAGGGCAGGAGTAGATAGATAATACAAAATGAACTCAAAGGTAATTTTGGATATTCTTTTTGTCTCATGCTACTTGTTTGGACTTTTTTAACCTCACTGGTCTTTTGCTTGTATATTACATGTGTATGAAATTCTTGTGCTCTTTCTTGGATTCTGTTTGTTTTGTTTGTTTTTTATTGTTTTTTTCCTGTTTTATCATTATTTGTTTGATTTTTATTTGTCTCTTTGTTTTCTGAAAAGAAAAAAGGCTTCTTCTAACATTTGATACAGAAATATTTCTGAGCTAGTGCATCTGGACACTGGCAAGAGTCCAGTTAAAGAGACATGAGCTGTGTACAGTGGAAGATCATCACACTCAGTGTGCAGGGTAAGGAGCTAGAGTTCCTGGAGGCCCACGAAAACCCCTGTGGGTTGGTCTCTCCCATCTTCTAGTCTTCAACACTCTCCAAAAATTTCATGGTAGAGGAAGAAAGTCAAACACATGTTCCCTTCAAGTACCCATGCTCTGAAATACTGGGATTAGTCAATAATCTAAAAGAACCAGAAGACCCACCTCAGGCCTCCAGAGTTCAGCCCTTGGAAATGGGTATGTTTGGGTGCCATTTGGTGCCAATGGCAGGGAACTGGGTTTAAGTTTACTTGCATTTAAGCAAAGAAAGCTAACAAACCATGTGTTCAGTGTTTACCATTCTGGAAATTTGTCAGAATCACTCCTATCTCTGCCACTAAAAGAAAGAGATCCAAGGGCTGTGAGTGTTACCATCACCAAAACAGACACAGGCTGTTTGCATGTCTTAGAAAAACTCTGGGCTGCCCTTAGCACTCACTCTTGCATTAATTACACAACAGTGTGGTTCATTATCAATTTTCTCATGAAGAATGTTAGTCTTTCGTTTCCACAGCAGCTGTCATTCCATGGTTTGAATCCCCTCAGTGCAGTCATTCTGTTATGTCTGTGGATGTTACAGCACTGTTTGGGCAAGCATTTGAAACAACTAACATTAAAGGATCTTTAATACATATAGAGGAACGCTGAGTTACATGTACTATCATCAGAAAAAAATCTTTATCTTCTTTAAGATATATGTTAGCAGGTTGAAGTGAGATGAGACCAATGCATGAATGAGGCCCTAGATTCAATCATTATCGCTACAGAGAGAGAGAGAGAGAGAGAGAGAGAGAGAGAGAGAGAGACTCAAAAATCCACGCAGTCTTCAAAAATTTAACTCATTTTTCATCTGTCTCTCTTACTATCAGGTTCTAGAAGAATCCCATATCTCTGATACTGCAATCATTTGTTGATATTACATAACAGAGGCATGCCTATCATACATGTCTTTGGCATCCTAGTTAAATTCTCAGGCCACAGCATGACTGTTTGCATGCTGTGAACACAGAGCCTCCAACAGGTTCTTATTTCTAACATACATTCTTCCCAGTCACGGGGTAAGGTGTGTGAACGTTTTCATAATGACTCAGAAGTGAAGGCTCTTGGGAAAGAAGCAGATCATAACCCACACAACCCACAGCCTGGGGCTACAGCACAGCCCTGAGCTCTCTCTTGGGTGCCAAAGACAACCTCCAATCCAAGATGGACCCAGATAGGGAGCCCCCGACACACCAGACACAAGAACCTGCCTCTGCCCCTTCTATCAGACACCAGGAGCAGAACTGTCTATCTTTCACCTCGCTTTCTCTATCACTCCATACAATCACTCACATGTAATATATTGGATCCACTTGGGTCTCCATTCCCATCTCATCCTTTCCCCAAGCTTTTGCCATTCAACAGGGAGGTATTCCTATCCTGGTCTGTCTTGGAACCTGGCCACAAGACTTTGACCAATAGTATATTAGCCAACATGGCACAAGGGAGGCAAGAAAAGTGTATTGTGGGTCTCCCTGCTCTCGTGGATGGTCAGGTGATACAGTCCACAAGAGCAGTGGAAGCAAGGATGTCAAACAGGGGCTTCCAGAAGTCCTGACAGTACATATGGTAAAAAAAAAAAAAAACCACACCAGGTCCCACAGTCAATAGGCAGATCAACTTTACTTAGTGTGATTGAAGGTTTATAAAGTTTTGGGAGAGTAAGGGTAGGGACATCAAAGCAAAGGCTGGGGGGCTGAGGGTACCTGGAATGCTTCATTAGCATAGGGAGGCATTTCAGGTAACTCAGGTGATTGCTGAATGGGTTTTTAACAGGAGAAAGGAAACTGATCCTATAAACTAAGTGAGGCTACATGGCATTCCTCGGGAAGAGTTCATATGGGAGATTAGAATTCCCCACACAAGGTCAGAGAAGAAGAAAACCCACAAACAAAGGGAGTCTCCCATAATGCACCAAGCCCAGAAGCTCTCCGGTATGTAGGCTTCTACTTTAATTAACAGAGTTTTCCCACATTGTATGTTTCCAATTTCTACACAAGCCTCTTGTACTATCAGCATAGACTATCCTACAGAGAAACAAGGGCAGATGAGACACAGGAAGCCACCTTCGGTGACCTATATATACACAGTAAAATTGCATCATCCAGAGAGCCAGCGTTTTACACACGCCATCAGGCCCAGGTAAGCACCTGAAACACAGATGCAGTGGGAAACAAGTCTGCCCCTAAGACACCAAACTTTTACAATCACTTGTTACTTGTCATTATTGAGGTAATGAATCAACCCATCCTAGCCAGAAGGCAAGAAGAACAAAAGCTACCCAGGACACTGTTTTTTATTTGTGGTCAGCTAGAGTTCAGTCTCATGGCTGTTTCTGCTGTGGGGGGAAAAAAACAACCTGGAATTCAAATCTTTGTTCCAGATATATATCCAATTAAAAACTAAAGGTTCTTTTTCTGTGGGAGAAATAGAGATAGAAGCTGAGAAAAGACAGAAATAGACATTTCTGCTGCATACACTAGGAGACTTTGAGCAAATCCTTTCCTTCTTGTGGCTTCAGTGTCCCAAGTGTATAAGATGACCAAAGAAGAGAAACATCTACATGGCCTCACAAGGCCCTTCTAGCTCCTCTTAGAAGTCATAGAGTGAAGGGTTTAAAGGAGTTGAGCATTCACCAGATACCAGCAGCACAAATACCTGAAGGCTAATGTGTAGGTTTCCACAACATCCTGCCATTGCCCACTGGTCGTTGTTACAGAGAGCAAAGATCTGACTGGCTGCTAAGCTCCAGTCTTTGACCCAGTTGAGGAAGCTTTAAGGCTCAAAACATTTGAGAAGGGAGTGGTTGCACCTTCAAACGACTCGCCTAAATTTACTGCCATTTAATTATATAGTCCATACACATAATTTATGAAGAGGGAAGAAACCTTTGCCTGCTCAGAGTCTAATTGCAGCCTTCAAAAGGCCTTTAAAGTCTCTGCGCTCTGTTGTGATCTGACACACTCCCTGTGTGTTAGAACAGTATTGCAGGGCTTCCCAGTGTAAGAGTGCTGGTGTCCTCCACCTAACATATGTCAAAACAAGGCAGAATCTTCCAGGGCAAACCCAGGGTTTATGGCTCTCTCTTAATCTAAAAAAACACAACTATTGAATCTGGGGGTAAAATTATACTTTAATTTACCACCACGAAATTATATAGCTCACAGGTAAATTGCACATGGATCAGAAACCTTTGCACACTCTAATTGGGGCCTTTTAAAAGTCTTAGAAACCTTTACAATTCTCTGAGGAAAGAGAATACCCAAGGTACATATTGTGCTCACTTAATTTACAACTCAGAAATTCTTCCTTTTCAAACAAAGTATTTATCTCTCCCTTTGAATGAAAACAAAACATAGTGACACTGAATTCCAGACCCCCACAGAATGTTCTTCTGGCCACAGACATCATGGCTGTCCTGGATTTTACATGAAACATATAAACCATAACACCAAAACATCTCTGGGGATGGTGTGTACCCAAAATTTTGGGTTCAGTGAGTATTTCAGTCCTGTAGAAATCATTAGCATTTGGATCCCATTTACAGACATGGGCACCCGAGCTCAGAAAAGTAACTTGTCTAAGGATGCACAGGTAACATGCCTGAGCTAGGATTCCATTCCAGGTAGAT
Source organism: Rattus rattus (assembly GCF_011064425.1). Classification (NCBI taxonomy): domain Eukaryota; kingdom Metazoa; phylum Chordata; class Mammalia; order Rodentia; family Muridae; genus Rattus; species Rattus rattus. The sequence goes on from NC_046154.1 coordinate 89,948,277, forward strand.
TCCTCCAGAACAAGGCATTCATTATAGTTAAAAACTGCTTCTGTTATGCTCACCCCTGGAAAATGATTCTTGTCTGCATTTGAGCAAGGGCAGGATTGTGAGATCCACTACGTATAGTTGCTTTGGTCTAGAGCAGCAGTTCTCAACCTGTGGGCGGTTGCACATCAGATTGTAGTGCATATCAGATATTTACTACAATTCATAACAGTAGCAAAACTAGTTATAAAGTAACAACAAAATAATTTTATGGTTTGGGGGTCATCACAACATGAGGAACCGTATTAAAGGGTTACAGCATCAAGAGGGTTGAGAACCATCGGTCTAGACGCACTCAAGCTCACCTGTAGGCTTGTCCCATCCCTGATCCAGAGAAAAGGATTGTCTCACTTTGTTGCTTTCTAAAGATGTTGATCTTGCATTTTTGGATCACAAAGGCAGGTGGCTGCCTGAAAGGGATTCGAAGTGGCATAGGAAAAGTCATGGAAGTCCTTCTGGGATACATGGTGGCATCTTATTTGTACTGGTTCTTTTTCTTGCAATAGACAACATGGGAAGTGTAGGGGTTGATTTAGGAATGACCTAAAGGAAGTGGTTTGCTTGGTCAGAAAAGGCAGAAGTCTGAATCCAGCCAAGAGTGGGATTTGGGGCTATGGAGCAAAAATGACTTGAGGAAGGTGAGAAAATGTCCTGAGAAGGAACAGGAAAATTATGTATGAGCTATCAGTCACATACCCTGCTCCATAGCAGGTTTTTTTCCTCCCAGCCACAGTTCCAAGGAAAGAGAAAAGAGCAGTAAAGCCAGGACCAGCAGGTGTTGGTCACCAGGTGTTCTTGGGGAACAACTGGCCACCATAGTTCCATGGACCACCTAGCAGCAGCAAGTTACCTTGACAGGGACCACAATCACATAAGCCCTTTCTAGGCTAGGCTAGAAAATACAGAATGCTGCATCTGTCTAGCTCCATGACAAACGCCACCACCATGAGGTTTCATGAGAGATGGTTCAGTCATTACTCAGAACCATAGAACCTCATAGTTGGCCTCTATGACCACAACATACTTGGGGATGTGTATTGTGCCTTCCTTCTGCACCCTTTACATTTGGTATCAGATCTGAGTGGCTTAAATGACTATGACAATACGCCTCTCCTCTTCCTCTCTGTCTCAACCACACTCAAAAGTCAGCACATGTGACAGTCACAACACCCTTCCACATACAGGGGAACTCTTCTCTCCATTTCACGCAAGTGTCAAATTGATACTGGAAGTGTTCTCTGCCTACAGTGAGCATATATTTTATTGAGCAAAAATTTAAAAATTGAGCCAATTCCTAGAATGTGAGATTGCAGAGGTAGCTTTTTCTATTTCCAAAAGGTTCTTGGGTATTGATTATGTAAGAGCCTCAAGAGGGTTTTATTTGTGACAGTCACCTGGGGGCTTTGAAGCAATTTAAGAGTCCCAAATCCCTTAAGTGAATAAATCAAATTCCCCTCATAAAATATGGAATGGTGTGAGTTTATATGACCATGATTTATGGCTTCTTGGGAGGAAAACAACCATTCATCCCATAACATTTATGAGAAAGGTCATTGCTATCATGGTGTGAGTTAATTTTATGTATCAACTTGATTAAATTATAAGATATCTACTTGGACACTCTTTCCAGTTATGTCTAAAGGAGGGTAGAAGTTGAATAAGTGTAGACAGGCATCATCCACTCTGTTGGTGGTCTGAACAGAAAAAATAAGTCAAAAAGGGAGGATTCAACTGCCATGCACCTGACCACTTCAGCAAGGCCAATCACTATCCTTTGCTCTCCTAGATCTCAAGCCTGCAAACTCACCCTCCAACCTAAGTTATAAGCTCCTCTGCCCTCAGACCTCTGAATTATACCACCCTCTTTCACCAGCTCATAAATAATAGCACATACCTCAATGGATGAATGGGTGGGTCAGTGGACAGTCAGATAAAGAGATAAATAGATCACAGGTTAAAGGTTAGATAGATAGCATTAGATGATGGAGAGAGAGAGAGAGAGAGAGAGAGAGAGAGAGAGAGAGAGAGAGAATAGGAGATGACATATGGATCTAAAAAGATGGTTCAGTTGTTTAAGAGCACTGGTTTCTCTTCTAGAGTACCATGGTTCTATTCCTAGCATACACAACTGTCTGTAACTCTGGTCCCAGAGGATCCAATTACCTCCTCTGACCTCCGTGGGTACTGCACACACATAGTGCACAGATATACACGTAGACAAAACACTCATACACATAAAAATAAATAGATAATAAATAGTAGAAGATAGTTAATGGATAACAGATTATATGTGTGTGTGTAAATAAGTAAAAGATATTAGATAGTACAAATAGAGCAATAGATGATTGATAGATAATAGATCAATACAAGTAAATGATATATAAATGATAGGTAATAGTAGATGATTTTTTTAAGTGTGTAGACAGACATAGACAATACATATGAGGGAGAGAGCAAGAGACCAAGGGACAGAAGAGAACCAATCTTCAATTTGTTGTAGAAGTCTTGGCAATGCTGACTAAAACAATGACGCATCAAATCAATGTTTCCTAAACAATTTACACATCACTATGACTCTTGTCTATTATGATATATTTCTTTTTATATTTCTCTTTAAAACATCTAACCTTTTACATTAAAACACATAAGCATGTCATTACCATAATAAAAATGTCAGCGAAAAAAATTCAATAAGAAAAAGAAAATAATGTGCCTCAATTCTGTCCTGACACAGTTACTGGTCAAAACCCCTGTACCCACAGGCCGTTCTCCTTGAAGGGAAGATGGTGACTTCCTGAGTGGATAACACCTGAGACCCCCTCCTTTATGGATAAAAAGGACTCTAAACAGAAGTCACTCCCTCATTATATGATACAATCTTATAAAATATCAAGTCCATGTTTTGTCTTATGTAATTCACTTCCCAGCAAGCAAGTAGATCCAGGTTGTGAAGAAGAGTTCTAATTCCTCTACACTTGCTCCAGGTAGCCATAAAGATTGATTGATTCTAGAACTCCTTCTTGGACACCAAACTCTAGAGGTGCTCGAGTCGTTTACATAAATGGCTCAATGTTGTCTTAGTCATTGTTCTAGTGCTGAGGAGAGACACCATGACCACAGCAACTCTTGTAAAGGAAAACATTTAATCAGGTTTGACGTGCAGTTTCAGAGGTTTACTCCATTATTAGCATGACAGGAAGCACAGTGGCACACAGGCAGACATGGTACTGGAGCGGTAGCAGAGAGGTCTACATCTGCCTTTGCCAGCAACAGGAAGAGCAAGACACTGGGCCTGGCTTGAGCACTTGGAACCTTAAGGCCCACTCCCAGAGACATGCTTCCTCCAACAAAGCCACACCTAGCCAATGAGGCCCCACCTCCTTACCCTGTCAAGTAGCACCTCTCTCTAAAGACCAAGTATTCAAATATATGAGCCTATGGAAGCCATTCCTATTCAAACCACTACAGATGCAGTGTTTGCCTCTGGCCTAGTCACATCCTTCTGTATATGTCAAGTCATCTCTAGATGACATAATATCTAATACTATGTATTAACTATGCTATGAAGTAAGTGCTATGAAGGTAGCCTTTATACTGTACAATTTAGACAAGACATAGTTTGGACAGTGGGTTAACAAAAACTAAGATAGTATGAAGAAGCCAAATGGAAATCCACTAGTTTGTAATTAAATAAGATAATTTATTTTCTAGGGGGACTTAGAACCAAAGTATGCTTCATGAATAGACAAGGATGATCCCAGAAGACATGGGTTACTGAATGAAAGTCTCAAGTGTTAGGCATGGATACTTCCTCAGGTTATTGGTCAAGGAGGAGTCAGAGGCACGAAAAACACCACCATATGGCTGTCGCCATTGCTCTTGGTGCTCATAACTAGAGGGTAAGAGCCTGTCGCTGAAGATAGTACTCATCTAGATGCAGGAAGTAGAGAAATCAGCATTGTCTGACAAGGCTACTCCCAGCCTGCTGGCTAGCGTCCATGGTGCCACGAGGTGCCATGCAGCTGCAATGGGAGTGAAGACACGGATGGTCTCAGCCAGCCCTGGACCAGAGGCCTGATCCACAGAAATGAATTTCTTGCCTCGAACTGTAAACCAGGTCAAAAGCTCCAACAGGAGATCATGGGCTCAGAGGGAAACCTACTGTTGTTATATTTAATGGCCATGCTATTAAATTGCCTTCTAAATATTTAACTTTATAACCATAACCCATATTGTTAAAATCTAAACGACAGCAGATGTGTTGCCCAGGACGTGAGGTGGTTATAACCTTCATGCATTACAAACAAGATTATAGAACGATATACCTACTTTGGAAACAGACTGACAATTTTTCAAAATGTTAAACATAAAACTACCATCATGGTTTGACATCTTCCCTTCCAGGTGTATAGCCAAGGGAAATGAAAATGTATTCTCCCACAAAAATGTGGATGCTGATAGTCAGAGCATCATTTATTATTCATAAACCCTAAGGTAACGGTGGATAACAGAGGAGTGGCTAAACCAAAGTGGTGTGTTCAGACAGTGGCGTGTTACCCGGCAGTGCAAAGGAAGGAGATGCTGATACACATTGTGCTGGTTTGTTTTAACCTTCAAAGTGACACAGTCTATAATTACCCAAGAAGAGAGTCTTAGTGAAAAATTATCTAGATCAAGTTGGCCCAAGCGCATGTCAGTGGGGGGTTGTCTTGATTGTAAATTGATGGTAGGAAGTACAAAGCAATATTGAAAAGAAGACACCAAGCAAGCAAGGATCCGTGCGTTTATTCTGTCTGTTCTTGACTACAAATGTGATGTTTTCAGTTCCTGCTTAAAACTTGCCCACAGCAATGGAGTATATTGAAATGGGAATTGCAAGGTGAATAAAACCTTTCTCCCCTAAATTGTTTGTTGTTTGGATATTTTATCACAGAATGAAACTAGAGCACATGCTATACTGTGGATGGACTTTGAAAACATGAAACTAAGTAAAAGGATTAAATTCATAGGAAATGTCCAGAATGCATATAAAGATGAACAATGAATTGTTATTTTCCTGGAATTAGAAGGAAGAGGGGGCTGCTGATGAGAAGTTCCCTATCCAGGTTACAAAAACATCGAGGAATTAGATGGTGGTGGTAACCTGAGTGTACTAAAAACTAATAAATTATCATGTGCTGCTTTTGTTTTTAAGATAGGTTTTCACTATATATCCCAAGCTAGCCTTAGAGTTAGCCAGCCTGACAAACGCTAGGATTGCAAGGGTGTGCGGCCATGCACACTGTCAACTCTAAACTTTTACAGTGAGAATGTGCTGATCTGCTAATCAGATCTCAATAAAGTTGTCATTTTTAAAACCGCAGCACATGAAAAAGATGTTCGGCAGCGTCAGTCATTAGGAAAACACACATTATTTAGACCATGGTGAGATTCCAGAATGAGTGTGCAAAAGGAAGTGGCAAAAATACAGTCAGGGACACAGAGAAACCCAGGCACCCAGCCTATGTGCAGAGACAGAGGAACCCAGGCTCACAGCCTATGGGCAGAGACAGAGGAACCCAGGCTCCCAGCCCATGGGCAGGGACAGAGGAACCCAGGCTCCCAGCCCATGGGCAGGGACAGAGGAACCCAGGCTCACAGCCTATGTGCAGGGACAGAGGAACCCAGGCTCACAGCCTATGTGCAGGGACAGAGGAACCCAGGCTCACAGCCCATGGGCAGGGACAGAGGAACCCAGGCTCACAGCCTATGTGCAGGGACAGAGGAACCCAGGCTCACAGCCTATGTGCAGGGACAGAGGAACCCAGGCTCACAGCCTATGTGCAGAGACAGAGGAACCCAGGCTCCCAGCCTATGTGCAGGGACAGAGGAACCCAGGCTCACAGCCCATGGACAGGGACAGAGGAACCCAGGCTCACAGCCCATGGGCAGGGACACAGAGGGGCACTGTTACTCTGCAGGATACTTTAGCAGTTTCTTTCTAAACTAAAAAACAGATTTGCTAGTGCTAACTTCAGCAGCACATATGTTAAAATTGAAACAATACAGAGATTAGCATGTCCTCTGTGCAAGAATAACATGCAAATTCGTGAAATGTGCCATATTTTTTAAAAAGAAAACAAAAAACAGATTTGCTGATTTTCTGTATAATCCAGTAATGGAGTGGTAAATTGATCCAATTTCTCTCAAAGAATAAAGGCAAAGTTCGATACGAAACCCAGTATGCAAATGTTTAGGTCACAACACACACACACACAGACACACACACACACATACACACACACACTGGGCAAAAACACACCTTGTTCTTAGTCAAAACTGCCTTATGCCTTAGGACTCATAAAAATCAAATCAAATCAAATCCTGGCAACCCAGCACAGGAGAAGGAAGACAGACAAAGAGACCTGTGGTCCACCAGTCACCCAACAGAGTTGTCCTCCACTGCCCTGCAAGGAAGGACACAGCATGGATGGGGGATGTCATCCAGGACCCCACCAGCCCCATGGCCAGCCCACAGCAGGATTCATTACAGTGTGCGAGTATGTGGTGGTCGATGGGAGAGAAAGCAGAATGGACAGCTTAAGGATTAAAAAGGGTGGAAGTGAAGACTCAAGGGTGAACTGGAATAGCCTGTTGTGAGTGGTGTGCCATGGTGAGATCCCAGTCCAAGCTGCCCCTGAGAGCCATGTCTGAGTCAGTGGCTATGCTGTGGCAGGAGTCAACGTTGATGTCTGTAGCTCATATTATGACTGGGCAGCATCAGGGGAACACATGGATGTCCAGGGGCTGTGCAGAACTGGCTATGCCTCTCACTGGAAGAGGTGCTGGAGAGCTAGCCCTATCTCTCCCTGGTGGCAACACTTCCTGCACTTTGCCTGGCCAGCAGAGCAAAGCTGACCTTGGTAGCAGGGGCAGAGGTGAGCCAGCTCTGAGGGTTGAGAAAGCAGAAGAGCTGACACACCCCCCCCTTCATTTGTCTGCCGTGAGATGGCATGGGTGCAGGGGTGATGACTTTGCCCCTTGCCCCATCAGCACCGGTGGCACTTGGGAAAGCAGACCCTGACATTATGAGAGTGGGTGGGCTGGCGCTGCTCCTTGAAGTCTGCAGCACTAGGGAGAGCAGGCCCTGCACTTCTCCTGGGCAGCACAGTGGAGCTGGCCCTGGTGAGAAGGAATGGGTGAGCTAGCCCTGAGGGTATGAGGACAGGAGAGCTGGCCCAGCACCTCACAGGCTGTATAGCACTTGGGGAAGTGGTGCCCACACCTTGACTGCGCAGCACTGTGGAGCTGGCTCTGAAGGCATGGGTGTGGGTGAGCTGTCTCAAGGGCATGAGAGCAGGAAGACTGAACCTGACTCCTGCTGGTGGCAGACTGGGTGGCCTGGCCAGAGCAGTGCTGGAGAACTCTCCCTGGTGGTGCAAATAACAGAGACCCAGCAGGCTGACCAGTTCAGCTACAACCCAGACCCAGATCCAGGGCCCTAAAAGGCCCACCCCAAAAGCTGTATCATCTGTGAACTATTGAGATGCAGGAAAGGGCCAGCCCTGATGCTCCAAAGCTGTAGGATCTCTATGACACCAGGCAATAACAGGACAACCAATTGGGAGGAGTCTCAGTGAGGATCTAATATTAATGATGTCTTGCACCTCACACAATAATAGTAGGAGATTTCAACACCCCACTCTCATCAATGGACAGATCATGGAAACAGAAATTAAACAGAGACGAACAGACTAAGAGAAGTCATGAGCCAAATGGACTTAACGGATATTTATAGAACGTTCTACCCTAAAGCAAAAAGATATACCTTCTTCTCAGCTCCTCATGGTACTTTCTCCAAAATTGACCATATAATTGGTCAAAAACGGGCCTCAACAGGTACAGAAAGATAGAAATAATCCCATGCGTATATCGGACCACCACGGCCTAAAGCTGGTCTTCAATAACAATAAGGAAGAATGCCCACATATACGTGGAGATTGAACAATGCTCTACTCAATGATAACCTGGTCAAGGAAGAAATAAAGAAAGAAATTAAAAACTTTTTAGAATTTAATGAAAATGAAGGTACAACATACCCAACCTTATGGGACACAATGAAAGCTATGCTAAGAGGAAAACTCATAGCGCTGAGTGCCTGCAGAAAGAAACAGGAAAGAGCATATGTCAGCAGCTTGACAGCACACCTAAAAGCTCTAGAACAAAAAGAAGCAAATACACCCAGGAGGAGTAGAAGGCAGGAAATAATCAAACTCAGAGCTGAAATCAACCAAGTAGAAACAAAAAGGACCATAGAAAGAATCAACAGAACCAAAAGTTGGTTCTTTGAGAAAATCAACAAGATAGATAAACCCTAGCCAGACTAACGAGAGGACACAGAGAGTGTGTCCAAATTAACAAAATCAGAAATGAAAAGGGAGACATAACTACAGATTCAGAGGAAATTCAAAAAATCATCAGATCTTACTATAAAAGCCTATATTCAACAAAACTTGAAAATCTGCAGGAAATGGATAAATTCCTAGACAGATACCAGGTACCGAAGTTAAATCAGGAACAGATAAACCAGTTAAACAACCCCATAACTCCTAAGGAAATAGAAGCAGTCATTAAAGGTCTCCCAACCAAAAAGAGCCCAGGTCCAGACGGGTTTAGTGCAGAATTCTATCAGACCTTCATAGAAGACCTCATACCAATATTATCCAAACTATTCCACAAAATTGAAACAGATGGAGCACTACCGAATTCCTTCTATGAAGCCACAATTACTCTTATACCTAAACCACACAAAGACCCAACAAAGAAAGAGAACTTCAGACCAATTTCCCTTATGAACATCGACGCAAAAATACTCAACAAAATTCTGGCAAACCGAATCCAAGAGCACATCAAAACAATCATCCACCATGATCAAGTAGACTTCATCCCAGGCATGCAGGGATGGTTTAATATACGAAAAACCATCAACGTGATCCATTATATAAACAAACTGAAAGAACAAAACCACATGATCATTTCATTAGATGCTGAGAAAGCATTTGACAAAATTCAACACCCCTTCATGATAAAAGTCCTGGAAAGAATAGAATTCAAGGCCCATACCTAAACATAGTAAAAGCCATATACAGCAAACCAGTGGCTAACATTAAACTAAATGGAGAGAAACTTGAAGCAATCCCACTAAAATCAGGGACTAGACAAGGCTGCCCACTCTCCCTACTTATTCAATATAGTTCTTGAAGTTCTAGCCAGAGCAATCAGACAACAAAAGGAGGTCAAGGGATACAGATCGGAAAAGAAGAAGTCAAAATATCACTATTTGCAGATGATATGATAGTATATTTAAGTGATCCCAAAAGTTCCACCAGAGAACTACTAAAGCTGATAAACAACTTCAGCAAAGTGGCTGGGTATAAAATTAACTCAAATAAATCAGTAGCCTTCCTCTACACAAAAGAGAAACAAGCCGAGAAAGAAATTAGGGAAACGACACCCTTCATAATAGACCCAAATAATATAAAATACCTCGGTGTGACTTTAACCAAGCAAGTAAAAGATCTGTACAATAAGAACTTCAAGACACTGAAGAAAGAAATTGAAGAAGACCTCAGAAGGTGGAAAGATCTCCCATGCTCATGGATTGGCAGGATTAATATAGTAAAAATGGCCATTTTACCAAAAAGCGATCTACAGATTCAATGCAATCCCCATCAAAATACCAATCCAATTCTTCAAAGAGTTAGACAGAACAATTTGCAAATTCATCTGGAATAACAAAAACCCAGGATAGCTAAACTATCCTCAACAATAAAAGGACTTCAGGGGGAATCATTATCCCTGAACTCAAGCAGTATTACAGAGCAATAGTGATAAAAAACTGCATGGTATTGGTACAGAGACAGACAGATAGACCAATGGAACAGAATTGAAGACCCAGAAATGAACCCACACACCTATGGTCACTTGATTTTTGACAAAGGAGCCAAATCCATCCAATGGAAAAAGATAGCATTTTCAGCAAATGGTGCTGGTTCAACTGGAGGTCAACATGTAGAAGAATGCAGATCGATCCATGCTTATCACCCTGTACAAAGCTTAAGTCCAAGTGGATCAAGGACCTCCACATCAAACCAGACACCTCAAACTAATAGAAGAAAAAAACTAGGGAAGCATCTGAACACATGGGCACTGGAAAAATTTCCTGAACAAAACACCAATGGCTTATGCCTAAGATCAAGAATCGACAAATGGGATCTCATAAAACTGCAAAGCTTCTGTAAGGCAAAGGACACTGTGGTTAGGACAAAACGGCAACCAACAGATTGGGAAAAAATCTTTACCAATCCTACAACAGATAGAGGCCTTATATCCAAAATATACAAAAGAACTCAAAAAGTTAGACCAAGCAGGGAGACAAATAACCCTATTAAAAAATGGGGTTCAGAGCTAAACAAAGAATTCACAGCTGAGGAATGCCGAATGGCTGAGAAACACCTAAAGAAATGTTCAACATCTTTAGTCATCAGGGAAATGCAAATCAAAACAACCCTGAGATTTCACCTCACACCAGTGAGAATGGCTAAGATCAAAAACTCAGGTGACAGCAAATGCTGGCGAGGATGTGGAGAAAGAGGAACACTCCTCCATTGTTGGTGGGATTGCAGACTGGTACAACCATTCTGAAATCAGTCTGGAGGTTCCTCAGAAAATTGGACATTGAACTGCCTGAGGATCCAGCTATACCTCTCTTGGGCATATACCCAAAAGATGCCCCAACATATAAAAAAAGACACGTGCTCCACTATGTTCATCGCAGCCTTATTTATAATAGCCAGAAGCTGGAAAGAACCCAGATGCCCTTCAACAGAGGAATGGATACAGAAAATGTGGTACATCTACACAATGGAATATTACTCAGCTATCAAAAACAATGACTTTATGAAATTCGTAGGCAAATGGTTAGAACTGGAAAATATCATCCTGAGTGAGCTAACCCAATCACAGAAAGACATACATGGTATGCACTCATTGATAAGTGGCTATTAGCCCAAATGCCTGAATTACCCTAGATGCCTAGAACAAATGAAACTCAAGACGGATGATCAAAATGTGAATGCTTCACTCCTTCTTTAAAAGGGGAACAAGAATACCCTTGGCAGGGAAGAGAGAGGCAAAGATTAAAACAGAGACTGAAGGGACACCCATTCAGAGCCTGCCCCACATGTGGCCCATATATATACAGCCACCCAATTAGATAAGATGGATGAAGCAAAGAAGTGCAGAAGTGTAGATCGCTCCTGAGAGACACAGCCAGAATACAGCAAATACAGAGGCGAATGTCAGCAGCAAACCACTGAACTGAGAATAGGACCCCCGTTGAAGGAATCAGAGAAAGAACTGAAGAGCTTGAAGGGGCTCTGAGACCCCATATGTACAACAATGCCAAGCAACCAGAGCTTCCAGGGACTAAGCCACTACCTAAAGACTATACATGGACTGACCCTGGACTCTGACCTCATAGGTAGCAATGAATATCCTAGTAAGAGCACCAGTGGAAGGGGAAGCCCTGGGTCCTGCTAAGACTGAACCCCCAGTGAACTAGACAGTTGGGGGGAGGCGGCAATGGGGGAGGGTGGGGAGGGGAACACCCATAAGGAAGGGGGAGGGGGAGGGGATGTTTGCCCGGAAACCGGGAAAGGGAATAACACTCAAAATGTATATAAGAAATATTCAAGTTAATAAAAAAAAGGCATAAAAAAAATGATGTCATAGAAACCAGAGATCTTGAACAGACCAATGACTCATTACAATGCACATTTCCAAGTGAAGATGTGTGGACAGAGGGATATACTGTTGGACACAGTGTATGACTACAGCTTCCAGTGTTTCCTATGCTCTGTTTTTGTTGTTGTTGTGGTGTTGTTGTTGGTGGTGGTGGTGGTGGTGGTGGTGGTGGTGTGTGTGTGTGTATGTGTGTGTGTGTATTGTATTGGAGGGGGAGTTTGCAAGGTCGAAGGTCAGATATGAGGGGACAGGGAGGTGAAAGGGACTGGAGTGCATGATGTAAAACTCACAAAGAATCAATAAAAAGGTTTTTAAAATGCTTAGGTCACAGTATCTTTATTTGTGACAGTCAAAACCTCAATTCTATGCAAATACCTTTCAGTAAGCATGGGCCCCCAAAAACCTATGGTATATTCAGTCTGCAGACTGTTACCCAACAATGAGAAAGAATTATGAGCTAACCAGTATTAATGCCTGCTCTAACTGAAGCGAATCACGAGGAAAGTGCGCTGAGTAATAAAAGCCAACCTCAAGTAAGTACAAGCACACAGCCTGTTTCCATTCATGTCACAATTATGAAATGACACAATTGTGAGAATGGAAAGCAGGTTCCTAGGGAAAGAGTGAGTGTGGCCACAGAGGGAGAGCACAGAGGGCCCTCATAACTCAAAATATAACACACACACACACACACACACACACACACACACACACACACACACACACACACACACTCCTCACACACACACACACACACACACACACACACACACACACACACACACCACACACACACACACACACACACACACACACACCCACACACACACACACACACACACACACACACACACACACAAAGTCAACGAACACACATAGCGCACAGGCCTCCGAGTGCTCTTACACACACACACACACACACACACACACACACACACACACACTCACACACACACACACACACACACACACACACACACACACATGAGAGCACGTTAGCTCTGAGCTCTGTGTAAGCTCTGGGGTTCATACCAGTGTTATTTCCTGCTTCTGATCTGGAAGGAATAAATCCGGGGAAAGCTGAGGGAAGTTTTCATGGATCTTCTCTATGCCCTTCTTTGCAAATTTCTATTAACTTCATATCATCACAAAATAAAGGGTTTTTTTTTATTATTATTGCCTTTGTTGGGGAAATGCACAAAGGTCAGAAGATAAAATGTGGGAATGAGCTCTGTCCTTCCACCACATAGATCTGAGGATCCAAGTCAAGTCACCGGGCTTGGAGGCTCAGGGCAGGAGCCTTTACCCACTGATCTATCCCACCAAAAAATAAGGTTTTATTTTGTTGTTGTTGATAATGTTGTTTTGTTTTGTTTTGTTTTGTTTTTTCCAAACTTTATCCGAATCCAAAATTTGTTCCTCTTTCCAAATTCCCTGATTTCACAGCCACAGAAATAAAAGACACAGAGGTGTCGGCTCAGGCTCTGCCTTGTCCCTCACTCAATTTTTTCTTAAGTCGACATGGCCCAAACTGCAGTCTAAATACGCATACCCATAGACAGATGTTATTCTTTCTTTTTAAACACCAAGGGTTTTTTACTTTTATTTATTTATTGTATGTATTAGTATACTAAAGCTGTTTTCAGACACACCAGAAGAGGGTGTCAGATCTCATTACAGATGGTTGTGAGCCACCGTGTGGTTGCTGGGAATTGAACTCAGGATCTCTGGAAGAGCAGGCAGTGCTCTTAACCACTGAGCCATCTCTCCAGCCTGTTCCTCACTCTTAGGACGATAAATATCAACTTTTCCAGATGTAGAGTCACCTAAGAGAAAAACCTCTAGGCAAGTCTGCAAAGATTGTTCTAAACTGTTAATGAGGTGAAAAGATCCACGGAAAATATGATTGGCACCAATCCATGGGTTCATCCTGAACTACATAAAAAAAGAAAATGGGCTAGCACCATTATCCAGCATTCATATTTCTCTCCCCCTCCCCCTCCCCTTTCCTCTCCCCCTCCCCCTCCCTCTCCTCTTCCCCCTCCCTCTCCCCTTCCCTTCCCCTCCCCTTCCCTCTCCTCCTCCCCCTCCCCCCCTCTCTCTGCTTCCTCACTGTGCTGCCTCTATCTCCTAAGCCCTGCCTTCCCCACCATGGTGGGTCTGAACCTCAAACCACTCTAAACCAAAATAAATCTTCCTTTCATTAAGTTTATTTTTTCAAGTTCTTTGTCGTAGCAATGAGAAAAGTAACTAGCACCACTCTGGGCATCAAATGATGCTGATACAGCAATAGTAATGACATTCATCGAGTGTGCCTCCTTCTTGGGAGCTATAGTTAGGCTTCAGGACTGGGCTAACTTGTCCCTCGCATCAGCTCTATTAATTATTCTCATTGTAAACATCAGGAAATTGAAGATCAAAAGGGTTTATGGTTAAGGCCAAAGTCGAGCAGTAAGTTAAACAGACTTTCTAGCCATGTGATTTGTCCCCAGACCTGACTCATCCTACCCCAAGATTTCACTGCTCACTGCCTGAAGCAAACCAATACAGGAAACAGGCTAATCTCCTCACTCCAGACCCAAGGAGAAGGAAACTGCCTTATCAGACATCCTTGAACAGTAAATCACCGGAAACAGAAGGCAAGGTCTCAGTTCCCAGGCATACAGGGATTTCTCTCCTCAGTATTTTCACCAATTTGAATATATAGTGTTGTGCATAAATCATGAAGTGCCAGCTTACAAGGATTCAAAGACGGTCCACATTTATAGCTACATATCAAATGAAATTGGAAATGTGGCTCTCTTTACTGTGTGTGTCTAAAACATTCTCACTCAAATGCTCCATGAACTCTTTAACATCAGTGTTCATGGTTTCAGCAAATGAGGGTTTCCAAGAGTAAACTATCTTCAAGTCTGACTGTTGGGGAATCCTGGGTGTAGGCTCATGTGTAATGCTGTTCACGCAAGGCCCACCTAAGGGCTGCATCCACGACAATGGGAAAAAGAAGGATCAATAAAAACCATTTGGACAAGAGATTAAGATAGAGAGAGGAGATACAGGTGTTGGAGAAGGTTAAGCAACAATGAAGGCAAGAAGCTATGGAGAGAGAAGAGAGTATTGGGAGAGTGGCTAACAGAAACTTGGGAGGAAAAGCCTTATGGAAATTGCTTGGTATGGGACCAACTTCTGTGTGATTGTATTTGAGGGAATTCATACCCTGTACTCTAAACATAACCAGAAGTCCTAGCCTGGGGAAGTGACAAGGCTTAGGGAAGACTCTAGCGCTGATGTTTTACTAAGCAGATGTGCTGTCAAACTGCTTTCTAAATATTTACATGTATTACTACTAACAGTTGTCACTCTCAACCTTAGCCAGAGAAACTTCTTGTTGTGTAATAACAAATGCAGAGGCTCATACTAGGTCAAAATGCTCAGAAAACATGACGACTAAGCTCTGAACCCTGTATAAGACACCTGTGTCCAAGGCTAGGGGAGGAAACATCATGGGAAAAGGAGGCGGAAAGAAAATTAACAATTCAACGTGCAGATGCTGGATATAGAGCTATAAAATGTTGTCTCCTGGATGGGACACATTCATTCACTCATAAACTCATGAGAGTACTTATCTATACAAGGACTTCAACATGCCGTCACGGATGGGGGAGAGGCTCCAGAGGCACTCCCTGAGAGGCGATAGGAAGTTAATGGCTACCAAGGATGGAGGAATCATTTTCTTCAATGGTATAGCCATTTGTTAATAAATAACCCCCAATTCATGCTCATGTAAACAGCCTTAATCAAACTCAGTGAGTCACAAAAATTAAAAGAAAGGAATAAAAAGGAGAGACATGAAAGCAGGATGGGGAATTTGAGTGGGCAGGGGGTTCCTTATGAGTAGAATGATAATGAGGGATATATGTGGTCAAGAATCCATTATATGCATGTATCATACAGACAAAAGTAAAATAAAAATGTGAAACTGTTCTGTAAGCCAATGGGTTTCAATACTGTTTGAAGAATTTTCAGATCTACTAGTACCTGGATTTCACCCTCCCAACACACACACACACACACACACACACACACACAGGGGTGGGAGATAGGGAGGGAGAGAAGGAGAGAGGGAGAGAGAGATCTACTGAACTGGGAACTAGAACTGGCATTTTCTAAAGCTTCTCTGGGCATTTAAGAAGCAGCCTAGAGTTGAGAGCCACCATGTTGGTATGTCATGTGATTCCCACTTTGTAATTCAGCACCTTCTTAGTGTATAAGCATTTGCATGGAGAGTCCAGCAGACACCAGGCATCCTCAGTGTCATCTTCAGGAACAGCATCTACCTAGCTTTTGTTTTGTTATTGCTGCTGTTGCTGTTTGTTTTTGTTTAATTACCTGTTTGAGTTAAGGTCTCACTATGTAGACCAGGCTGGCCTTGAACACAGATGTTCCCGTGCCTCAGGAAGTCGTAGGATTAAAGCCATGTGGCATTGTACTCAGTTTATCATTACATTTGAGACAAGGTCTCTGTTGGCCTGGAGCTCACCAATTAGGCTGGACTAATCAGCCAGCCAGCCCTTTCTCCACCTCCAACACTAGGATTAAAAAATGCACACCACAACATCCATAATTCTTTTTAAAGTAAAGTGACTTACTTCGAATTAACAAGTTCCAATACTAAGAATTTTTTCCAGACAACTAATGACTGTTGGGGGAGAATTAGCCTCCCCTACAAATGAGCCCTTAACTGTTTACCCAATACAAGATGGTCAGCCCTGAAACCATATGTACACAAACAGCAAAAAATAGACTCAGCTTATAGTGTGTGTATATTTGTGCATACTTACACATACACCAGTAGTTTACATAAGTCCTAGGACTTGAACTCAGGTCCTCGTGCATGCACAGCAAGCATTTTATCAATTGAGTCATCTCCCCAGCCCCAATTTAGTACATCCTGATTACATACAGAGATCACCAGGAAAGCTTTGAAACCACACTAGTACCCAACTCTAGAATCCCTAAGATTCCAACTTGTTTAGGAACGGCCTCCACACAGTCCAAGTTTCAACAATGGTGCAAGGGAAGATGATTGGCAGGCAGACCTGAGATGTTTTAGTGCTCCTACGTAGCAGTGCTATTTGCCACTGGTGCTTTTAAAGATTGCTTAGCCCCCATCCCCCACCAGCACATAAGGCCAGCACAAGGTGACATTTGTCTCCATCTTCTGTTGTAGCAAGACTTCTGCATGCATTCAAAGACAACACTGATAGTGGGTTTTCACCTAACGTGACTTCCTCAAACAGTACAAGATGTTCCAAGTGGGGAACTGAAAGCCTACCCCATAGGGTGAGAAAATGGATTCTAGGAATCCATTAGAAATCAATTCCTCTTTTTCTGGAAGATAGGTTGGGAAGAAATGTCACTCCCCTTCCGTGGAATCGTTATTGCAGCATCCAGGCACCTGCCCTATGTTTATCACTCTGATGTCATTTCATCCTGGAAATTTATAGAGGATGCATAACTATTATTCCTATTTTACAGAAGGACAAGTGAAGTATGAAGACCTGAGGTTAACAGGCAGAGACATTAGGAGACAGACCCTGTCCCATGCTTTCTGCATGTAGTGCCATAGCGCCCCCTCCTGGTCTGACACCCTCAAAGTATTTCACACAGGAGAATGTGCATTACTGGTGCCCTGAAGGACAGCAGTGGTGACAAGCTTGGCATCACACACAGAAAAGTAGACCACTATAGGGAGGGTCAGGAGGTCACAATAGCCTGTTTCCTCCCCGCCTTATGGTCCAGTCCAGAAGCCTTATCACCAACATTCCCTGGTTCCCAGCTCTGTGACATCACAGCCTCCTTTCCTCTCTGCCAGCAACAAGTGAGTGAGGCTCAAAGGTAAGACCTAAAAGTGCGAGGGGTGGCATCCCGCACCAAAGGGATGGCAGTGTCCCCACACTTGTGGGTGCCTATTGACTTGCTACCAGTATCAGTATCCTCCCTTGGCCTCTACCCTGTTTCTCTCTCTGGCTGCCACATCCCCACACCAGTGCTGAATGAGCCTAAGTGACTCCTCCAGCTCTAGAATCCTGCCTGCTTCACCTTAGTGACCTCGCTTCACCTGGTCAGCATGTTCTGAAGCCCCCAGAGACCTGAAGCTCACAGTTCCCTGGGACAAGTCTAGAGCCTCTTCTTTGACTCCTGTCCCCAACTAGAGATGGGCTATAGTACTGCATGAAAGTCTTTGCCACCCTTGGCTTTCCCTCCACACCAGTATCACCTTACATTCTGAGGCTTCAGCATGCCAAAAGCTGTGCTGGCCACATTCCATCACTCTTGGTCACAAGCCCCTGTGCTGTAGATGGTATTTTCTGCTTACAGACCGAAGAGCTGAGGCTTGAAGAAGCTGTACATTGTTTTTCTATTAAGCAATCATAAAGAGTTACACCCCAAGGGATTAGGGATGTAGCTCTGTTGGCATAATGCTTGCTTGGCCCGTATGAAGCTCCAGGTTCCATCCCCAGTACTACATAAACTAGGAATGGTGGCACCCACCTTTAATGCCAACACTTGGGTGGTAGAAGGAGGAAGATCACAAATTTGAGGTCATCCTTGGCAATATATATCAAGGCTATCCTGAGCTACATAAGACCCTGCCTCAGAAAAAGATTTACTTTCCAGATAATGCTTTTGTAAGTGCATTGCTGGTCTCCCTAAAAGATTTCCCAACTCTGAAGAGTAGGCAATGTGCAACTCCCTATCCTCAGGATTTCCAGGTAAAGATATGGGGAGCATGGCAGCCTACACAGAGCCCCATTCTAAGTTCCTGCGGCACAGCCAATGGCTGTGATCTCCAAGGTCTATAACTAAAAAGGACAAGTGCGTGTTTAAGGGAGAGGGAGTTTGCGTATTTATGTTTTCTTGGGTGTGCACAAGCTATTTTGAAGGAGAGAGACCTGTTTAACATGTGACACAGTAATGGAGTTGGTTTCCAGTTAAGTAGTGAGCTGTGTTTGCACCACAGATAGAGCAGAGCTTTTTGGCCAGTGCATAGGGGTCTGGGGAGGCACTAAGGCTACAGACTGCTGGGACTCCAGAGACAAGAAGTGCTTGGGCATCTAGGACCTTCTGGTATGAGGTGACACCAGTGTGCAACTCTTCCCTCAGATTGGCCGGTAGCACTTTCATTACAAGATGACTCGTGATAATCTGTTAGCATCTTCCCAGGGAAGTGGGTCTGTGCCTAGGATTTGTGGATGCCCTCTTCTCCCCTCTTTGTCACCTCCCACAGCTCTCTCAATCATAGCTGTAGGAAGATCCTCAAAGCTTGTCCAAATTTTCACCACTGTCACCACCTCCTCCTTTGATCTTTCTACTTGCAAAGATCAGGAGGGAGGAAGGAAGGAAGGAAGGAAGGAAGGAAGGAAGGAAGGAAGGAAAAAGAAAGAAGGAAAGAAGGAAGGAAGGATGGATGGAAGGAAGGAGGAATCCAGATCAGCCTATGTAAGGAGACAAGGAGGAAGAAGAGGAGGAGGAGGAGAGGAAGAGGAAGAAGAAGAAGGAGGAGGAAGGGGGAGGAGGAGGAGGAGGAGGAGGAGGAGGAGGAAGAGGAGGAGGAGGAGGAAGAGGAAGAGGAAGGAGGAGGAGGAGGAGGAGGAGGAGGAGGAGGAGAAGGGCTTTGCAGAATTACCTGTGATTGTCTAGACATCTAGACACAGTCATCTACTTTTGAAGGGTGCCTACTCCTTTAGCTGAGATCTAGGTTGACTCCACTACGAGGATACCATGTAAAGTGCTGGCAATAGTATAGGCACCATAGTTGGCCAAAACAAAATACAAACACATTTTATAATACAACCCATAGCTGTCAAGGTTACCCAGTTATACATCAGGTGTGGGCTGTGTGATTGTGTCAGTTACAGTGAGTGAAAATGATCTAGATGGTCAAGGGCTCTAGTCCTTCAGACTGTGGAAGAAGACATCGCCTACCATAGGTACCAGGGAGTCAGCCACTTAAGATCACATAAGTATTTGTTGCACAGAATGATTAACCCTGGAATGACAGCACTGGAAAGACTAATGCCCAACCTAATAGCAAGCCTCCTCAAGTAAGCATTTCTACTACCCCCATATGGCAGACACAAGGCTATTAGTTTTCACCAGGATAGGAAAACACAATGGTGTCATATGAACATCAGATTCTGACTTACCTAGAAATGGACCTCAGACAGTATGCGTTTCAACAATGGTGCAAATGAAGATGATGCTTCCCATTCAGATTTACCCCCCCCATTCCTTATGTCTTATTCAGTGTTCTATTGCTGTGAAAAGATACCATGACCACAGCAACTTTTATAAAGGAAATCATTTAATTGGTACTGGCTTATGTTTCAGAGGTTTAGTCAATTATCATCTTGGTGAAAAAGCATGGAATAGCAGCACTCAGGCAGACAAGGACACACAGGCAGATAAAGTGCTGGAGAGGTAGCTGAAAATTCTATATCTGGACCTACAGGCAGCAGGAAGAGAGAGGAGAGAGAGAGAGAGAGAGAGAGAGAGAGAGAGGAGAGAGAGAGAGAGAGAGAGAGAGAGAGAGAGAGAGAGGAGAGGAGAGGAGAGGAGAGAGAGAGAGAGAGAGAGAGAGAGAGAGAGGGAGAGAGGGAGAGAGGGAGAGAGGGAGGGAGGAGAAAGAGAAAGAGAAGGAGAGAGAGAAAGGAGAAGGAGAGAGGAGAAAGGAGAGAGAGAGAGAGAGGAGAGAGAGAGGAGAGAGAGAGAGAGAAGGAGAGAGAGAGAGAGAGAGAGAGAGAGAGAGGAGAGAGAGAGAGAGGAGAGAGAGAGAGGAGAGAGAGAGAGAGAGAGGAGAGAGAGAGAGAGGAGAGAGAGAGAAGAAAGGAGAGAGAGAGAGGGA
This sequence comes from Rattus rattus, assembly GCF_011064425.1. Taxonomy (NCBI): domain Eukaryota; kingdom Metazoa; phylum Chordata; class Mammalia; order Rodentia; family Muridae; genus Rattus; species Rattus rattus. Next base: position 89,969,005 of record NC_046154.1, read on the forward strand.
GAAGAAAGGAGAGAGAGAGAGAGAGAGAGAGAGAGAGAGAGAGAGAGAGAGAGAAACTGGGGCTGGGGGCCTGGCTTGAGCATTTGGAGTCTCAAAGCCCACCCGTAGTGACACACCTAACAAGGCCACACCTCCTACCATTGCCACTCCCCAATGACCAAGCATTCAAATCTATGAGCCTATGAGGCCATTCCTGTTCAAACTATCACTATTTTAGGTCTGAGCCTTTTATACAAAATAAACTTCTTGGTTACCCAAGAATATTCCTCAAAAGTGCTTGGAGCATTGACTCATTTTCCTTTTGTTTGTGACTCTGCGTCTTTGTCCTCAAGAGTGGCCTTCAAAGGGGTTCTTCCAGTCTGTTTTGCTCTTTAATTATACAAAAATTATTTAGATATCCTGGTCTCTCTCCACCCTGTTTTTAAATAACGTTTCCCCTTTGTTGATGATAAAGTATTAAATAAACATCTCAGCACAGATATGAAATTCCAGGGCAGTGAGTGGCTAACAGAAGCCAGAATTAGATGCAGTCACTGTCTGCTGCTCTGAAATTTGAGAGGAGTCTAAACATTTGCACTCTGCCAACTCTTATCTTAAATCTCCCTCACTGGATCCAGCATCTGACATAGGAGTTTTCGGGGTTGTTATGTGTTAAAGTTGAGCTATTAGCTATAAAAGAAGCATACGTGGGTGTGAGGGGAAAGTTGGGTGGGAAAAAAAGAGGCAAAGAAAGTAGGTTTCAGAAGGTTTGAGTGGGAGTGGGATCTTTCAGTTTCTTTTGTTCTTTCTTCTTCCTTTGTTTTCCTCTCCAGAGCATGCCAGGCAAGGTGGCCCCGAGTGGAGCAGTTCGTACAGTCTTCTCTTGTTTTTAATGTCCCCCTTGGAACCCCTTGTTCTTAAAATCCAAAGTTCATAAGAGGCCAGGAGTATTGGCATATGGCTTTAGTCCCTGCACTTGGGAGGCAGAGGCAGGAGGATCTCTATGAGTTCAAGGTCAAGCCTGATCTATATAGCAAGTTGCAAGCCAGTTAGACTACACAGTGAGACCTTGTCTCAAAAAAAAAAAAAAACAAGTTCATTATAATAGCCTTGGTAAGTCCACATCATTGGTTGAAATTAAGTAGACTTGAGGATATGAGTATCAGTGAGGAGCAGTGTTTTCAGGAAGATGTGACAAGTAATATACAGGGACTATGACAAACCAGAGCGATCCACACTACAATCAATTTTAAAGAATAATGCATCAGCACAGTGTCTTAACCTAGTCAAGTAGTAGGTAGAAGAGACCACTCGATCTATGACCCGGAAGTCACCCCAGGGCACAGGCTAAGTGGAGTGACTTTGGTTCACGATTTAACAAGACAGAGTGTGTGCTCACCAAGGTTACAGAGAGTGGGAGACAAAGTGTCAACAATTTCCTTTACGTAAACAGGCCAGCAGGCTGCAGAAGTTCAAGCTGGAGCTCTCCACGCTGACCTGTGGTGGGGGCTGGTCAGACCTATGGACCCACTCTTTTCTTTGGAAATCGTTCTTCTGCAGGTCACGCATGCAAGGCCACCTCAAACAAAAAGTAAGGATGAGGCCAATGCCTGGATAAATGAAGGGAATTGAGTGTAAACCACGAAATAAAATGTTTTTACAAACAGTAACTAGTTCTCTTCTCCCTGCCAGCCCTCCCTCCAGTTTCCAGCCCCGTCCCTTCAAATGTTTCTCCCAATCTTTCCTCCCTCAGTTCCCCAACAGTCTGCTTAAACCGTCCCTTCTCCCAGTTTTCCCAATACTTGCAGCTCCAAACTATAACAACTGTTGTAACCTATCTGCTCGGTTCAGCTTCTCCTGGCTCAACTGTCTCCTAACAATCTCTTCTGCACCAACTGCCTTCTCTTCTCACTCTGCTAGCCCAATCCCCTTTTCAGTCTCGACTGACTTTTATATATCCTATCCTGTTCCCAGAACTCTAAGATATAACCCACACTGAAGTTTATCAGGTCAAGCAGTTCAAACAGCCAAGAATTCTTTAAGGGCCAGTTGTCTATCAACTGGGGATACTTTAAAAGAACGGGTGCACAAGATAAATCACACCATAAGAACAATTAGGAAAACTCACGCGGATTAATGGCAAAGGTGTTTGCTAAATGATCGATCTCCTAAATAGAAAATCTAAGTGTCTATACACATTTCTATTGCTATGAATTCTGGGGGAAAAAAATTCATGGAAGAGAGCTCTGTGAACTTCACCAGGGCTCAGATCTTGCCCCTCCCTCCCAAAAAAAAGCCCTCGCCAGGGAGCGGATCCAAAAAGATTATTGGAAAAGGGATTAAACTCATCACTCAGGCCTCCTGGTCCACAGTCCTACATCATAGAGACATGTGTCTATTCTACTGGGTGTATCTCACCATGAAGACTCACTTACATGCAAAATATATATATATGTGTGTGTGTGTGTGTGTGTGTGTGTGTGTGTGTGTGTGTGTGTGTGTGTGTGTTAAAGATCAGATGGGAGAAGGGAGAAAGGTCCGTGTTTGTTCAAATATTTTCAAAGTACCAGGATGGATCCTAAGGACATGGGAAATAAAGTTGTGAGGTAAAGAACCTGTCACCACTGGCCTCCCATGAGTAAGACATCTGTTCATCTTTATTTTGTTCATTGCTGAATACCCAGCCCCAAACAGAACCCAGCACATAGTAGGTCCTCAAAAATAGTTTACAAATAGTTGACTACTAAGCAGGCAGTTAAAATACCGTGTTTTCAGCATGTAGTTTTGTAGCAGTGAGCTTGAGTTAAGCAATCACTATACAGTAACAGACTGTGAGCTGAGCTACATGGCAGGAGGGGTGGGTACGAAAGCTCATCCTAATTTCAAGAGGCAACTTCCTGTAACTCCCAGGCTGAGGGCTAAAGTCTGAGGAGTAAAGGCACAAAGTAATGCCATCTCTGGTTTCAGGGAGCAGTGTGTTATAGGATCCTTCAACAGAAGTATGAACAAGAGGACTGCTCCTCCAGCACTGGCTACAATGTGATGAGCAAAAGCCAGAGATGCTCATTCTGAAGATATTAACAGTAGAATCACAGAAGGAATTGGATCCATGGGTATGAGGAGCCCCTCTGAAGGCCTTGGCACAGGAGTGATAGTATCAGACTTGCAGTTTGGCCCAGTAATTAGCTTGAGAAAGGGGAAGGAGTCAAGGAGAAAGGTTGGGCAGTGGTCGGTAAGGAGGGGTGGTGGCTGTGGTTTTGGCAATAGATGGTGACAGACAGATTGAGAAGACACTGGGAAATCAAAGTCCAAAGACTGATGGATAAGTGTCGGGGGTTGGAGGAGGCAAGCATCTGGCTCTGGACTCCGAGTGAGAGGAGCATTGTGAAAAATGGGGAGCATGGACACACGAGACAATCGATCCACAGGAGCTGGGGTAGGGACGGGGATGGATATCTCCCACCTGTAAACAGAGCACAACTTAGACTCACAAGGCAATCAAGATTCAGCCTGGCACACAAAAATTATTACCAAATGTACTACTTCCTCGAGAATTTACAACCCCAAGACAAAGAGGAACTGGTGCTGGTTCGCTTATTCAACAATCATTTACTGACTGTCCACACCACCCTGTGTGCTAACACTAAGAAAAGCATTGGGCCAAGTCCATAATTCCTGTCCTGTGACCCATTGAAGGAAGGCAGATTGTAAACACAGTTAAAGTCTGAAAATGGCAGAAAAATGGGAGCAGGGTTTAGCAGTAAAAGATACAAGTCTTCATTGTGTGACTAAAGGAAGTGTCCCTGGAAAAAAGGTAACATAAAAACAAAACTTGAGAGGAAAAACAATGTATTTCTAAAAATACAATTCCAGTCAGAGGTTGAAGTAAGCATAAATTTCTGAGCTGGGAGCTTGGTGGGTTTTTAATCAACAAAGTAACCAGTATGCCTTGAACGGAATTGATTAAGAAATCACCAGAATTGAAGGCAGGGGACTTTTTGAGATCGTTGACTATGGAGAGGGGGGCAGAATGTGACAGTTTGATTTAAAGCCAGGTAAGAAATTTGGGGTTTCTTCTGAGAAATGTTAAGAATCTGACAAAGACTTGTTAGGGAGGAAAATAGGGGGTTAACGGATCCCTTTTACATAAAGTTCTCACGCCAGTCTTTCTTTCCGTGTTTCCTGCTTACTTTAGGTTTGTATTTCCAAGCCAAACATGTTCCTAAGAACTTTTATAACTTTTTAGTCATAGTCTCTGAGCACAGATTCTTACCTTGTTTCCTTGTGAGTGCTTTTACTTCGCCATTAAGTATTGAAAAATGTTTCCAGGAGTGTTCTGGGATTTTTATTTCAGTAGTTCAAGATGTTACTCCATTGTCTTCTAGCTCGAATTGTTTCTGATGCAAAATCAGTTGTCATTCTTGGTTTTTTACCCCTTATATGCAAATGTATGTTTTGTAGTACTATTATTATTGATTTTTACACTTGAAAGAGCTTTTTCTTCCTTTAATCTTTTAACTATTTGGCTTGTGTGGAGTAACTTAAAAGTTTTATGTTTGGTGTACTATGAGTACTTAGGTTACAGTTCTTCACCAAAATTGGGGGAGGAGGAGTGTGTTATTCATGCTTCAAAATCTTCCACTGTCCCATCTCCGTCCTCCTGGCCCTGAACAATTTAGTTGTGCAGCTGCTCCCCACTCACTGCTATTCTCATTCTTTTAACATTTTTCCATTCTCTACTTCCTTGTGTGTAACTTGTAGTGTCCTATTTATCCCTTTGTGTGTGTGTGTGTGTGTGTGTGTGTGTGTGTGTGTGTGTACTCATGCACACATGCACATACACCCATGAGCACATACTGTGTACCATGTCATGCTTGTGGAAATCAGAGGACAGTTCATGAGCGTTGGTTCTCTTCCTCCAGGTGGGCCGTGGGGGATGGACTCATAAGGTCAGGCTGGGAAGCAAGTACCTTTACCTGCTGTCTCATCTCTTAGGCCCCCATTGCGACTTTTTTAGAACTAGAATGCCTATTACTGTCATTTTTCTTCAACACTGTATTTCTTCATCTGTTATGTCCTTTTCTTTCTATCACTGGAGATATTGAGCAGAACTATTATGACATATATTAACATGGGAATCCTAGCTTTCACACTACTCATTAGTGGTAAGAGAAACAGAGAGAGTAGTTAAGAGACTATTGAAATGATTTGTGCAAGAGCTGTTGGTACCTGAGACCCATACAGCAGTCAAGAAAGGAACAAGTGACAGTGACAGTGACAGGCATCTCACATGGTGAGCTGGGTGGGATGACAGACACCTGATCGATACTATGGCAACCATCCCCTAAAAGAAAGTTTTGGCACAGCGCCAAAGTGGGACATATCTAGAGGTCTAAAAAGGTTGATATATAAAAGAAGTTTGGGACTAAACCAAGATTACGTATTCTTGCACTACGGACATGAGAAAGATCCTTGGAGGGATTGCTCAGAGTAACCTCCTCTTACCACTGAGGGGCTTACTCCAATCCACATGGCAAATGTCCACACTGGGAATTAAACCTGTGGTTCTACATTAAATGCAGAGGCTCCAAGTGTCGTTTCTTCCTTGCCCCTAGGGTGCCAGGCTCATGGGATGCCAACACTCCGCTCAGAGGAGGCAGTCTAAGTTGGGGTCTCAGCTCCTGTTTCTCTGGGTGAGAAATAGTAGAGGCTGGAACAGAGGCTGTAACCCCAGAGGCTGTCAAACTCTGGACAACTAGATGCCACTGGGAACCTCTAAGAGTTGGGAACAGGGGCTCCCATCCTCCTGTGCACCCGGATGCCGCTGGGAACCACAAGAAGTTGGAAATGGGGGCCCAGGGCAGGGGTAATCCGCCTTAGTTCAGAGTGAGTGTCAGGAACACAGACAGGCCTTCGACAGTACAACTAGGCAAGGCTCTGTAAGATGAAGGCCTCCCGTCCCCAGCAGTCCTTGATGAAGGAGACAGTCCTTGGTTGTCCAAACTGCCTTATTTACAGTGGATGAGGATGCAAATGGATTACACAGGGTGAACCAGAGATTAAATATCCTTTTGTAGAAAGGGATGCCTAGGAAGGGATGTTCATTGACTAAACACACGGTGCTCCTAGATACCTCATTAACATGGAGAACTCTAGGCTCTATGCTACATGAGAGGTTCTTATGGTTCTCTTAGCGGGGTATCATGATCATGTGCTCTAGAACAGCAATCTGGTCAGGAGCTAGTTCGAACTCCTGCCATTCTCAATTAAGAGTTTTATCGGGATTCTGAACTTTGAAAGTTCGTCTGTCTGATGGCATGGTCCACTGCCCCACAAAATCTACATGACATGTACTTCCTTCTGTGTTGCCATGGGACCTGGGAATTAGAGTAACTTAGAAGCAATGAGGTCTGGAGGGGAATACAGAAGGAGTGCTGACTTCACATTACTGCCATCCTACCACCACAGAGTCACCTTGCATATATTTAACACTTTGCTTTTGTAAAGTAGGCACCACCAAGAATATGTACCTAGAAATGGGGGTAGACCACAGAGCTATCTAAAGCCTGATTACCAGTGAACGACTTCTGCAGGAGCTAAGATCCTTCTGCAGTGGGTCCTAGCTGGAGTGCGGACACAGATGAAGGACGAGTGCTTTTCAACTATGGTCTTATGTTTGTATAGGAAGCAGACCAGACCTGCCTGGTGAACTGAGTTCAATTTCAACCCTGGTGATTCCACTGCAGACGAAGCTGGCAGAGTAGAGCCTTCATTTCCTCTCTATGGGTAAGGAGATTTTGTATAGCACAAGCAGCGTGTCTTTTAAAGAGGGCTTCTGGGTGAAGAGGCGGCTCAGTCAGAGAAATACTTGCTATGCAAGCATAGGGACCTGAGTCTGAGCCCGAGCATCCACATGAACAGCTGAGCATGGCACGGAATGCCTGCAACTCCAGCACTGGAGATGCAAAGACAAAGATACCTGGGAGTTTCTAGCTAGCCATTCTTTCCAAGACCACTGAGAGATCTCTCTCAAAAATGCAAGGTGCAGAGTGGTTGACAAAGATATCTGATGCTGCCCTCTGGCTCCCACATATACACATGAACACACACACACATTCTCACACATACACACACACATTCACACACACAAACTCACACACACTCACACATACACACACACACACGCACACACACACACACACACACACACACACACACACACACACACACACACACAACACACACCACACACTCACACACACTCTCACACACACACACACTCACACACACTCACTCACACACACACACACTCACTCACACACACTCACTCACACACACACACTCACACATACACACACACACACTCACAAAGACCACACAGCAGTTTAGACAGAACCAACCTGGACTTCCTGACCACAGAGAGTAATAAACAATTTCTAACAGATACAGGAAATTTCTATCCAAGGATCTCTATTTCCCATTCTTTTACCTCCTACAGCGGCCCACCAAACCCTGGCCTCAAAGATCTTCAGTTTATGCTGCTGGGACTGTGAGGAACCTGTCATTGAAAGCACTAAGGTTCCAAACCAAGAGATCCAGCCACCAAACTTCAGTAGGTATCAGACAAGAACACCCTGCCTGGCCTTCCTGAACCTCAGTTTAAAACCTTCCTCCTAAGACCCCAGATTTCCTCCTTTTTATATTTATTTTTATTTTTTGAGATAATTACACCATTTTCACCTTTCTTTTTGTCCCTTCAAACCCTCTCCATAGCCCTCCTTGTTCTCTTTCATATCCGTGGCCTTTTTTTTCATTGTTACCTATAAGTATGTACATATATTCCTAAATACGTAAGTAGAAACTGCTCAGTCTGCATTCTACTACTTCTATGTATGTTTTCAGGGTTAATCACTTGGTATTAAATACCTTTTGTAGAAAGGGATGCCTAGGAAGGGTTGTCTCAGGAAGACTTATTTCTCCAGTCCTCAGCATCCCCTAGTTGCCTATAGTTCTTAGTGCAGGGTCGAGGCTGTGGACTTTCCCCCATCACTTGGATATAGTTACTGGTGTCTTCTTTGTTCAGCCATGTTTGTGTAGTCATGTGGCAGAGACTTTATCGTGTAGCTTCTGACATTACTTGGAAACACAACCCCACAGCTAACCCCCTGAACTCTGTTTCTTAGAATCTTTTCATCCCATCTTCCGTGATGCTCCCTAGCCTCAGGTTCACGAGTGGTTTTTTTTTTTTTTTTTTTTTTATTAACTTGAATATTTCTTATATACATTTCTGGTGTTATTCCCTTTCCTGGTTTCCGGGCAAACATCCCCTCCCCTCCCTTCCTTATGGGTGTTCCTCTCACCCTCCCCCCCATTGCCCCTCCCCCAACTGTCTAGTTCACTGGGGGTTCAGTCTTAGCAGGACCCAGGGCTTCCCCTTCCACTGGTGCTCTTACTAGGATATTCATTGCTACCTATGAGGTCAGAGTCCAGGGTCAGTCCATGTATAGTCTTTAGGTAGTGGCTTAGTCCCTGGAAGCTCTGGTTGCTTGGCATTGTTGTACATATGGGGTCTCCAGCCCTTCAAGCTCTTCCAGTTCTTTCTCTGATTCCTTCAACGGGGTCCCATTCTCAGTTCAGTGGTTTGTTGCTGACATTAGTATTTGCTGTATTCTGGCTGTGTCTCTCAGGAAGCGATCTACACTTCTGCACTTCTTTCATCCATCTTGTCTAATTGGGTGGCTGTATATATATGGGCCACATGTGGGGCAAACTCTGAATGGGTGTTCCTTCAGTCTTTGTTTTAATCTTTGCCTCTCTCTTCCCTGCCAAGGGTATTCTTGTTCCCCTTTTAAAGAAGGAGTGAAGCATTCACATTTTGATCATCCGTCTTGAGTTTCATTTGTTCTAGGCATCTAGGGTAATTCAGGTATTTGGGCTAATAGCCACTTATCAATGAGTGCATACCATGTATGTCTTTCTGTGATTGGGTTAGCTCACTCAGGATGATATTTTCCAGTTCCAACCATTTGCCTACAAATTTCATAAACTCGTTGTTTTTGATAGCTGAGTAATATTCCATTGTGTAGATGTACCACATTTTCTGTATCCATTCCTCTGTTGAAGGGCATCTGGGTTCTTTCCAGCTTCTGGCTATTATAAATAAGGCTGCGATGAACATAGTGGAGCACGTGTCTTTTTTATATGTTGGGGCATCTTTTGGGTATATGCCCAAGAGAGGTATAGTTGGATCCTCAGGCAGTTTAATGTCCAATTTTCTGAGGAACCTCCAGACTGATTTCCAGAATGGTTGTACCAGTCTGCAATCCCACCAACAATGGAGGAGTGTTCCTCTTTCTCCACATCCTCGCCAGCATTTGCTGTCACCTGACTTTTTGATCTTAGCCATTCTCACTGGTGTGAGGTGAAATCTCAGGGTTGTTTTGATTTGCATTTCCCTGATGACTAAAGATTTTGAACATTTCTTTAGGTGTTTCTCAGCCATTCGCATTCCTCAGCTGTGAATTCTTTGTTTAGCTCTGAACCCCATTTTTAATAGGGTTATTTGTCTCCCTCTTCTAACTTTTTGAGTTCTTTGTATATTTTGGATATAAGGCCTCTATCTGTTGTAGGATTGGTAAAGATCTTTTCCCAATCTGTTGGTTGAAACCACAGTGTCCTTTGCCTTACAGAAGCTTTGCAGTTTATGAGATCCCATTTGTCGATTCTTGATCTTAGAGCATAAGCCATTGGTGTTTTGTTCAGAAATTTTTTCCAGTGCCCATGTGTTCCAGATGCTTCCTAGTTTTCTTCTATTAGTTTGAGTGTGTCTGGTTATAACTATTCTGTTCAACGTTTGAGTGAAAGAAAGTGCAAGCTAAAATGAGATGAAGGGGGTTGGGGATTTAGCTCAGTGGTAGAGCGCTTGCCTAGGGAAGCGCAAGGCCCTGGGTTCGGTCCCCAAAAAAAAAAAAAAAAAAAAAAAAAAAAAAAAAATGAGATGAAGGATAGGTAGCTAGTAACATACCCGACAGACAAGGGAGCTCAAGTTTGCTGGCTAAAGTGTGGACTGAGGTCTTGCATCACCTGAGAGATTCTTGGAAGGCATCCTTAGGGCTGAGGATGTAGCTCTGTTGATAAGAGGGCTTGCTTAGCAAGCCTGAAATCCTAGGTCCAATGCTAACACCACGTTAAAAGCAAACAGAGTGAGGTGACACATATCTATAAACTTGGGAGGTGGAGTAGGGAGATGAGAGGTTCAAGACCATCCTCCACTACTTAGTGAGCTGTAGATCAGCTCAGGTTATATGAGACCCTGCCTCGAAATAAAATAAAGTGCATCTCCGAACCTTGTTGCTGACCTGTTCAATCAGAAGCTGTGTTTTGGCATGGTCTCTAGGTAAATCTGGATACACTTTGTAATTTAAGGAACAAGGCTAATGGCATATAAGATGACATTGAAGTTCTCTGCCTTTGGATCTGACACACCTCTTTGAGTCTCAGTTCTGTCACAGGGGTTGAACAAGTCACCTAATCTGTCTGTGCCTCAGCTATCCAATCCTGTAAAATGGGAATATACACTTTATAATAATACACTTGAGGAATCAGAGGAGTGGTGATAGAGTAGGAATGGGTGAGCATGGGAAGACTAGAATAAAATCTTCTGCTAAGAAGCCTTGAAGTTCTGACGGCTTACAAAATGAATGTGTATTTCTTCCTCACTGAAGTCCAGAGCACACCACCATTCCTTCTCATCTCATCCTCTGAAATAAGAGACCCCCCATGATTCTGTATCACGGAAGGAGAGGAAAATAGAGAAGGTATCTCAGCCCCCAGTTTGTAACACAGACTTCTTTAGTGGCCTAGGACAGAAAAGACAGGGATCAAATCCAGTGATGTCCAAGGGGAAAAAAGGATTATCATCAAAAGTAGGCAAAGCTAAGACTCGCTGGGACACAGTAAGACAGAGGTATGGTGGAAATCTGTCACAGTCCTACTGTCAGATGAAATGAAACAAGAGGCAGAGGCGAATCCTCTTGGTAGGAACATACGGAAGCCCATGGGAGCTTTTAAAATGCTTCTGAAAATAGTTTCATGCTAAAAATGAAGATCAAAACCTTAAAAATGCAACCTCCCTTTCCTAAGAGTGACAGTGTTCAATCTCTGATTCGGCAGCATGTGGGCAGCACTGTTCAACTCTAGGTGAGTCCCCCACCATGCCTCGGTGGGCTTCGGACAAGCATCTCTCAACCTGCACTGCAGCTCTGAGGTGGGCACTATCATCCAAAACAACTGTGCCGTAAGCAGAGTCAGTTCACTCATTATACAGCCAGGGACAAAGCTGTCACACCTGCCCCAGAGGGCTTAGCCTGTCTCAGATGTTCTGTTACCGTTCTGGAAGTACATAAAGGCTCTCACATAATGCATCCCTATCTTAATAGGAGTAAAACTTGAAGGAAAATGTCTACACACACACTAGTCAATTGGTTAAACAAGTCTCTTTTTTTTAGAATTATTTATTTTATGTGTAGGAGTACACTGTAGCTGTCTTCAGACACACAAGAAAAGGGAATCAGATCCCATTACAGATGGTTGTGAGCCACCATGAGGTTGCTGGGAATTGAACTCAGGACCTCTGGAAGAGCAGCCAGTGAGCCACTCTCCAATGCCAACAAGTCTCGACTTATCCATAAAGGTGAATACTATACAACTACTACTTTTTAATGTACTGACATGGGGAAAATGTATATAATGTATATGAAGGAAATGAACCACGTACATAGGACAGGCAATCCAATAAGCTACGGTAAAAATATGCTTAAGGAAAAACTGTGTCTGGGAGGAGAGGAGTTGGAAGCATTTTTCCTTTTTGAAACAGATACATGTTGCATTTAAAAGTAAGAAACAAGAAAAAGTTGATGCTTTAAAAAAATACATATTTTTAGGGCAGGCGAGATTACTCGGTGGTTATGAGCACTGGCTGCTCTTCCAGAAGACCCAGCTTCAAGTCTCATTACACACATAACAGCTTACAACTGTTTGTAATCCAGTTGCAGGACTCTGACAGCCTCAAAACAGATATACATGCAGGCTAAACACCGTTGTGCATAAAATACATGAATAAATAAACCATTTTTTAAAAATATGTATTTTTTAAGTTCAGCATCTGTTCAAAGAAGAAATAGATTCAGATTTTCCCCTATCCCATAATATCCACCATTCACCTATGTGGTGCTTCAGTTGGTTCAATACCCTCACTTCTATGATTGGCTCAGCCTTCCCACACGACTCCCATGGAATTCTCTTGTCAGATTTGCTGAAGACTGAGAAGAATGAGCTATGCAAACAAAACCTCAAGGGAACTAAGGCACAGTCCTTTGCTGGCCAAGAAAAGAACTTCACCTCCGCCAGCAATGATTATGAAGGTGAGTCCCCAAAAGAGGTCTTGCTAGTGACCTCTGGGAAAGGGGGCTCTGTCCTGATGACCAGGTCCTAAGGGTATGTGAGCCGGCTGTGTTCACACTCCAGAAGATGCTGTGGAGGCCACAGAGTCTGAGTCTAGCCATTCTTTTCCAAGTTAGGCACTACATTAGAAGGAGCTGGTCTGGAAGGAAAGACATTCCACGACCATGCACTCGTACTCTTATGGGCACCATGCTGTGGTCTTGATTCTGTATTTCGTGTGAGTCTACTTAATTCCTACTTTGGAGGCTACACACTGAGTTCTAGAGTGGCAGGTCCACACTGGTACTGGTCTCTGTTTCCCCAAAACCAACCGGGTACACGTCAAATGAGCAATAAGTTAAAATGCTAGTGGGCTGAGCAGAGCTCACTTGGGCTGACATGTCTCTGGGTCACAGAAGAACAAATGTCCAACCTTGAACAATGGCACAACCATAAGAAAAAAGATAGCCATATTGAGGGAAATTCATCCTGGACCCAGATGGTCTGATGCAGCCTCTACTCTCAAGGGGCCGTCGATAGACAAGGATCACTTAGACCTTCTCACTGTAGAACTTACCTATAGGTCAAGCCCCTGCCGCAAACATGAGTCCATTGAAGGGTAAATTCTCCTACAAGAGCACACATACCTATTCTATTTAAATGGAGGGCAAGGAGCTGAGCTCCTCTCTGGTTCATCCATGATCAAGTAGATTAAGATCCACACTGGGAAGGGGACTTGGCAGCAGCCTACCAGGGGACACCATCTAAGCCAGGATGGGCCCAAGTGTCCTGTGTTCCTAGGTCTTGTGCTTCGCAAGACATTCTGTTGCCAGTGGCTCTACCACGCAGAGCGATACCAGGCCCACTAACTAAGCTGCAGAGGGCCTGGGCGCCCGTGGAACTCATGCAGTTCATCCAACTCTAGCTCAAAGGCCTTCACCAAACAACATGCTTTCCTTCTTTCAGAGCTGACTGCATACAATATACAAAAAGGATACCCTAAAAAAAATCTAAACCGCTACTACCAGGAACACTGGGCCTTCCAACCGTGCATCATCGGGAGACCCTGAGGGTTCTAGTGGCACCACACGGGCTCTGAGCTGTGCAGCTGCTGGAGGGTCTCCATGAGGATGAAGAAGGCAGTGGACAGGAGTCATGAAGACTGATTCAGAAACTCCACCGCAAGGAGGGAAGAGGTCTGAGCCATCCCTGTGCCACCAGCATGAGTCACCCCAGCTTCTGACAGCCAGGGAGGGGGGCTGCCTGCAATTAAAGTCCTTGTTTGCATCAGAGGACATGTCTCTCCTCTCTGGTCCTTCTCATATTTTTCTTTTATTGGATATTTTTTATTTAAATTTAAAATGTATTCCCTTTCCTGAACATAAGCCCCCTATCCCATCCCCCTCCCCTTCTATAAGGGTGTTCTCCTCCCCATCCACCCTCCCTCCCTGCCCCCCCTGCCAACATACCCCTACACTGGTGGTCCAACCTTGGCAAGACCAAGGGCTTCTCCTCCCACTAGTGCCCAACAAGGCCATCCTCTGCTACATATGCAGTTGGAGCCATGGGTCAATCCACACATAGTCTTTGGGTAGTAGTTTAGTCCCTCAGAGCTCCAGTTGGTTGGCATTGTTGTTCTTGTGGGGTTGCAAGTCCCTCCAGCCCTTTTAATCCTTATAGTTATCAGTTCTTATGTTGTCACTTCTAAATAACTTACAAAAGATTCAACTTTGTGAGTAACTTTTGAAATAATTTCAAACGTACAAGAAAGTTGTCTCAATAGGAAAATAATTAGGGGAAAAAGGGGAAAGAAAAACTATTCTCATACTATACCATATTTATATTTTTTTTTCTGTGAATGGTCTGAGAGTAAGCATCTTGCCCTTTTGCCTAAATCCTTCATAGAGCACTTCTTATAGGCAAGAACATCCTCCTTTAATTCCAGCAAGTACCAAACACTAAAACATCTCCTACTAAAACAAAGTCCAAAGTCCATCAATTGTCCCAAAATGCCCCCTAGCCTATTCTCCCAGGGCTACGAGTTCCACGCAGTCCTTATGAGTTTCACACATTTCAAAGATTCAGGCACAAGTGTCTCTCAGTTCAAAATGCTCTGATATTTTTATTGAATCAGAGTCAAGCTTCCCATCTGGAGTCCTCCCCAGTAGTTGGCACCAGCAGGCACTGGGCACACAGAATCCCACAAGACTGAAAATTCACATTGCTTGCCATAAAGATTCGGTGTGGAGCTCAGTGACAGGCCACTGAGCCAGTGTGTAGAGGCCTTGGAGTTGATTAAAACTAAAGTCACTTGTTTGATTCAGTTCCTCCTATCAAGTTCTTCCACTTTATTGGTCTGTAATTTTTCTTTCCAAACGATTTATTAGTTTGCCTTTGTTAACTTTTGTTCTCTAGTGTGGTTTCTGGGTTTAATCTTAGACAGTCTTTATTACTGTTGTAGTATTTGTCTTTTAATTTTTGTTACATTCAATTGTTTGTTTAATGGGAGGGGCCATGCTAGGATCTACAAGTGGAGGTCAGAATACAACTTGCAAGAGTCAGTTCTCTCCTTCCGTGATGGGTCAGGGATTGAACTCAAGCGGTCAGGCTGGGTAGCAAGCATCACTTTTACCTCCTGAGCCATCTAATCGGTCATACTCTTCTTGCTTCTTGCCCTGGGGATTTTTTTCATTCATTCCTCATAGAAGTATTTAAAGTATGTGGTGGGCCCTTCATCCAAGGATGTCTTTCCTGTTTCCTGGAACGTGTGAGCATGTTCCTTCACATCATAGATGAGGATTACAGCATAGAAAGACTGCTAATGTGCAAAGCCTTTGGGTGAAGACGATCTAAGTTATCTAATGGACCTAGTCCAGTCAATAGGGACTGTCTTCTAGCACCTCTGAGCATGTCCCTGACCCAGCAGAAGCCAGGACAGAATGAGAAGTGTCAACAGCAAGTGATACAGATACTCTCTGCCAGGCTGACAAAGAACTAGAACAAAAGAGCAGACAGTGCCTAACCTGATAAAATGCCCAGCCTCTGACTCTGTGTGCCTCAGTTTCCTAATTTGTAATATGAGTACGGCAATAGTGTCTACTGGAGCACGAGGCAATCCTGAGCCTGAATTCCCCTCCCTGATGTATCTGCTTCACTGCACTGTTCTGACTGGCTTTTTCAGGATGGCATGACTTTGGGTCATAAAAGGACAGATGTCCAACCTAGCACAGTGGCGCAGACACAGAGATGAAAGGTAGCCTTGTTAAGAAGAGTCCAGGTGGCCTTGCACAGCAAACTGAGCAGGTGGGCCAGTGGCCAAGACTTAGACTTGTGTTTACATAGTATATCTAGCTCTCTCAGAAGAAGAATACATCCTAGCTAGCCTACTAATCCAAAGACAAAAGATACCCCTTCCAACAACCTTACACTGCGGACAGTGGAACGAACCACTGCAGAGAACTTAGCAGGCAGCCTCCCTCCACCTTGCCTTATGGTCCAGTTCAGAACCCCTGTCATCAACATTCCCCAGTACCCAGCTCTGTGACATCACAATCTTCTGCCCACACAGCCAGCAGGTGACAGAAGCTTAAAGGTAAGAGAGGGGGTGAACTTTCTACACAAAAGGAATGACAATGTCCCCACACTCCTGTACACCAATGTACTTGCCACCAATGCAGACATTAGCTCTTGGGGCCTGTACCACTGTTTTCCCTTTTGGCTCCTGGCTTCCCACCTATGCTAGATGACCCCAAAGGATTCCCCAACCCTAGAAGCCTATTGGCTTGACCTAAACAGTGACCTTGTTTCACCTGGTCAATGTGGTGTGGGGTCTCTAAAGACATCAAGCTCACAGTCTATTGCAGACAAGACAAAGGGTCTTCTCTTTGGCCTCTACATCCAACTAAGAGGGACGTAGGTGGTGCAAAAAACAGGTCATATGTCCCTTGTGTCGCCATCTTTTGGTGACATATGTACTTACTGTGTACAAGATGCCATGCTAAGTACTTTGGAACTGCGTGCCCCACAATCTTCACATCATTGGGCACAGGTTTTATCACCCCATTGCTCAGAGAGGTAAGCTGAGCTTCAAGAAAACTGCTCTAGATCCCACAGCTAGGTGTTATAGAAATTAATATCCTATGTCCACTTAAGTAAAAAGTGTGTATGCTTAACCAGGATGTTACTCTGAGTCTTCAGGGGGAGCCTTGCTATGAAAGTTCCCCACCATCAGTTTTCAGAGGACCATGTTCTGAAATGGAATGAGAGTAATGGAAGAGAAAGTGAAGCCACTGAAGTCCTGCTGTTCCTCTTGGCTGTGACACCTGGACAAGTCACAAGTCTAAGCCTGGGTTCCCCCTGAAAACAGTGGGATACGATGCTGCATCACATACACAGAAGAGACAAATGAAAAACAAGCCTCAGATGTCAAAGGACCTGCCCTAGATGATCAATGGACGTCAGTATGCCTGGCACTGAGACTGATTCTCTTCCCATTAACTTGAATGGCAAAGACATAAATGAGGCTGGAGTAAAAACCCACTGGCCGAAGGAAGACTGGAAAGGACTGAGTGTCACTCAACAGAGAAGGTCCAGGCATTAATTCAGCATGGAGTAGACACCCACTCTTGCCCTGAGTTATGGTATGACCAGGGATCCAAAGGTCATGTTGATTTATCCCCGTCTCTGAGAGCAGAAACATCACTCCTGTTCACTGCAGGATTCTCGGGACTTTACGCAGGACTTGGCACCAGTAAATCCTCCATAAATATTTGTCTGCAAGTACCCATGGATTCTTTGCCTGCTTTTGCACAGGACCAGAGCAGGATAAATCCAAGTTCGTTTATTCCACCAATGTCCATGAAACTAGGCACAATGGGAGCCACACTCAGAATACCACAGGCCTTTGCAGAGGGCCTGAGCTCATACAAATGACTAAATTCTAGGTGAGGCTAGAATACAATAAAGAAGTGAGCAGTGGAACAAGAGTCCCGACAGTGAAAGAAGTAAGGTGAGCAGGCCAGACAGGGTTAGAGAAGGTAGCCTGTAAACAAAACAAAGGCTTGAAGTGCTAGGGAGGTTGGGAAGGGGAGGGAGCACTGCCCTGTGGACATTTGCTGACAGAACATGAAGCAGGACAAGAAGAGCAAGTGTTCCTGCCTGCTGGGACTGAGGGGAAGGGAAAGAGGAGGAGACAGCCCTGGTCAGATAGGTAAAGGCAAGGTGAAGGCACTTACTTCTCCAGAAGAGACCCAGGGAAGGACAGGTTCTTACCCTGTGTGGTACAGGAGGCTGTTCTATTTTGTTTTTTCTATTGTCATGAGAAACAACCACAAGCAAAAGCAATCTGGGGAGAAAACAGTTTATTTTAGTTTACAGATTTACATTTCATCCTCAAGGGAAATCAAGGTAGGAGGACCTCTTTGGGGACAACTGAAGCCAGAAATATGGAGAGCTGCTGCTTACTGGATTGCTTCCCCCCACTTTAGTTGGGCTAGCTTTCTTTCACAACCCAGGATCACCTCTCCAAGGATGGCACTGCACACACATTTGCTGGACCCTCCTACACCAACTATCAGTCAAGAAAATGCCCCAACAGTTGGCCTGCAGGCCAGTCTGATGGGAACGATTCCTTAATGTTCTGTGTTCCCAAGTATGTCAAATTGACAGCCATCACTGGAGGTACTAGCAGGTTGTGTGGGCAGAAGTGACATACTCTGACTCATTCAAAGAAAACCAACTGGAAGGAGCAAGAGCAGCCAATGCAGTAACCCAGGGAGTGAGGTGAGAGGGGTAGGGAGACGGGAAAGGTAGGTGAGAAGCCAGAGCCAGAGCCCAGCAGTGATACCAGAGAATAGACCTAGTGTGCTGTGATTGACATTCAACAACTACATCAGAAATTTCCAAAGTGGATCCTGTGATATCATGGGCCTGCCCCTTTAAGATTCTGGTCACCCAGAGGCCACATCCCATAGCTTGAAATCAGGACTGTCCACCCCTACACTCTCAATCTCCACCCCTTACCTCCATCACTGTGGAGACAGAGAATTAAGAAGTCCCACTGTGCCTAATAGCCTCTAATTTCTAGTCTTGCCTGCTACCTGGTACCTCAATGTGTTTTGTTACATAGGCATAGACTATGTTGACTTCACTTTCACACAGTGTGATCCTTCCTGCTACCCCCAAAAGGATAGAAAGTCAGTTATTGGACTTTTCCCTGAATTGTCTCTGGGCCTCCCTGCATCACATTGTCCATGGTGGCGTGCTCTCTCTCTCTCTCTCTCTCTCTCTCTGATATTGTTCTCAATGGAGCTTCTTCCCAGATTTTAAAAGGAAGCCTCTCTCTCTCCTTTAAAGACCTATCATGCAGTATCTGACAGAATCTCTGTGCCTTTCTAATGTTCTCCCACATCAAGGCTCAATAGTAGACCACATGGTCTTGAAGCCATCTCTCCTAATACAGTCCACTCATGAAGGTGTTTTCACACCAGTTCTTTTCCTAAACCAGCCAACCTGTCTGTCATCCTTTTTCTCTAACACGGCTTGATCACAGACAAGAGGGATCTAGAACAGGACATGACAGAGAGAGGGGAGACTGAAAATAAGCTAGAGTTACAACCTTGGGACATCAGAGCCTTGGGAAGATGATATAGTTAACCAGCTATGTTGCTGGTGTGACCCTTAGTTCAGAGACAGGGATGAGCTAGCCCTCAGACACATAGCAATTAACAGTGAGGCAAGGACTCTGTGAGCTTCACAATCCTGCTCCCTTGAACCTAGGCCCAATTGGAATAAAATGAAATGAAGGAGGGCATGAGAAAAGGGGACAGTGGGCAGAGGGACTGATCATGAGCACCCATCGTCACCACCACAGTTACGATGGACAAGGAAACTGGTGTTCCTCTGGATTAAACTGTTTTTCTTGCTTTTCTGATGAGAAATGAAGTCTCAGATACCACAGGCCCACCCAGCGCACACCCTTCAAAAGCAGGAGATAACTCTCCTAAAAACCTGTGCACAGTCAGCATGCACTAAAGTTCTCTGTCCTCTGATCTGGCAAAATGAACAGACACGTGGCACCTAGAGTCCTGGCTCATTCAGGAAAGAGCCCAGCCAGTGAGCTGTAAGGAACACCACCCCCATCACCACCCGCTGACTGAAGGAGGAGCACCAGAGTACAGTCTTGTCACCCTTCTACAGACAGGTGAACTTTGGAGAGTGAAGAAGGGTGACCGGCCCTCAGAGTGGAGGAACTGGACAGTTGGAGTTGCTTCAGGAGGCCACAGGAAACCAAAGAGCCCAGGTGCCAGTGGCTGGGTGGGGGCACCAGTGTGACCCACTGCTTAAACAACAATGGGCTCCTGGAGTTGGAGCTGCACAGCCAGGTACCCAATACCTTTTCCTCTTTCCAACACCGCCAAAGCATGGCATCCAACATCTTCTGTTGCTGTTACAAGGGCAGTGATTCAACTAGCAACAGTACCAGTCACCTCTCTTCAAGAGTGGCCCAACAGAATCACCCACTGTGGGGCAGATGCTTCATGACACCAGACAGAAGAACTGGTAAGCTTGAAGAAGGCTCAAAAACCCTGGGTAAATCTCATAACTGAGGATGGCAGGTGTTAGAACCAGATCCCTGCCAGGCTCTACCTGTCCTGGAACATGTAACCATGACACCCCCACTAAGAGGACCGTGACAACGAGTCACATAGCATAAAAACCTAGAGTTCTCCATGCTAATGAGGTATCTAGATAGGCTCTGAGATTATAGCCAATGAGTTTCCCTTCCTGGGCATCACTTCCTACAAAAGGTATCTAATCCCTGGTTCACCCCGTGTGAGATGTAGTCATTCACATCTGCCATGAATAAAGCAGTTTGGACAAGCAAGGACTATCTTCCATCAAGGATCACCACAGGGGAGGCCTTCATTGTAAAAAGCCTCACCTAAACTCCCAAAGACCTCTCTTCCAGGCCCTCTGTACTTTTGGCACTCACTTGGAACCAAACTGGACCCCCCTCCCATCCTGGGCTCAGCCATCCCTTCCTGACTGTGCATAGGGGAAGCATGGACCTGTTCCCAACCCCTCATGCTCCCCTCACAGTCTGGGTACACAGGAGACTGAGAACTACAGCATCTGTCTCGGAACCCTCTGTTTCTCACCCAGGAGAACATAGCCTAAGACTCCTATCTTGAACTGCACTTTGCCTTCCCTAAAGGCATGCCAGTAGCACTTCAGAATCCCAGCTGGGAGGCAGACACGCAGCCTGGCAACCAACGATCCTTCAGTAGGTCCACATGTAGGTCAGTGGGCACAAGTCTGAGTTACTTCTGGGGAATTCAGTCTGCCTGGCTACTTCTTGCTAGGACTTCTTACTAAGTTTCTTTGAGACTTTGTGGGCACAGAAGGGGATTAGTTACACAAACTGAAACTAAACTATCTACAGACTAAAGTGGGTGTTTGATATTAGCTATTGGGTCATCTTAATCAAGATCCCTGACTACCATCCCACTGAAAACTTTGAAATCTGCTACTTTGGGAACTTGAGTGTGATGCTGACAGCCTTCTTTCTCTACAAAGTGGAAATGACATCTACTGTACAGGCTGTTGGAAGGTAAACATATAAGCACTAGACTGTGGTCTGTAAAAGTATCTTTTATTCACCTGATGCAACTGTCTTCTCAGAGGCCTCTCTCTGACCTAGGCTTAGTCCTGGATGCATCCAGCCTCCATAGAATCTTATCTAGGTCTAGGATGTTTTCAGCCTCTGAGACTTACTGCTGAATAAGCTCACCCTTTCAACCTTTTTCTGAATTCTGGCTAGATGGTCAACTCAGCTGTTCTAGCACAAAACTCCTCTTCATTCAGACTGATCAAATTGGCTTCTTCCAGCTTTTGACTAAATTTCTCTGCTTGGCTTCATACTAACTCTGGCGATCTGTTCTAATCTTCTGGTTCTTTCTCATTCTCTGGCTTGTTCTGTCCTTACCTGTGTCTAGCTTGCTCTCTCGACACAACCTGTCAATTGTCCAGGTAAAACTATGTTCTCCCACCCTCCACTGTTCCCTCTTAAGTAGCTTCTCTTTTTCTCTTTGTTCTTGTGAGGGTTGGGCATACCCTATTTTGTCAAATCTTTCTCTAATGTGTCACTTTGTCTGCCATTCAATTAGACATCACTTTCAAACATGGGTACTTCCTTCTACAAACTAACTTTACCTTCATTGTTTGGGATTAAAGATGTGTACTAAATGCATGTCTGTGATCCAGCCAGAGGAAATAGAGGATTAAAGATTGCTGAACTAAATCCCTCTACAGTAGACCAAACAGCAAAGGCACAAGCTATTTGCGTATATATTAGTCAAAATCAGTTCAGTTACACTGTAGTAACAAGCCATCAAATCTCAAGTGTTTCACATAATTTGGGATCATTTTTTAATTCAAACCGGCAGAGTTTAATGTTTTTGTTTGAGGAATTGTTTTATTTGAAATAGGGTATCATGAAGCCTAGGCTAGCCTGAGAATCACTATTTAGCTGAGGCTTGACTTTATTAGCGTGCTTTCTATTATTGTGATAAAGACCATGGCAAAAGCAAGTTGGAGAGGAAAGAGTTTATCTCAGCCCACTGCTTACAGTCCATCACTCAGGGAAGTCAGGGCAGGAATTGGAGGCAGGAACCTGGAGATAGGAACTGAAGCTGAGTCTATGGAGGAGTGCTGCTCATTGACTTGCTCTCCATGGCTTGCTCAGTCTGTTTTCTTATACAGTCCTGGACCACCTGCCCAGCAGTGGCACTAGTGCCACTGGTTGGGTCCTCCCATATCAATCAGTAACCAAGAAAACATCCTACAGATTTGCTGACAGGCCAACCTTATGGAGGCATTTCCTTAGTTAAGATTCCCTCTCTCCAAATAACGGTAGCTTGTGTCAACTTGACAGAAACTAAGTAACAAGATCACCTGGAACTTCTGATCCCCCTGCCTTCATCTCCATGTGTTAAGATTACAGATATGCACGTCATACCCATTTAATGCAATGTTGGTGGTTGAACCCAGGTCTCCTGCATGCTAAGCAAGCACTCTACTAAGCTATGTCTCCAGCCCTAGGGCGTGATTAGACTTTTTATCCATAATAAAAGCTCTATCCAAGGTGTTTGCTCCTCCATTCTTTCAGGTATGAACAGAAATGCTCTTCAAAGGGGTATTCAAAGGAGACACTCATTCAACCTCTCAAACAACTGGATTAAGCTATGCAGCTTCAGGAGACCCTGAAGGTTCTAGAGGCAGCAGGCCATGGTCTCTGAGCTGTGCAGCTGCTGGAGGGTCTCCATGAGGATGAAGAAGGCAGTGGACAGGAGTCATGAAGACTGATTCAGAAACTCCACCGCAAGGAGGGAAGAGGTCTGAGCCATCCCTGTGCCACTAGCACGAGTCACCCCAGCTCCTGACAGCCAGGGAGGGGTGCTGTCTGCAATTAAAGTCCTTGTTTGCATCAGAGGATGTGTCTCTCCTGTTCGACCACTTCTCACCCTACTTCTGAGAGGCCCATAGATGTGGAATAAGTTTGACCTGCCATCTTTTGTAGGTTTACTATTCTACAACATTTAAGTTCCTCTCAAATACCCAGGAGAGCAACATAGTTGGGCAGGCTTGCGCAGATGGATACCACTTTAAACATCTCAAGGCAGAGGGCACGATTCCGCTCACATACTGTGAGACCCATCTGTGCTCAAGACCACATTGAACAGTGCTGCTGATCATGGAGAACCCCGTCAGCAGCCCAGCACTGCACAGTGCATATGGGCTAGAACACTGTAAAATGCAGGAGAGCCCCAGTGGCTTCCTTCTCAAACAAGAAGCCTACACTCTGATACAATAGGGTAACTGTGGAAGCAAAGGAAGAAAGAACATTTTAGCCCTGACCTTGGGGTTCAGTGAAGGCTTCTTGGAGGAGTCAATACTGGAAGTCTCTGAAAGCTGAAAGGGAACTGGGCAATCCAAGAAGAAACAAAATCAGAAAAATCTGGGGAACAGACCTGGGAAGGGTACAAGGGTCAGAAACTTCAATGTCTGTATTGACTCAAGTAAAAGCCTGCACCAGGGTGTGGTGGTAGGAGAAATAGCCAGGCAACAAAAGCTTTGTGTCCAAGAATGCCCTGAAGGTGATGAGGGGCCACAGCTGCAGAGGGACACAGCCAGGTGGATGGTTTTTTACAGTAGTGGGTGTCTGTCCCTTCAGTCCCTTGCAATAGTAGATCATAAACAGATGGTGCAGATGCATGCAACAGGAATATGTGGGCTGCTCGTGATCCTGGGGTTGGGAGAGTGAGAGTAAGCACCAACAGACACAGTGGCTAGGGGTGCACTTCCTTATACCAGGCTCCTTCTCGCTGTGTCCTCACGTGATAGAAGGGACAAAGAATCCCTTGAGCTTTTATAAGGGCACTAAGCCTAACCCCTTCTCAAAGGGCCCCCAACAACTATGTCACTAATGGAGTTAGGACTTGAACATGAAGTGGGATAAGGCCCAGCAGATGGTAACAAGATGAATAGGAAGTCAATACCCTGCATTTGCACACCTGGTGCTTGTCCCATTTTGAGAGGCAGATAAAGGAACGTACTGTTTGTGTCACTCAACTGTGTTCACATCTACGCTGAAAATTGTATGGTGTTTCTCAATGCTGTAACAAAATGCCTGACACAGGCAGCAGAAAGGGGTTATCTTGACATAAGAGCCCATCGCACCAGTACCAGGATGAGGCAGCTAGCCACTGCATCCACAGGATGGGGACACGGTGAAGGCTGGTCCTTGGCTCACTTATATTTACCGTATTTAGTCGACAAGCTCAGACCCTGGGATGCTACTGCTCACATTCAGGGTGGGTCTTCCCTCCTCCTTTGAATGGGCCAAGCGTGTGTTTCCCTGGTGCCTCTAAATCCATCAAATTGTAGGTAGAGATTAACCATCACAGGAAGCCAGGCACTCTGCAGTGTGAATGGTGGGTTTGAGTGCAGTCATGCAAAGGACATGGAAAGCCCGACTTCAGCCCCCTGTGCTGGGCACCCCTCTACGTGCTCTAAGATAGCACTTCAGTCCATACAATAAGCCAACAAGGTTGGCAAACTACCCGGGTTTTACATCCTAGCAAACTGGCCTAGAGGGAGTAAATTATAGCTTCAAGTTTGCTGATAGTGAGTGGCAGGCTGAGATTCAGACTCTTAATCCCTCCAGTCATGTTGCCCTCATCAATGAGAGGATGACATCCAGACATTATTCTTGTCCCCAGGTTGACTGCTCACTGCCTGCCTTCAAAAATGGAGCTGTGAGTTTTTAACAATTTTTTTTGTTGACAGTTGGTGCAATGACCTTTGCTTTGTCAACAGCTGAAGCTGGATATACTGAAGGAAAGGACTTGCTTTCCTGGTTCCAGAATGGTTGCTTGCTTTGTGGGTTCTTGCAGCTTCTCCTGTTTTCAGGATGCTTCATCTTGGATGACCTATTAGGTCGGGGTTTGGCAACAAATGGGAACTGGAGACACTGGGCAAACATTTCTCCTTGTGTCCCTTACAAGTGGAGCCTCTCCAATGAAAAATCTTCCGGTAATGGTACCCAAGAAAGCATCCTGCCAATAAATTTCTCTGTCACAACAAAGGCTCAGGCTCTGGCTCTGGCTCTGGCTCCCAATTCTAGGTCTGTGATTTGGCCCTCACTCCTCAATCCTCTATCTGCTGCTCATGCGTTCAAGATGTCTAGCACTACTCCTTCCTCACCACCATCTTTTCCTGGTGCTGACAGTTATTAACACTACAAGATCCCACATTGAAACTACTGTGTGGTATTAGACCTAACTAACACAGAAATAAATCCAGAGGCTGCCCCAACAGATGGGAAAACCTCACAGGCATGATCTGGGACAACAGCAGCACAGGAAGCTGGAGAAGCAGCCCAGGTCACCATGTTTCTTGGGTATATCTGACCAATTCTAACTCAGACCACATGGGAAGGAGAAACAGAATGAGGTTCACATAGTGTTGGCATCAAGTTGACAAGATATTATTTAACTCTTAGAGGATTCTATGGGGGGAAGGAGGAGGATGGAGGGGAGGACCACTGAAGAGGAGGATGGAGAGAGAAGGAGAAAGATGGATGGAAGAAGACAAGGAGAAAGACGAATGCCAACAATGTGAGAGCAAGGAATGGTGGTATGGGCTTGTAATCCCAGTATTCCTGACACAGGAGGGGGCGATTTATAGACCAGTTTGGGGTATGTAGCAAGGCCCTACCCAAAACAAGCAGGGATGTAGGGAATATTTAGAAGACAAACCAGAACAACGGCTGTAGAGAGTGTAAGCCATCGGTTTATGACCTGTGGGGAGAGCTAGCAGCTGTCTGTGGTATAGTCCACTCCCTGGGCCTCAGTGAGGACCAGCTTCCTCTTCCTCTACAGTTCTCATGATCAATCCCCTGGATCCATTAAACCAGTGGTAAGAGGCATTCTGCACCATTTCATTTCCCAGGCCACGCTTGCTCCTTTCCTCAGCACACCTCAGACCTGTTTCTGACTTGCTTCCTGCAACAGATGGTGGGTGCTCTGAACAACAAAGAAACTTGTTTCAGTTGAGAAGCCCCTCCACAGAAGGCACATGAAAAGGTGTTCATCCTGTGATTCTGCCAAAGGGCCCTTAGCATGAGTGCTGTACATTTTTGGACTTTTCAAATAACAGTAAAAAGATTCATGGAAGTCAGAGAAGCCTGATCTATCCGATTATGGAAAAGCAACCTAAACTTGACCAAATCTCCTCACTCACAGCAGCGTACAAAGGAAGTTTCCCAACCAGGAAGCAAAACCAGGATATTCCCTCCTACTGTCCTCTTTCGGCTTCATCCTGGGACTCCTCCTAGCTAACTCCTTAAGAAAGGAAATGGGAGGTACATAAATCCTTGTTTACAGGTGGCCAAAATGGTGATGTAGAAAACCCCCCAAGTAACCAACAGGGAAGCTCCAAGAATGAAGAAATCCCTGTGGCAAGCTTGTACCATAAGGCGGTAAGAGCCACAAACCCAGAGAGATATCTGCAAGCACAACACTGAGTAAAAGGACCGTGGCTCGAAGTATATAAAGAACTACGAGGATTAAACAACATGAAAACAACCCTGTTTTAAGAGGAGCCTAAGTTCTTTACAGGCATTCCACTGAAAGACACGCAGGTGATAAACAAGCCCATGGATATAGGCCTCAACGCTGTGTGTCTGTGGAAAAATGGAAGCTAGAACAAGAAGCCGGAACACCACACCTGTCACTATGGCCAAGGCTTGGAAACCAACACCACCAAATGCTGCCAAAGAAACAGAACAAGAACTCTTCCCCACAGCTACCAGTGATGCAGAATGGCTTAGGAAACACAAAAGTCAGCTTAACAGCTTCTTACTAAACTAACTATACTTTTGTTACAAAATCCAACAACCAGCCATTGTTTAATCCTAGCACTCAGGAGGCAGGGACAGGCAAATCTCTGGGTTCAAGGCCAGCCTGATCTACAAAGGCAGCTCCTGGACAGCTAAGGATACAAGGAGAAACCATGTCTCAAAAAACTAAGATAGATAGATAGATAGATAGATAGATAGATAGATAGATAGATAGATAGATAGATAGATAGATAGATATAGATCAATCGATCCTTGAGAGGCAGAAAGTTAAAATGCTGTGTGGATGTTTCTAATAGCTTTTATTCATAACTATCAAAACCCATGAGCATTAGGGTGCCCTTTAGTAGGCAAGTGGGTGGAGGAGCTGTGGCACGTCCAGACAACGGAAAATAAATCACTTGGGTGTGGCATTTAATCCCAGCACTCAGGAGGCAGAGGCAGGTGACCCTCTGTGAGTTTGAGGCCAGCCTAGTCTACATAGTGAGGCCATCCAGAATTACAAGAGCCAGTCATCTCTATTCCTGGCCACTGTTTTAAAATAATATATAGTTTAACATTTTCATACATAATCTACATACTGTTAGACTCACCATTTTGAAATGACCCATTACATGATCACACAGCAGCCACTCCCCATCCTCCCTCTCAGCCTCTGACAAACATCAATGCACTTTCTGTCTTTGGATTTTCCCATGCTGGCTATCTCATGTCTGGAATAATGCAGTGAGCCGTGTTTTTGTTGTGTAGCATGTTTGCAGGGTTTAGCCATGCTGTGATATGCATCAAAGTTGTTCCTATGATGGCTGAGTAGTAGTCCTCTGCACGCTTGATGCCACATTTTGTATCTTTGCCTTCTGTGTTGCTTGTACTCTAGCTACGAAGAGTAATGCTGTTGTAAATAATCTTGTACACTTTTATATAGATGGGTATTTCCTAATAGCCTATATTTGATATTCATTTCTATCAAGTTTTGCTTTTGTAAAAGGCTTTTTATTTACCTGTGTGTTTGTGTATATGCCACATGTGGCCAGAAGAGGGTGTTGGATCCCTTGGGGTTAGAGTACGGAGCAGTTAAGAGGCTTGTGAGTCACCTGATATGGGTGCAGGAACCATATTGGAGTGCTCTGGAAGCCAAGGGGAGTTTTCAAGTTTCTTTCTTGATGTTTATATAAATTTAAGGATGCTGCAACTTCTCCACAAGTTGTACCTTTTGACCTTGTGAAGCATCACCCTTTATGTCTCCAAAGTTTTTGTCTTTATTTTGGTAGATGACATTTCTATAGCCATTTTAGTTCAAGGCAAACTGAGAAAACTGATTTCTTGAGTACCCTGTGTTGAGCAGCACAGCCTGAGGACCGAAATTTGAAAATTTTTTTTGTTTGATTTTTTTTTATGTTTATGGGTGTTTTGCCTGTATTATTTCTGTGCACCACTTGCATGCCTGATACCCATTGAGTCCAGAAAAGGGTGTCAGATCCTCTGTCTGGAACTGGAGTTACAGATAGTTGTTAGTGACCAAATGGGCCCAGCACCCATGATTCAAAAGCCAGGCATAGCGCAATAGGAGGAAATAGGATTGCTGGAGCTTGCTGACTCACCAAGCTCTAACTAAATTCTGTGAGAGACCCAGTCTCAAGGGAATATGGAAGAGAATAAGAAAGCAGGACACTTGATGTCCCCTTCTGACTCTGATACTCATATGCACAGGAACATGCACCCTATCACATGCATGCACACACACTCATACACACCATGTTGTCAGAAGTCAAGACTGGTAGGGATGTAGCTCAGGTGGTAGGGTGCTTGCCTAGCATGAAGAAGACCCAGTTTCACCCCAGCACTGCTCGCACAAATAATCTTGGCATCTAGAAGGTTAGAGCACAATTAGGAATTCAAGGTCGTCCTCAGCTACACAGACAGTGTGAGACCACCTCTCAGTTAAATGAAACCCTAACTTTAAAATATATAGAGAGAGAAATAAATGCAAACTCTACAAGTCATGGCTGGAGTTCTCTCTTACTGGTCACAGGCAGAACAAACTAACTTAAATGACCTGTTAAAAACGTGTGTTGGTGTTGGTGTAGACAACCATCTGGCAGCTACTGAGAGGAAAAGGCATCACTGAGGGCCAGGATGTGGCTCAGAGACCGCATGTGCTCGGTGCTTGTCCGTCCAAGAGGCCTGACTTTGAGCCCTAGCAACACAGAGAGATGAAATGAAGCCTCTCAGTGGCTGAATCCACCAGGAGACAAACAGGCCTGGCAGGTTTTGTAACAATGGCTCCATCTGTCCCCCTCATTACACAACCCTGTCCTGACAGATGAGGAAGTGAGAGACGCAGAGAAGGCTAGCATCTGACCCAAGGCCATCAGCTTGCTCCCAGCCTCCCTTCGCCACAACATTGTCCCTTACGGAACTTGAGATTTGACAAATCTTTATTTGCATACATAACCCTGAGGTACTGGAATAATTGAGCATGAGGCAAGAGTCAAACACATATGAGCACCTACTGTATACCAGACAACAAGAATTTAAATGAGAAATGGCGACAGGTTATAGAGTTCCTGCTCTGGCTTTGTGACAGCTTTGGTGTTGCAAGCACTGAAGGTTGTTGCTATTCAGGTTGAAACATCTGGAGGATGTGCTTTCCTCCCCGGTGTCTGAAGGGACAGAGACAAGATGGCAGGCAGGACTTGGCTTTGACTGTTCCTACCTGCATGGCGGTTTGTCCATGGTTCCTGCCTCTTATGGGTATTGAGCCTTAAGACTTAGGAGCACTAGGCTGTAGAGATGGCGCTGAAGTAAGGGCATAAACCACTCTTACTGAGGACCTCAGTTTAATTCCCAGAACTCACCTGCACAGGGATATGATTAAAAATATTTTTTTCAAAAAAAAAAAAAAAAAAAAAAAAAGGCTGGATGGCTCATCCTCATGACGACTTTGTGAAGCAGGTGAGACACGTGGATTTTACAAAGGAGGAAACCGAGGCACACACAAAGAAGGTCTACTGTGGGCTCACCCCGTAAGTCCCATCCGGCAGGCAGGAAAACTGTGGAAGGACCATACCAAGCATCCACTAGCAACTCTATCACTCACCAAACAGTTTTAGTTTCCACCATCATGCTCAAGAGTCTGTGAACAGAGGACAAGCACAGGCTTCCCTTGATCAACTTCACAGTGACATTTTCTGTGGCTCAAAAGACAGTGAATAATTGCACTGAGCAAAGCTGCCATGACACATGGCTGGGGGACTCCTCCATTTTGGACACAAAGAATGCAAAGAAGTACGGCATGTCTCACCCAGAAAATCTCCTGAGCTGCGCCATTGTGGTTCACTGCATCAATCTATAAAGGAATCATTGGACACACAGAGAAGCAGTGCACTCAGCCATGGTCACGCAGCCCTGGATGTGGCAGGTGTGCAACAAGAATCCAGGTTACTATTTTAGGTCAGTGCTCCCTCTGAAGGTCCCCACCAAGGACCCCTCAGTTTGGGGCCAGGAGAGCACTTTGTGCACGGAGGTAAGAATAACAAACAGCACAAGCTGGAAATCACCAAAATCATCCAGCCTGTAGAGATGGGCAAACAGAGGGTGCACAAATAGAGTGACACAGCTGGAGACCAGACCTCTGGTCCATCATGACCTGGGTCTTACGATTCAACCATGTCTTCCAGAAGCATTTGCCACAATGGGTGGAGAGGGCAAGGCGACCAATCCATGGGACTTTTCAAAATTGTTTTTTTTTTTTCCTAAGCAAGTCCAAGTCATTCCCAAAAGGAAGGTGGGTGCAGTGTTGGACCTTGAGGAGTTTACAGTCTTGATAGAAAAAGAGGTATGTACAGGAGAAACACTGAATAACATAAAACATCCATAAGGGGGGCAGTTCCATCAGAATTTCAATGAGACAGAAAGCAGCAGGAAGGATATGAAAAGTAGGGTTTTGAAGGATGAGTAAGAGTCCAACAGGAATGAATGCATATGCCAGCCAGTTCCAGGAAGAGTTCCAACTTATAATGATGATTTGTGGAGGACAAAAACCACAAAGGCTGGTTCATGGAGCAGGACCTTTACACGAGTCCAGGGCTCTGGGCATAGGGCTGTAGACAGTCTTCCAACTTTGGGAAAGTCGCTGAGTTCTTCACATAAACCCAGAGTGTCTAATCATACTTCATTCCAGAACAATGTTAGTGTCAGAAAACACCACTGCTGCTTGGCAGAAGAGAAACACATTCACAAGCAGCAAGCCAGTGCAAAGTCACTGAGTGTAACAGGAGCTTCTTTTCCAGTGCCCCTTGTTGATGGTCATCTGCCGGGCTTTTGTCTCCTCACCCATCCTCCAACCCTAGCCCTCTCTAACCTTGGTGCTAACAGACAACAATCCCAGACGGTACTGTCACTCACAAGCTAGCTCACCCTTCCGAGAATCTTCCCTCACACTGAGGGCAGGTAGGCTGTGACCGGCAGACTGCGGCACCGCTGAAAGATGGGCGTCTCCTTGGAGCCTTGGTCTCACTTTCTGACGCACTTGCGTCAGCTGCAGGTCCCTAGGCCTTGACAGGCAACAGACGGTATCCTCCATCCAGGCCGCAAGGCCAGGTAACTCCAGCTCAGACACCAGATTCAGCAAGGCCAGGACAGCGTATGATGCCAAGAAGACATCTGGTGTGCACTTGATGACCCAAAGGCCTACATGACTGACACTTGAGAAAGTGTCCCCAAACGCTGACCTCATCTGAGTTCACTGGTGGCCATGCTGGGCTCCTGACTCCTCCCCCACTTCTTAGTCTTGGAGGAAGATGAACACCTTCATCCCTAGGTCACCTGGCCAGGAATGGGCAACATCCTCTGCCCAAAATGTGTACTTCTATGAGCTGGCAGGGGCATGGGATCCTTGCAGAGTTCATGTGTCGTGTTCCCATTGGCTGAGGGAGCTGAGAGGTCACCAGGAGCCGGGTGTAGTAGCCACCAAACACTGCCAGCAGTTGCCGGGCCATCTCCTGAAAGAGTTGGGGGTTGGGGGTGAGAAGAAGCATGAGCCCTACAGGCAGACCTGAGGGTAAGGGAGTAGGCACATGAGAAGCCCAAACCATCATCCTACTCTAGGCCCAGGAAGGAGGCTCAATGGGAAGAACAAGCCAGACCAGCCGGGGGCTCTCAGAAGATGCAGCCTGGTACAGAACCCTGACTCGGAAACTCAGTGGCTCGAAGCCGTTGTAGCC
The DNA here is from genome assembly GCF_011064425.1 of Rattus rattus. Classification (NCBI taxonomy): domain Eukaryota; kingdom Metazoa; phylum Chordata; class Mammalia; order Rodentia; family Muridae; genus Rattus; species Rattus rattus. The sequence continues at coordinate 90,001,069 of NC_046154.1, forward strand.
TTGGCTCCATCATCCCCAAGGGGGCCTCGCTAATAAGACACACAAGGACTAAGGGTTCTGCTCAGAAGCAAACCACGCATTTAGCATGCCTGATGCCCTTGGTGCCATCCCAAACACCAGGAATGTACAATTGCAGGGAACTGGAGAAATGCCACTCCCATGCCACCTGCTTTCTGAAGACCATGAGTCTGTAAGGTCCATGAGGTCAGACCAACTCACTTAAAGAAAATCACAAATTGGGGCCAGATGGGGGCCAAGTGTCCCATGCTAGGAGACCTTCAGTCATACATGGTGCCTGATAGATACCTTTCTACCAGACATAGTAAGAGTTTGCTTATGAAAACTGGTTTACCACAGTAAATGAATGAATTAATTAAAATAAAATACTGCGCATGGAAGGAGGAAGTGGTCCCAGGTTCTGGAGAAGGCAGAAGGGAAGTTGGTGTGAAATGAGTGTGGGTCCAGTAGAGGAAGCATGCAGAAGATGGATGGTGATGAAAGCCATGTGACACACAACAGATGCACACATCTTACATAAATGGACAATTAAAGCAGAAAGAAGAAACTTCAAGTGGGATGCCATGCATTCTCTTAGCACACGTGGTCTCTTGAGTATCACTCACTGAATGACCAATTGGGAATGCAGGGAGGAGGCTTAAATCCCTCACTTGTGTCCAAAACATTGTGTGCTCCCTGGAGGCTGAGCGTGAGGAGCAGGTAATTATAACCAGGTGCTGAGCTCAAGGACACGAAGGAATCCCAGCTCCTCCCCCTGGCTCACTGGACAATCCCTGCCTGGCTGAGGGACTGTCTTCACTGCTAACATGTTCTGTGGAGAGGTGGGGCGAGGCTTAGGAGCAAAAGACTCTCAGTCCCCGCAGTAAACATCACTGGATCCATCAGCGGTATTACGTAGCAGAAGCCAGGCTCACTCCTACAATCTCGGCATTTGGAGGCTAAGACAGATGGGTTATTATGAAGTCAAAGCCAGCCTGGACTTCAGACTGAGTTCATGGCTAGCTTGGGCTACAGAGTGAGACTCTGCCTCAAAACAACATCAAAAAAACAAAAGCAGTTCATTCCAAATTGCTCCGCAGGACTGGCCTTTTCTTAAGTTGTCTTTTATGTTAGGCTAGAGGATATTGAAGATGCAAATAATGTACCTCTCACTAACCCAGACTGGCCCCATCAATTTAGTCCCAGATCAATAATAGAAGAACCCGTGCTCTACAGCCCAGCCAGCCCAGCTGGTGAACGGAGACTACGCAGGAGGCGTCTGCACTCAGCTCTCCTGTCTTCTCCTTTGCTCTGGGAGCCTGGCAAGTCTTGCTCTCCCCATCAAAGAAGAAAAAGTGAAGCAAACCTCAGGAATATGCTGAAGAATGCTTTGCAAGATAAAAATCTTTAAAAATGTGAGAGGTTGTTCTGACTACACCTGTCACAGACTGGGCTCTTCCAGACACAGATGATCTAGCTGCCCACAGTGAGGTTTAAGTAGACATTACATTTTCTCTAGCTAACTGATAAGCTACTTTCAAAACATTCATGCACACGCACACACACATACTTGACAAAAAATTATGTTTCTATGGGTTTAAGCAAATTGGAAAGAATAATTTGAAAAGCCCATATTTAATGGGTTATTACATGTCAAGTCAGACACATAGCTGCTTGAATAAAGCACGTTGCCTTATCAGTCTTCTCTGCTCTGAAAACATGAAGAGATAGATACTGCCGTTATTTTTTCTCTTAAATATCCCTGATGTGAAGCCCCAGACTCCCAGAGATGCAAAAGAGGAAGCCCGGGCTGGGCTGGATGGAGATTTTCTAAAGCCCTGGAATGGAAATGACCCTCAACACTCCAAATGTCACCTGAGGTCACTCCTACTGAATGTTCTCATAGTTTACAGGTCTGCCAGCAAGGAGCCAGACCACACACACAGCCCAAGAGCAGAGCCTGGCAGGGGCTGTGGGGCTGGTGAAACCAGAACTGAAAGTATTCACATAGATCCAAATGGTGACAAGGATTAAGTAGTTGGGTCTGTGAATGATGAATGGGTGATGATAGAGATGGACAGATGGATGGGTGGGTGGGTGGGGGGAGGTGGATGGACCGATGGATGGACCGATGGATGGACAGATGGATGGATGGACAGATGGATGGATGGACGAATACATGGATGGATGGATGGATGGATGGATGGATGGATGGATGGATGGATGGATGGATGGATGGGAAGATAGATGGACCGATGGATGGATGGACCAATGGACAGATGAATATAAGGATATATGGGTGGATGGATGAATGGATGGATATATGATGGATGGATGGATGGATGAATAGATGGATGAATAAATGGATAGGTGGATGCATGCATGAACAATGTTGGATAGTCAGATGACTACATAAACGTGTAATGATAATTGATCAACAGGATCTTTTTTTCTTTGAGACATGGTCTTCCTGTCTCAGCCTTAGACCTGCAATTCTCCAGCTCATGAGTGTTGCATTACAGGCAATGTCCAGCAATGGACATTTAAAAGTTTAGTATTTATCCAAACTGATGATAGGTTATAGCTCATCAACATGCAACAACCCTCACAGTGTAGCTGGCAACAAGAATGGCCAAGGTATTAAAAATGCAGCCAGAAGTCCCAGTAGGTACAAAACTAATTCCCTTGACTATGTTTTACTGGAATAAAGATGAAGCCTGCCATCCAGCCAGCCGGGAGGTTATGGGTTCACGCTCCAGGCTACATAGCAAAACTGTCTCAAAAAACGAAAGTGTCAGCAAACAATGACAATGAAGTAGAAGAAGAAGAGAAAGAGGAAGGAAGAAGGAGCAGGAAGAAGGGAGGGGAGGGGGGGAGGGAGGGGAGGAAGGAGAGGAGGAAGAAGGGAGGAGGAAGAAGAGGAGGAAGAGGAAGAGGAAGGAGGAGGAAGAAGAAAAGATAACCTTGACCTAGAAGATTTGAAAGGCCTCTAGCAACTCAGAGAAGCTATAACCCCAGGGCCTAAAGCCTGAGCCATCACTGGACCATGATCACATGGGGGCCCACAAGGGAGGACCTCACTGACCACCACAGCACCATTACCTCTGGCTCAGCCTCTGGAACAAGCTGATAGAGTTCAGTCTGTGTGAGTGGTCTCTCCTGAGGACCAGGAGTTCTGGGCAGGAGGGGAGAATCTTCCAAGTCCTCAGGCCTTTCCACCACGGGGCTCACTCCAGTCTCCATGACAACACATAGCTGGCTTAATCTGCTTCTCAGCAAGGACTACAAAGAAACAAGGAGTGCACAAGTATGTTCTAAGTCTGCAGGCTTTGACCAGCCAGAGAGCTCGACACTGACCTCAGTGAGCCACACCAGTGAGATCGCACTATTCCCCACAAAAGCAGGGTCCTGGGCAACTGCTGAAGGTCTCTGCCTCCATGCTTACATTTGGTCATCCCAGCCTGGAATCTGAGTGTCTATTGGGGGCTGTAGTGAACAAACTTAGGGACAAGCCCTGCCTGAAACCACAGGCTCTGGCCTGCCAGGAGCAGAATGACACCACAATCCTGACCTTAGGAGGTTGAGATCCCAGGAAATGGCTGATCCTAGGAAAGGAGCTGGCGGCCATCTTACCTCCTGACTCCTCTTCATTTCTTGGACATGATCGGACAAGAACTGCACACAGTTCTCCAGGTCAAAGTAGACAAACCAGAGCTGTGGAGAGAAGCAGCAGTGGCCTGACCTTGAGCTTCTAACCCCAAGACCATCCCCAGTTCCTCCCAGTCCTCACCCACCCTTTGATAACCACATGGCACACGTGCTGTCTGGCAGGAACAATGTGACTACAGCTCATCTGTATGGCTGGCAGACAGAAAAGCTGGTTGTACTGGGACTCAAACTCGGAAGAGAATGCCAGGTGGGCACACTACCACTAAGCCACATGGCCAACCAAGAAAAATGGCTTTGCAAGCAAATTCAGAATATGTCCAACCATGGACGAAATGGCTGGGCCCCATCTCCCACAGAGCATCCCAGAAGACTCCAACCCCCCTTGGCCATCACATGTCCACTGGGGTAGGGAATAGTACCTTTGCCCTCGGTAGGATGGGCACCACTCTGTCCTAAACCCAAATATACAAAGGAGAAAGTCCTCACAAATGGTATCTCTACTGCCAGGTTCAAGGCTGTCGATAAAAGTGTTCTCAGTGGAAGAATGCAGGTAAAAAGGCATCCTGGTCCATATCCCCAACTTCTCCTTCCACCTCAGCCTCAGCAGCCCCCAAGGTTATCCTTAGGCCAAAACCTTCCATGTCCATTGAGATGCCTTGATTATGCCACACACATGAGAATCAAGTTCTGCAGAAAAGTTGAACGCTGAGTCTAACACCTGCATTCACTACCTTGCTCCTTGCTCAGGGCGACTGATCCCAAAAACAAGGATCACAGCCCTCCTGTCAGATAGTCTCTTCCACCAGGCCACATGACTTTTTAAATCTTTTTATTGTTAAAAAAAATACTCAAACGTGCACAGGAGACGGGAACCCTCCACCATCTTGCTTTAACAACTTGCTGCATGCCCACCCCTGTTGACTGTCTCCTCTTCCCTTGCCCTGCACATCACCCAGCACCTGAGGATTCTGAAAGACCTCCAGACGCTGCAGCATCTCATTAAAGATGAAAAAAGCCGCTGTCTGAAAAGATGTCTCTTCATTAGTCATCAAACAACCACAAATTCAGCGACATTCCAGGGTCCCTCCTGTGTGCTGAAAGAGGTCCCTAGGAAGGAGTGGCAGACTCGAGAGACAACACATGTTCTGTATGAACTGCCAGGAACCTCGTGCCAATATCTCAGGCAAGATACCTTTACATGCCACACGAGCTATCCCAGGTGTGATCAGCTCCACAGAGCAAAGACCCCCGATTCCACCCAGAGAACACTGCCTGGCATGTGGAAGCTCTCAGCAAATGTCTGCCAGATGTGTAGAAGGCACGGCTTCTAGTTGTGTAGGCACACACTGGGCATCCCTGGCTTTCCCTTTGAAAAGGGCTGTGACCAATGAGGCGTACGCATGCCAAGAAGGCACAGCCTGAGCTGCGACCCAGCTCTGCTTCCTGGCTCTGTAGACTGTGTTCCTTCCCTAAGCCTCACTACCTTCAGTTGTGGACTAAGAATAACGTGCAGCCCTGTCATGCGAGAAGCAAGATGAGATCTCGCCGGGGCTATAGATAAGACTCTCAGCTGCACTGAGCACTGAGCAGAGGCAGCCAGGATCAAATCCAGCTTCAGCCATGTCCCGTGAAAGATGCCCTACTTTAAGATCCTCCAAAGGCTTTAGGGAAAGAGAAAACCACTGAGCCACACACGTGAGCCCTTAGCATCACACCAACTTCTCCAGGCTCATCTCTCCTCCCACGTCACTCAGTGCAGCCCTGGGCCACCATGAGCTCTCACTGTCCCTTTAAAGCCACTGTGTGCCTGTCATCCTATGGGTGTGTAAGCTCATACTGCACGAGGACTTTGGCTCCTACAGTGCTCAACTTCAGGATTCAGTACAGAGGAGGAATCCTCAGGGAGACAATGGAGCAGGGAAGAGGAGAGAGTCACTCACAGCAGCGCAGCAGACACTGGACCCCACAATGCAGACCAGGAGGATACAAGGCCACCTGCGAGCAGGCCAGCGGGAGACACGGTACCTGGATCACACTCTGGCATCCCTCCACGGTGTCTGTCACCCCCAGCAGCACGCGGTGTCTCAGAAGGGCTCCATTGGCAGCCACCAGCCTCAGGTCTGTGTTAGTGTTAGCCTAAAAGACAAGTGCCAGGCCCAAGGCTGACCTCCAAGACGCCAAGGAGTTCCTCAGCCCTGAACATCCCAGATGTCCCTCTCCCAGAGGCCACACAACCTTCAAGCTCAAGAGAACTCTATTTTCCTCTATGGTAAATTCAGTGTGAGAGCTTCAGCCAAAGCCCAGCTCTGCTGCTTCCTGGCTGTAGTGCCTGTGCCTCTCCATTGAGTCTTACTGGCTTAGGTTGTAGATTAAGAAAAAAAAAACACACCCCCACCTCCAGGGAGTGAGGAGAGTGCTCACTGAGGTGTGAAGGAAGCCTTTAGCCCAGGGCTAGGATGAAATCATAACGTAGTGGATATTTGAGGGAAGGTAAGGGACAGACAGTCTATTCTGTGTGGAGAGTCAGCTCTGTTAACAACACACCTACTTTTTTCTCAAGTTTAAGATCCCTGGGCCTCAGCTTTCAGCAAGTCATGAGTGAGACATGTTCTACGAAGCCATGTGCTAACAAGGCCCACTTCTAAAGCCCCCAGAAGAGTACCTGGCCCTTAGAGAAACTGTCTCCTTCTGCTCTCACCCAGAGCAGCCAATATCAAGTCTGCCACAGATGCTAAGGAGATCAGAGAAGGAAAAGGAGAGCAGGGCAGGACCCAGAGCGATGGCCTGAAGAAGAGACCCTCCAAGGGCCTTCGAAGGCAATTACGGGACCAGTCAAAGCCAAGGGTTCCCCAGAGCAGCAGGCCCCAAAGGAACCTGGAAATGTGCAGAGGCTGTTTCGTAGGGTCACACAGAGACTGACAGTGCTGGCTGGCACTCACTGAAAGAAGGTCAGGGTTGCCAGCGCATGAATGGCCCATGAAAAAATTCTATAGGCCAAGGGCATGTCCTCTGGTCTACCTGGGCATGGAAAAAGGTCACTGGACACGGAAGAGGTAGAAAATCTATCTAGAATTCTCCAGCCTGTCCTTTTAACTCTACTGCGCAGAAGGCTCTAGAGCTAGGGATGCTGAGTTGCACTCCGGGGTGGGCCTGAGGAAGTCTCAGCTCTTGCACCACTCTCCTTCCTGTTCTTGAGAGGCTAGTCACTCACCAAGTCAGAGTAGGAACCACAGAGAAAGCAAGAGATCTTGAGGCTCTTACAGACACTAAGTGATGCAGGGTTAATAATCCTGTGAGGGGCACGATCAGGAAGGACAGGTCTGTAGGATCCCAGCACTCAGGAAGCAGAGGCGGATGGATCTCTGTGAGTTCAAGGCCACCCAGGTCTACAGAAGAGTTCCAGGACAGCCAGGACTATTTCAACACCCTGTCGCAAACTAAGAAATCTCAGGGGCTTGAGGTCAGTGAGTGGAGATCTAACGGAAGACCTGAGGGGAGATGTGTGGCTGAGATTAGTTCCTAAACCTCTCCCTGAGCTATTCTTACTGGTAAATGACATCAACAACAGTAACAATTACAACTTACTGAGCATTTATGCTACGCCAAGTACGACTGTGAGTGCTTCCCACATAAACAGTCCTTTAATCCTCACAATCGCCCTACAACAGAGACAGAGTTATCAAGCTGTTTTCAGATGAGGAAACTGAGGTCCAGAAGCAATGCAACTCTGCTCGCCCCGGGTCACAGAGCCAACAAATCACAGGAGGATTCAGGTCCCGAACACAGAGCACAGTGGGTGCTCAGAGAATGGAGCTTGGTCCTAGGAAGATAGGGCCCTGGCAGGTTCAAGAGACCCAAGAGCATAGAGAATCACTTCTGGACTCTGCACTGAGGCCCTTGGCTGCACCCATGAGCAGAAAGCAGGCGCTTCTCTGTGACCTGTGTCTAGTACCTCACCTGGCACTCCCTTGCTTCACAAACCCAGCTGTGTCAGAGCAGAAGGGGTGCAGGAGGACACGCAGCCAGCAGGCACCCCTGAACCGGGAGAGCCATGGCGGCGTTGTGACAAACCTGCCAGCTCTCCTCACTTCTACCCCTTTGGGCTGAGAGCTTGCTTTCTCCTCTTCTCAAAAGAAGTATTTCCCAGCAGGAGCCAGAGGCTCAATTTATTTTCACAGACCAAGCACAAGGGTTACAAAGGCCTGAACAGAGCCCAGGGGTAGCATTATCTTGTCAGACTCGAAGCAAAGCCCAACAAAGATCCTTTCAGAATGATTAAGCCATAAAGTCCCAATTTGTCCCTGTGAACACAGGCATGAAATGGAATTTGGCAAATGAAGCCAAGCCAGGCAGGAGCGAGCACCTGCTAAGAACTTCAGAACAGCAAGCAGTGGTCCAGGGGCTCAGAACACAGGAACGGAGGTGCTTCTGCAGGCACCCAAAGACTGCGTCCTGAGCTGGGCAAAACCAGCCTACAAGATATCCAACCCCTTCCCAAACTGTGAGTGCACGGTTAGACAGCATAGTGGAGCAGAGCAGAAACTCAGCTGACCTTAGACTAGGGAGAGAGAAAGGGCCTTGCCATAGCCCAGTGAAGCTGGGAGAGGTCGAGAAGCAAATACACCCCCAGGAGCCCTTCCAGTTTCTGGCCCAGGGACACTCACACTGGACTCCTAACTACAGGATTTTAAGGAAACAGCCGCGCTGGATGCCACACACTGGGTGCTAAGAAGGTTACTTGGAATCTAAGCAGTCAAACCTTGAGTACTAGCCTGGTCACTTAGCAGCAGCGAGCCGGAAGCTGCTCCCAGAGCCTTTCTAAAGCCCTGCTCCCTATCTGTAAAAGCCTCTGGCCAGAGTCACAAGGCGTTACCATGGAAAGCCTTCGACAACCTACTTCCTGTGAGAAGTTTCGATACATAGCACAGGCATATTCAGACACTAACCTGGGAGTGAATGGTACAGTGAGCTGGGAGGCAGGGATCCTCTCTCCAAAGGACCAGGGATCATGTATGTGGCTCTGAACCTTAGCTCTTCACTTAAAATGAGGACAAGTTCCCTAACTCTCTAAGCTCACTGCCTGACTCTCAAGTGGCTACTGAGACTTAACCAAGTTCTGGTTGTCAGTGAATGACACCCCAAGAGAAACAGCACCACCTTTCCAACCCTCATCTCCAGCCCTGGTACTACAGTGAGGTGGGCTATAACCTTCTCTCCCTGCCAATCAAAATTTATTGTGCTGGTCCAGGGAGAGGTGTGTGAGCAAGCTCAGCTAGCTAGAATCCTGGCAGGAATGCTGGCCACTGGGAACTGCTCTCAAAACAGTTGGCAGCCGGGAAGAAAAAAATCACCAGCAACAACAATCTGCAGAACTGGGTAAGCAAAGAAAGAAGAGAGCAAAGAGCCTTTGCTCCTTGGCCAAGGGGCAAGTGACTTTGTACACCACATGCAACTGTCCCAGTGAGCAAGGCCAAAGCCACAAGGCCATCAGATAGCGAACTGAAAGCACTAAAGTGAGACAGAGTAACCTTTCAGGGGAGCAAGGGAGGAAAGGAGAAGTGAGGGGAGGGGAGAAAGAGCATGGGGGCACGAGCCAGTAACCTTTGCACTTATAGAAAGGATGAGTTTGGGGTCAACCGAGCCTACATAGCAAGGGTAGAAATGGTAAGAATCTGGTGTGTGTATGTGTGTGTTTGTGTGTGTGAGAGAGAAAGTGTGTGTGTGAGAGAGTGTGTATGTGTGTGTATGTGTTTGTGTGTGAGAGAGTGTGGGTGTGTACGTGTGCATGTGTGCGTGTGTGAGAGTGTGTATGTGAGTGCATGTGTTTGTGTGTGTGAGTGTGTGTGTGTAAGAGGGAGAGTGTGTGTGAGAGTGTGTATGTGTGTGTGTGCTGTGTGTGTGAGAGAATGTGTATATATGTATGTGTATGTGTGTGTGCACATGTGTGTGAGAGTGTGTATGTGTGTGTTTGAGTGTGTGTGTATTTGAGTTTGTGTGTGTGTGTGTGTGTGTGTGTGTGTGCGCACGCGCGCACGCATGTGTGGAAAAGAGCAGAAAATGTACAGCAGAGGACTTAGCTTCAAATATTTCTGTTAGTTATAGGTATGCAACCATGACGGTAGCTTAAAGAGCTGTTTGAGTTAGAACAAAGTATCAGACCACCCAGTGCTAGAAGGGAACAGACAGGGCCCCAGGCATCTCACCTTCCTCTGCTGCCTCTCAAAGACCAGCACAAGAGTCAGGGTCAGGCTGACAGCGGCCAGGGTCGCAAGCAGCACACCTGCCCACTGGTTGCCTAGGGCAAACATTTGGCTGGTGGAGTAGATGTTGGCCCACACCAACACATAGAACACCTGTAGAAGATAAGGACACCTGTAGAAGGCATGAAGCTGTCAGGGACAACAGCTCCACTCATGGGCACCCCTTTGGTTATCCCTGCCACCACTGGGGTCAAACAGCCTCCCAGGGGCCTGGAAGAAAACATGTCAAGCTGGGGATGGCTCCTACTCACTGCTTATTAGGTGAATCTTGACAATGGGCTGTAACCAGCCTAGCAGAAATGAAGACATTCTAAAGAGACACTCCTGTCTCTCAATCTGATTATCAGGCTGCAGAAACTATAGACTCCAAAGAAATGGGAATTCTGCTTGGAATCTCATGATGGGAAATGTCACACAGCTCTAGTAACATGTCAGACTGCCTTAAAGGCTGAGACTGAAGCCCAGAGAATGATGGGTAGGTGGTAGGCGGGGCCACATCCTGATCTGGCTGCTTAGATGTGTATGGCCTTGGCCTGTGTGTTTAAACTCTGCTCTCCCTTCAGGACCTCTGGAGTGTTTACCGAATCTCTTTGATGCTTTCCAATGTGGCCACATTGAGTAAATCTCCCCTTTCTGCATTCCACTTTGAATTTGGTTCTTTTAGTTGGCCCGTTGAAGATGGGTGGTTGAACCTGACTTGGGGTAAAGGTCGTGAGCCCTCAAGTTTGATAATGAGGTCAGTCACTCCTAAATCCTCCTCAGCCCAATTTCAAATGAAACACAAAAGGGCAGGACACTCTGGAAAGAATTCTGTGTCTAAACCCCACAGTAGCCCCTGCCTTGTAGTATGGCTTAGAATAAACTATGGCACCTCTCTACGCCTCAGTTTCCCCATCTATAAACTGGGAATAACCATGCCTACTTCTCAGGGCCTTTCCAGGGCTTAGAGGGTAACATTTTATAGCCTGGTACTTTTAGGGAGTTGTTAAAAACTGACTCCTCTTCCCCTTCTCCTGAAAGGTGGGAGGTGGAGGTCAGCTAGACCATGTGACCATGGACACATACAGAAGCCAGAGATCAGCCTGGCTAAGGGTTAAGCAGCAGAAGCTGGATAGTCTGGGCTCACACACAGTTTGGCCACAGACACACATGTTTCTGCATGTGCATATGAAGGCATAGGTATATGTTTCCAAGCATGTACACACACAGGTACATGCATGCATTTGTGTGTATGCACACTGTGAACAAAGAAGAAACCAAATCCCAGAGAGAAAAGTCTTGGCTAAGGACAAATGCTGAGTCGGGAGTCTGGTGCTCTATAGATTCCCAATCCCAACCCCCATCCTCTACTAACCCCTCCCACTTCAAATCCATGTCTTCGGTACTAGGCTTGCCCAGACAACTGGGTTTCTCATCCCCTTATATGCCTCAGGTCACACGACTGAATTTGGTATGCCTGAGGCCACGGTGGGGGCAATGCGGGCCTGCTTTACTACTCACCACAGCAAAGGCCAGCCTCATGGGCCTGGAGTTGTAGATGATGTACCTCCTCACTTGAGGCTCCAAAAGCGCACTCTCAGCCAAGCTCCTATACTGCTCAGCAGGGACCTATGCCAAGCAGGACGAAGAGGTCGTCAGTTGCAGGACAAAACACCCTCTACCTCCTTCCTGCCAGCAAGCAGTTCACAGGACTGCCCATGGGAGAAAGATAAGGCGCATCTAAGGCACCTCAGAGTGCAGACGAGGAGGCTCAGAGCATAGACTGGGAATCCTAGGGTAGGTCTAACTGCAGGAAGGTGACAACCTGAAAACCAGGGCAACCTGCAGAGGAACCACACAGCTGGACTCTCTCAGAACCTTCCAACAAGCATGGAGCAGCCTTGGGCAAGGCACAGGCCCTGAACCAAACTCTGTTCATGTCATTCAAGTATTGAGTGACTCAGAACCTTCCAAAGTCAGGGGTGTGCATGGAGGGTGCAGCCTCCTTGGCAGAGAAAAAAGCACAATGGCCCTGAACCAAACTCTGTCAGTGCCACCATCTGACACTCTGCTCACACTCGGGCCCTCTGACAATGCTGCCATCTGACACTCTGCTCACACTCCACCCACTGTCAGTGCCACCATCTGACACTCTGCTCACCCCACCCACTGTCCCACCATCTGAACTCTGCTCACACTCCACCCACTGTCAGTCCCATCTGACACTCTGCTCCAAAGTCAGGGCCACCATCTGACACTCTGCTCACCTCCACCCACTGTCAGGCCACCATCTGACACTCTGCTCACACTCCACCCACTGTCAGTGCTCCATCTGGGTCCTCTGCACACTCCACCCACTGTCAGACCATCTGACACTCTGCTCACACCCACTGTCAGCATCTGACACTCTGGTCACCACCATCTGACACTCTGCTCACTGTCTGTTAATGCCACCATCTGACACTCTGCTCACACTGGGCCCTCTGTTAATGCCACCATCTGACTGCCATCTGACCCCACTGTCAGTGCCACCATCTGACACTCTGCTCACACTCCCCCTCTGTCAGTGCCACCATCTGACACTCTGCTCACACTCCACCCTCTGTCAGTGCCACCATCTGACACTCTGCTCACACTCACCCCTCTGTCAGTGCCACCATCTGACACTCTGCTCACACTCACCCCTCTGTCAGTGCCACCATCTGACACTCTGCTCACACTCACCCCTCTGTCAGTGCCACCATCTGACACTCTGCTCACACTCCACCCACTGTCAGTGCCACCATCTGACACTCTGCTCACACTCCACCCCTCTGTCAGTGCCACCATCTGACACTCTGCTCACACTTCACCCCTCTGTCAGTGCCACCATCTGACACTCTGCTCACACCCACTGTCAGTGCCACCATCTGACACTCTGTCACTCACCCCTGCCACCATCTGACACTCTGCTCACACTCCACCCTCTGTCAGTGCCACCATCTGACACTCTGCTCACTCCACCCTCTGTCACCCCTGTGCCACCATCTGACACTCTGCTCACACTCACCCCTGTCAGGCCCCATCTGACACTCTGCTCACACTCATGTCAGTGCCATCTGACACTCTGCTCACACTCACCCCTGTCAGTGCCACCATCTGACACTCTGCTCACACTCCACCGTCAGTGCCGCCACCTGACACTCTGCTCACACTCAGCCCTCTGTCAGTCCTGCCATCTGACACTCACCTCACACCCACCCCTGCCAGTGCCACTGTATGACACTCTGCTCACACTCACCCCTGTCAGTGCCACCATCTGACACTCTGCTCACACTCCACCCCTCTGTCAGTGCCACCATCTGACACTCTGCTCACACTCCCCCCTCTGTCAGTGCCACCATCTGACACTCTGCTCACACTCCACCCACTGTCAGTGCCACCATCTGACACTCTGCTCACACTCCACCCCTCTGTCAGTGCCACCATCTGACACTCTCACATGCTCACACTCTGACACTCACCCCACTATCAGTGCCCTCTGTCAGTGCCACCATCTGACACTCTGCTCACACTCCACCCACTGTCAGGCCCCATCTGACAACACCACCCACTGTCAGTGCCATCTGACACTCTGCTCACCCACTGTCAGTGCCACCCCACTCTGTCAGTCAGTGCCACCATCTGACACTCTGCACTGGCCCCCTGCTCCACCATCTGACACTCTGCTCACACCCCCTCTGTCCACCATCTGACACTCTGCTCACACCCCCCTCTGAGTGCCCACCATCTGACACTCTGCTCACACTCACCCCACTGTCAGTGCCACCATCTGACACTCTGCTCACACTCGGGCCCTCTGTCAATGCTGCCATCTGACACTCTGCTCACACTCGGGCCCTCTGTCAGTGCCACCATCTGACACTCTGCTCACACTCCACCCACTGTCAGTGCCACCATCTGACACTCTGCTCACACTCACCCCTCTGTCAGTGCCACCATCTGACACTCTGCTCACACTCACCCCTCTGTCAGTGCCACCATCTGACACTCTGCTCACACTCCACCCACTGTCAGTGCCACCATCTGACACTCTGCTCACACTCACCCCTGTCAGTGCCACCATCTGACACTCTGCTCCACTCCACCCACTGTCAGTGCCACATCTGACACTCTGCTCACACTCCACCCTCTGTCAGTGCCACCATCTGACACTCTGCTCACACTCCACCCCTGTCAGTGCCACCATCCATCTGCTCACCCCTCTGCTCCATCTGACACTCTGCCCTGTCAGTGCCACCATCTGACACTCTGCTCACACTCCACCCACTGTCAGTGCCACCATCTGACACTCTGCTCACACTCACCCCTCTGTCAGTGCCACCATCTGACACTCTGCTCACACTCACCCCTGTCAGTGCCACCATCTGACACTCTGCTCACACTCAGCCCTCTGTCAGTGCCACCATCACACTCACCCCTGTCAGTGCCACCATCACACTCTGCTCAGCCCACCCACTGTCAGTGCCACCATCTGACACTCTGCTCACACTCCACCCACTGTCAGTGCCACCATCTGACACTCTGCTCACACTCACCCCTGTCAGTGCCACCATCTGACACTCTGCTCACACTCCACCCACTGTCAGTGCCGCCATCTGACACTCTGCTCACACTCCACCCACTGTCAGTGCTGCCATCTGACACTCTGCTCACACTCACCCCTCTGTCAGTGCCGCCATCTGACACTTTCAAGAGTCCCAAGCACTAAGGGCACAGAACTTCCTGTCTAAACCAGAGTGTCTGCAGAGCACACAAGCCCTATAGAATAGGAGCCACCAAAGGCTGAAGCCGCTTAAGAATTCCATCTAGACATGGGACACCTCAGGGACTTGTGGGTGATGGAGCTTGCCAGTGATGTGAGCCTAATGGTCTAAGTTCATTCCTCGGAATCCAGAGTAAGGTAGAGGGAAGGAGCAGACTCCAGAGTTATCTTCTACCTTCCACACATGAACCCTGGAGCATGCATACACACAAACATACACACACAAACACACACATGAACATGAACACATGAACACACACACACACACATACACACACACGTATCCCCCCACCAACATATACATGATAACAATTATCGTCATAAGTACAATTCCACAAAAGCAGAAAACTGTCATCTAAGAACATAAAACAAAAATCACACAAGCTCTTCACTAATCTCAAGACAATAACTTAAGGAAGACGTGGAGTTTGAGGAGATGGTTCAGCGTGTGACTCTGCTGCCCAAGCATGAGGACTTGGGTGTGGATTCCTAGCATCCATGTTAGCTAGGTGCTTTGGGGAAATGCCTGGCAGCCGATGAGGTAGACCAGCAAGCTCCCGTTCAGTGTCAGACCCTGTGTCGATAAACAAGCTGGAGAACAGACCAGGGAGACACAGTAACCTCCACGAGTACAGGCACGCACATATAAATGCATGCACGTGCACAAGAAAGGAAGGGAAGAAAGAAAGCAGGTAGAGAGAAGAGAAGAGGAGCTTGTCTGGAGCAGGAGGCTCAGTGCTGTCTGGAAAGTCTTTCGTGGCAGCATGTTAAACTCAGAAAGCTTTGGGCTGTACTGAGCTACCTGTGATTTCCTGGCCAGCCCAGGGAAGATTTTAAGGGAGAGAGCCACACCATTGCCCTCCACACCGACACTGAACGCTAAGAGCCTGCTGCATCCCGGAACATCTGCAAATGCTCCTTGTTATCACACAGGGAATCCTGATGGACGTCCTACAGAAGAGGCATGAACATCACCCTCTCTTGCAGACAGAAGTGAAGCACAGAGAAGTTAAGTCTCCTGCCTAAAGTTGCACAGGCAGCGAGCAACAAGCCTGGATCCCATATCCGCACAGTGGGTCTGTGGGATTTAGGCCTGGATTCCCTATTAGAAGGTTACCACATCCATTATGTAGTAACTTCATGATCTTTCACAAATGCAGTTCTCTCCCCTAGAATGCCTTCCTCCCTCCTACCCAGCATACTTGAATTTATCCTTCAACCACCCTGTCAGGGCCTAGTCTTCCATGAAGTTTTTGTGGCCACCCACACAGGGAAGTTCAAAACTTCCTCCTATGCCACCAGTGCTACGTATGGTCCTCTGCTGTGGCATCCGTGTCTGGCTGGCCTTGCTTACCTGACCCACGTCTGGCTCCTGCTGGGCAGTGCGAGCACTGAACAGTTTAGCCAGCTCAGGACCTAGACACAGTGGCCACCCCAACACATACATTCTGAGTTAACACGCTGGGAAGAAAGGCTATCTCTAATGTTTTTTTTTTGTTTTTTTTTTTTCTATGCACAAGGCCATAGCCAGATCAGGTAAAGAGTTAAGGAAATGTTTGTGAAGAGATCGATGGGTGGACAGATGCCAGGTGGACAGACAGAAGAGCACAGACTCAATCGGCCAGCACTCACCTGAATGCCCCAGGCCTGCAGCTGTTCTTCTGCAACTCTCAGGTCAAAGGAGATGGGTGCACAGGTGTTGTCGATCCGGAGGACTGAGAGGACCTGGCCGTTGTGTAGCTCTGTAAGCAGACCAGAGCATCAGTGAGCCATGCAAGGAGAGCTCTGCAGGAGATCAGAACTGAAGGCATCTACCTCAGGTTGGGAGCACCTTCTCATGATGAGGGACATGGTAGCCGTTCCTAATCCCTAAGGACTTAGCTTGACTGGGAAGCCCTCAAGAAGCAGAACTCAGGCCCATATAGGTTAACTACATAGTTTAAAACTTCCAAACACAAAAAGGCATCCCACAAAGAACGCATGGCAGGAGCCCAGTGTCACACGGCATACGTAAATGGAGACTGAACAACCAACTCCATTAGGGGCCTGGTGAGGTAGATGTTTAGTCAAGTTCTGAACTCAAAGTTTTGCTGAATAATTTAAGTCCCAGCAAGGTGCCAAATATCAGACTTGAATAGTTACCTTGAAACACCAGTCCCCAGATGGCCACTCCTTCATCCTGACCTGTGACTTTGCTGCTGGCCAGGGTAAAGAGTAATAAGCAGGGCATAGGTCAGCTGGTCTCAAGCAGGGACAGCAGCCTGTATTATCACCCCACTAGGGCTGATGGAATCACAATGGTCCGTAAGAGGAAGCAGGGCACCAACACCTTTGCTAGCTTGTCCACAAGCAAAGTTGTACCACTGGGAAGGGGAAGGACACAGAGCCTTGTCTAGAGTTCCCAGACAGGACCAGGGTCCTACAGTGCCTCCACTGTGAGCTCAGGAAGAGCAGAGTTAGACTTCTGACTGCAGAATTGCAGGGATGCCACAGTGGCTTTCAAGCCTGGGCTAAATGTCAAACAGCCTCTGAATTCATGTAGAGCCCTCCAGCACACTCAAACATTAACCTTACCCCCCACCCCCACTGTCTCGTTTGCACACATGTGTGTGTGTGCATGTATATGCGTGCATGCGTGTGTGTGTGTGTGTGTGTGTGTGCGTGCGTGTGTGCACGCTCACGCAATTGTTCAATTATTTCATCAGGCTTTTGTTTGGACCATACTTCCATGCTGGTCTGTTCATCACAGGGCTACCTTAGCTGGCTTAGTGCCTTGCATATATGTGACACATAAATGAATTAGTATGTCAGGGCCTCTAACCCTCAACCTTGATAGATAATCCATAACTTGGATCCAGAGGGGAGTGCACCAACAATCTTACGGATTCCTTCCATTCCATAAACTCTAGGTCCTATCCAAAATGGCTTTCAATTTTGGCCTCTCCCCTCTCTTTCTGAAAGGACTGTGGTACACAGAATAAACACAGGTCAGCTCTTGAGGTAAACTTGCAAGGTCAACTGTTTCCTTTCCTACAGATGGTCACAGCCACTGCAGGAGACAGTGGACCATGCAGATGACAGTCTGGATGCCATCTCAAATGGGTGAACTACTAGGCCCAGTGAGGTCATTAATTTGGAAGCGAGCTGGTTAGAGCTCAAAAGTCCTGAGAAGACAACACTAAGCCTTTTAGCCTCCCATACCAGATAGAAGTATAAGATTAAACTGAAGACTACCGGAATGGAAGGGGTGCAACAAAGGGAGCAGCTAAGGAGACCCTCATTCAAGAGCTAGAGCCCCCACTATGTGCTTGCTCCGAGAGTCCTAAGAGGTGGATGCTATTCACAAGGAAACAGCAGCCGAGCCTCCGGAAAGCAGAAAAGTTTAGGTTGACTTGAGGGTAGGGAGATAGAGCAAGCAAGAGGAAGAGACAATGACCAAACCACAGCTATCATTCAGTGGGATCTCCCATCGGCTCCCTCTTGCCACAGAGGATTAGCCTCCCCCAGGAGACTCTGGAACCTTCAGCCAGCCACACCCTGGGCTTCACAAGCACTGGCCCAAACACCACAGAAACCTTTCACACGGTCTCTTGTTTGCCTTTCTATGAGGAGTCCCCGGATCTCTGTACTTGGAAATGCTTGCTTTACATCTAGGCTAAGCAAAGCCGAGAGAGAAGGGGGAGGAGTATATGGAGACTGAACAAAGAGGCAAGGGGGGCTTGCTAGGATTTGGCAGAGTGATGCCATTCAAGTCCTGAAGGAAAAAATACTGCATCCCATCCCATTCTATAGCAGCATGTACAAGAATTTAAATTGTTTTCTTAATGACACAGTCATAAGCCCCTCTGTGCAACCCTCACATTCCTACAGAACACCCACAGTTTTCAGTATTATTTCTCCTTGCTGCACCCAGCTACCGTCCACGCCTTCACTGACCACCACACTGACTGTGTCTCCAATGGAGCAGGTCTCCTGCTGGCTCTGCAGACACAGCAAGGGTGAGACGATGCAGAGCCCTATCCTCTCTGAACTTCCATTCTTGTAGGGAGGCCAGATACTCAATAGTTATCACCCAGATACCTAGTATACTCAATAAATTCTGCAGGGAGAATACACCAGAAAGTCCTGACTAAGGCTAAGCCACCAAATAATTTGTTGTAGGAAAGACGAATGGAGGCCTGAAGGATAACTGAAAACTGAGTACCAAAAAGCATCATTGGTTGAAAGGAAGGAAGGAAGGAAAAACCCATCACGTGCAAAGGTCCTGAGACAGAATGCTCTACAAAAAGACAGCAGGAGGAACCAAAGCTGGCCTGGTAAATGGCGGATCTTCATGCTATGTACACTGAGAAGCCCTGAGGCAGAATGTGCCAGCAAGATACACATCTGGAAAAGGTTCTCTGGTGGGTAGCAGAGAAAATGGAGCTAGGCGGTGGCAGTCAAGCTTAAGGTAGTGACAGGAGGCAGTGACAGTGAGAATGCGGTAGAAATGATAGAGAGTGGCCTCGTGCTGAATGACAAAGTCAACCAGCTCCATAGAGACCCCAGTTACTAAGTGTTGGAGCTCAGCACAGAATGGCACTCGGTGAGGAGGAAAGGGGGGGAGCCGGTTGTGGCCTTACCTTCCCCCCAGCCAGGAGGGTTCCCCTGAGGCAGGGTGCTGCAGCCCAGGGTGGAGGTGGGCAGAGGACCAGCTGCCCCACCAGGATCTGAGGGAGGTTCACAAGCCATGGCAGACAGACAGCGGCTCTAGCTTCTACTTCCTGTTTCTAGGGGTGCAGTTCACACCGGGCAGCGTCTCACCTCCACTTGCCTATGAGAAACAGCAAAAGAAAGAAGTTGAGCAGGGGCTCCCTGGCCCTCTGTGAGGCCAGAGTTGCTAAAGGCAAGGGAGGACTGTCAGGAGGCTAAATGCTGACTTTCCGATCTTGCGGAGGAAATTTCTCGGAGGGAGAAGAAGGAACTAAAACCTTCCTCAGGCCTCTGCTGAGAATTCCCCTACTAACATGGGGTCTTCTCCAGCTCAGCCACACCAGGCGCCTCACATTCCTTCCTGAGATGCCCAGGCAAACAAGCGTGAGGCAGGTTATGGGAAGGCCTGTTTACATACACAGCTCCCTGTGAGGCTCTGCAAGACGCACAAACCGAAACCAGGGAACAGGAAACACAGATTACACGCAACAAATCCTGACACCCATGAAGAGGAGAAGTAGCAGACAGTCTGGCTTCATTCCAGTTCTCTAGAGAGGAGAGGTCCAGGTTCAGGATTCACACTGTGGCCCCACCGCCTCCTACTTGCGTGAACTTGGATACATCGCTCATCCTCAGAGCTTCGAATAGGCTTCTTCAAATCTATCAGACCTCCCCACAGAGGCCCACTACCAAGAATCGATGGACGGAGCAGGGGAAGGCCATGGGGAACAGAGATCACACCCCATGAATATTAGCTCTTTAAATCCTTCAAGGGCAGTACCCTAAAGGCAGAGGCAGATCAACATGGTGAGCTCCAGGCCAGCCAGGGATACACAGTGAGACAAACAAAACAAAAAATAAAACCACTCTCAGTCCAGCCTCATGACCTGTGCTGAGAATCCCAGAATGCACAAGGCAGAGACAATAGGATCAAAAGTTAATGCCAGCCTGCGCTATGCAGTGAGTTTCAGACAGGTGTAGGCTATCAGGGAAGGAAAGAAAAAAAACCCTCCTTTTAAAAAGAAAGGTATTTCTCCTGGTGTGACCGTTTACAGACAGCTGAAGACCGGTTACTGAAGCCAGAGTTTGGTCTCTGGGGCTCTCAGGTGTGCAAAGCCAGCATGGAAACACAGGCAGCTAAACGCTTGTCTGAGAAAGGACCATGAGGAGAGCAAGCTTTGCATTTAGCGCTGCAGGATCCTGGAGGCACAGCCAACGCTGCCAGCCTCCCTCCCTCCCTCCGGTGGTCCACAGGCACAGCAGGCCATCCCTTCAGCCGCTTTCATCAGCCAAAGTGGGGATGCTCCTCATGGGGGCTTCCTGGCTGACTTCCTGAGCCGCCAATCTGCTTCAACCCGTGACATGTGTCCCATGAAAAACCATGTTCCATCAATGCCATTCATGGCACGTCAGTCCTGCAGAAAGTCCTCTAGACATGTGGGGGCCAGTCCTCTAGAACATTCATCTTGCTACCAAGGAAGGTGACGTTGGGGAAGTTAGGAAACATCCAGATGACACAGACCTGCTGGAATCCAAACTGGCCCCACCCCACTGCCCACTGACCTTCAGGGAGGCACTGAGCCTTCTGGCCTCTTCGCTGTGTAGCTCAAGGCTTCAACAGGAGCAGCTGCACGAGGCTGGGATGACCTGCAAAGTGGGAGTGTGGGGATTCCTGTTCGGAACAGAAGGATCTGGGGTCAGGGGGATGACTCCGCAGGTAAAAGCACTTGCTGCACAAGCTCTGGTTCCCAAGTTCTACCCCAAGGTGCCCCCATAGAAAAAGCAGGTGAGGAGGCAGGAGTGTCTACAATGGCAGTGTTCCCCTGGTGTTCAGTACTCTGCCCACAGCCCAGGTTCCGTTCTTTCCTCAACATGGTTTTCCTGTTTCATGGTCAAGACATGCTCCTTCCAAAGCTATCAGTCGAAGGAGAGTTGTAGAAGATTCTAGCATGTGGCTCCAGGGTCTCAGCCCACAGTACCCGTGCTCTCATACCTGTGGGCCTGGTCTGGCTTCCTTGCAGCTAATTCATGAAATTACCTTTGAGTGGATCAGAAGAAAGCATGTTTCCTAGACATGATACAGAAACAAATTCCAGTCAGCCTGCAAGACTTTTTTTTGGTTCTTTTTTTGGAGCTGGGGACCGAACCCAGGGCCTTGCGCTTCCTAGGCAAGCGCTCTACCACTGAGCTAAATCCCCAACCCCACCTGCAAGACTTCTAATGGGACAACAGGGTCTCCTCGTCCTCAGCCCAATTCACAACAGCAGTCTCAAACAAAGAAGTACTTACCAGCCTACTTTATCGTACCTCCTCTTTCTAAACACCCAAAAGGCACAAAAACCGTGAAACAGATGCAAGGTTGTGCTCCCCCCTGCTGCCTCTGATCAACTACTAGGCCACCAGGCAGATACAACCTTGACATCTGTACTCCTGGCGGAGGACTCAGGCCCTCTCAGAGCCTCACAGTACTGGAGTGTTCAAAAGGCCGGGAGGAGCTGACACAGGCTGGAGTTGCTCAAGCCTGAGGCTGCACAGAAGGATCCACTGGTTGCAAAATCCCACAAAAGCAGCATTGTGTTGGGGGCAGAAATCACAACACCCACATCAGCCCCCTCAGCTGCCCACAGAGAACCAATCAGCAGAGCCACACACCCAAGGTTGTGTGTGTTGGCTAAAAGTAACCTGCCCAGCCCAACTACTTCCCATCTGGGTGGCCTTGAACAAGGTACTCTCCTTTGCCTCTGTTTCCCAGAGAGGAGACAAGGACAGAAACTTAGGATTGTCCTATGGTTCCATTTTCACAAGATTCACACTTAGAAAAAGGTTGATTACTGCAAGAAGGCAGTAACCGAAAACGTTCCCTGAGAAGCCTCTAGGGTCAGACCCTGGACTGTAAAACCAGGAGTACAACATGAAGCGTTTGCTCAGCCCTCCCCTTCAGGAATCACCATCCTCTGGGGAAAATGCACTGAGAGAGAACTGCCAGGGAGGTGAGGAGGAAACCGGGCAGCAAAGGGAAGCAACTTCGATAGAGGACGAACTAGATGTTCCTAGGCTGAACCAAGGAGGAGACTGAAAGGAGCCATGCAGAACTAAATGGATTTGAACCAGAGGTCAGGATGGGTCCAGCCCCACCCCCACCCCCCTGTAGATCCTCACCCAGCAATGAAGCTACAAGGCTGAGAGGGTGCAGGCAGGACCCCAAGGGAAAATGCTAACCATTTACCACCCCCCTCAGCCCCGCTCCAGTCTTCAGCACACAAGTCAGGGAGCCCTACACGAAGGTAAGCAAAGCCCAGAGGGAGCAAGTGCCTGCTGAGACTCCTGACAGTCCCTTTGGGAACCCGCCTTGCAGCCAGATTTTCCAGTCGCGGTCTGTGCAGACTCAAGCCCCCAGAGGTGCTAACTCTGCATAGTGCCTGCCAGCCTCACCAACAACTGAGCGCCTAACATATCCTGAAAGGAAAGAAAAAAAAAGGCTTTCCTTCTTCTAACTCAGCTTCGTTAATAACACTGCAAGTCCAACACATCAGAGAAGCAGCAGTCCCCAAAAGTTTAGGGCAGAAAAACCTGGCTAGACAAGGAGTCCAAACGCCCCATTTCAATGATGAGAACATTAAGCCCCGGAAGAGAAAGCTGACTATCCAAGGTCAGGGAGCAAAACCCGGAGGGAGCCAAAACAGAAAGCCGGCTCGGCGCCGCGCGGCCCGGCGTCTCCCACCGTACCTGGCCTCGGCCTTAGGCAGCTGGCTCCCGGGTCTCTGCCCTCTGGCCTTAGGGTTCCTTCACCCCAGAAATCACCCGCCCTGCCCTGCAGATCCCACGCCTGACGCGTGGGGCGGGAAAAGGTCACCCGAGCCTTAGCGGAGGGACGCGCACGCAGGCCCCGCGGCCCCAACCCCCGAGCGCGGGCGCGCGGGCTCGCGAGTACGCGCACGGCCCGCGCACACTCACCGCCTAGCTGCCGCCCGAGGACGCGCAGGGTCGAAGGTTCCACGCCCTTTCTGCGCCGCGGCGTCCGGGCGCCGCCGCCCCCGCCGCCCCCGCACGCCCTTCGGGCGCGCCACCCCAGCCGGTCTCTTCCGCCGAATTACCCCGTAGGGGGCACGTCTCTCAGGCCGAGCCCGGAGCGTTTCATCAGCCACGCTCCCCCAGGGCGCCAGTAGGAGCCCTGTGCCCGCCACGTGCTTGAGATCTGGGCTTGTCCCTGCAGTGAAGGAGCGGGGTGGGGGGGCCTGTCCCGAGTGACACGGTCATGGGATCTGATGCATGAGGCACACTCGGGACCAGAAGTTTCTCTATAGGCTTGTTTTTAATGAAAAACGATGTTCAGTATTGAAAGCGTCGGTGTAGTCCCCACTTCTTAATTGTCTGGTAAATTAAACTTTGTGTCTGCGTTTTCTTTAAAACTAGTTATGACTGTGCCATGAAATTGTGTGAAATTTCAACAAAATAATGTATGAGGTGTTCAAAAACCCACATTTGTTCACCCTGCTCCTTAAGATTTAAGAGGATCTGTGATGGTCTGCTTCTTTTTCCAAGTGAATCACTAGTCTTGGGTTCACCTTGGTTGGTTGGTCTGACACCAACAGACCTGGCTAACCGCGTATACTTTTCTTTGGAGTGCATGTTTATATATAAAGGGAGCAGATTCTATTAGCCACCAAACACTGTCTTTTAACAAAGACCCTGGGTACTTAGTTGCTGCACCAATGGCCTTGTTTCTTTTTAAGGGGATCAGATGCATACGTGGTTCTCACCCTCGCTTGCAGGAAGGACTAGGACAGTACAGGCCTCTCTACAAGTGGTCTTCCACACACAGAGAAACACATACACACTTCTTCGTTCAACAGTTACTATGAAACTCTTGAGGACTTCCACAGGACTTACATATGCCTGCAGGATGTTTCAAAGCAGCAAGAAAGAATTGAAAAGCCAAATTAGCATATCCCATGCAGGTGCCCCTGGGGACAAGTGAGGATCAAGAAGGCAGGCTGCTGAAAACGAAGTTATCTGTGAGCAAATCAGCGCTGAGTACCTGCTCAGTGCCAGCATTGCCCTGGGCAGTAGAGAACAGTTCATGGAAGCTTTTTGTGTAGTATGATCAACTTGCTAATACTAATTTAGAGGCCTGGGAACAAAAGACCCAAGGGTGCTGAGACTTCTAAATGCTGACGGGCTATTGAAAAAGAAACAGCAACAAGCTGCGGCCTAGCCCCACCCCCGCCCCGCCTCCAATCCCGCCTCTGAAGCAACCCTCCTCGGTGACAACAGAGATGCCCTTCTGCCTTTCCAGCAGTCTCACTCTCCACGCTCCAGCAGTTTTATGCTGACCCATCAGCCGAACCCATCAGGATTCGGAAAGCTTCGGACAGAGCTGCACTAGTGCACTATGTAGCAGCCTGGGCGCTTGGGCAGCTCTGCCCTCTCATTCAGGAAAGTCAGTGGCACCTGCTGACGTCAAGGGTCAGACGTCGAGCTTACAAAGTGTTCTGACAAGCAAGGTGCACCCTTGCAGCAACACAAGTATCTTACCTGAAACCCTGGGGTGGGGGATCCTCATGCAAGGGGGAAGGACCATGAAATGCAAGGACATCACAATTCAGTGAAACATACTGCACAGCTGACTTCAGTAGTGACTGTTTGATGGAGTCTCGGGCATTTGTGGTGATTTTGATGTGCACCATCTGCAGCCTACCCCGGATGAATTGCTGCCCTCTCCCCAAACCCCAAGCTCCATAAATAGAGCACCTCTCACTTCCTCCTGCTCTCCACTCTTTCACTTCCAGATCTCAGTGCTTGCCTCAGCTTCTTCCCTCTCCACCTGGAAGATTAGTACCAAGCCCATTCTCATCACCTGACTGGCCCATTCTTGGGTCTTGGGTGACAGGGCCCTAGGCCAAGGGCTGTCCTCCTTAACCTGGTTTTTGTTCAGCCTACTTACCCCTGTTATGACCATTGCCTCATTCTTTCCCTGAGAGAACAAAACTTCCAGTCCTAGGGCCATTACTGCCAGTGCCAACCCACAGCCCTTTGTTAAACGCTTCTTAATACATGAAGTAAGAGAATGCACTTCTCCCAGGACCTGGCAATGCAGCAGCAGATGGGACTGGAGGGAGCTTCAGCCAGCATCTGAAAAGCTAACTGGTCTGCCAATTACATTCTGACTTTCTAGCTTTCTTGCCATGGGCTGAAGAAACTGATCAGATCACACATCAGCTCTGGCTAGAAGTCTGGGAGTCACAAATCAATTGCAGCCTTTGCCACTGATTATCTGTATCCTTGAATAACTGAACTTTAATCCTTCTAAGCCTATCTCCTGATTTACACAACAGAAGTAATACTACTGTAGACACAGCGACAGGCATTATGTATATCAACACCTTAAATTAGTATTTATATGCTGCTATACATGAACTACTCAAAAACTTACTTACGAAAGTGTTTCTTATAAAAGATGCTTGGGGTTGGGGATTTAGCTCAGTGGTAGAGCGCTTGCCTAGCAAGCGCAAGGCCCTGGGTTCAGTCCCCAGCTCCAAAAAAAAAAAAAAAAAAAAAAAAAAAAAAGATGCCACCACTAGTGGCTCCATATCTGTTCAACGCTTGGTAGGGGTGTGACCTGTGCCTACTATGAGACATGACAGCAGGTGAAAGCACAAAACTAGACACAGAGCTACCGCCCTTGCCAAATGTGCTGGGAGGTAAACAAGCCATTTGTGAGAAAACTGTCAAAACCAGAAGAGAAACTCCTCCTCAGTACCTGTCAGGAAAGACAACAATCCCTCCAGGGTCCTCAAGCTGCAGAATGCTAAGTGCCAGGGACAGGTACGAGGGACATGGAGTGGGGCCACAGACACAAACTGTATAGCTGGGTAGAGGATTCAGCTGGAGCGTGGTTCTCTTTTCATCCTTAAAATCACAGAAGAGGGCAAGCAGTCCGTGGTGGTTTGAATAGATACAGCGTCCATAGACTTGTTTTTGAATGTTTGACCCATAGGGAGTGGCACGATTGAATGTGGACCTGTTAAACTAAGTGTGTATTTAAGGAAGGTTCAGTGTGACAGTCTCTCCCTGCTGCCAGAGGATCAAGATAAAGAACTTTCAGCTCCCTTTCTAGCACGTCTGTCTGCAGGCTGCTGTTTCCCACCATGACATCAATGGACTAAACCTCTGAATCTGTAAGCCAGACTTAATTAAATATTTTCCTTTAGAAGACTTGCCTTGGTCATTGTAGTGGTTTGAATGT
Source organism: Rattus rattus (assembly GCF_011064425.1). Classification (NCBI taxonomy): domain Eukaryota; kingdom Metazoa; phylum Chordata; class Mammalia; order Rodentia; family Muridae; genus Rattus; species Rattus rattus. The sequence continues at coordinate 90,027,716 of NC_046154.1, forward strand.
TTGGCCTAGGGAGTAGCACTATTTGGAGGTGTGGCCTTGGAGTAGGTGTGTCACTGTGGGCATGGGCTTTGAGATCCTCTTCCTAGCCAACTGGAAGCTAGTCTTCTCCTGTTTGACTTCAGAACAAGAGGTAGAACTCTCAGCTCCTCCTGCACCAGGCCTGTCTGGATGCTGCCATTCTTCCACCTTGATGATAATGACTGACCCTCTGAACCTGTAAACCAGGCCCAATTAAATAAGAGTTGCCTTGGTTATGGTGTCTGTTCACAGCAGTAAAACCCTAAGACAGTCATGGTTTCTCTTCCCAGCAATGAAATCCTAAGACACAGCCCCTCGTGGGCACTGGACTATCAGCCCAGCTTCTCCTCTGGTGTTATCAGCAGCTGCTGCCATCTGGTCTAGAATGCTGCCACTTTTCTCTTTTATTCCCAAGTAGAAAAGGTTGGAGGTGGGCAGCCCCTGTCAGTCATTCCTCCCAACAAAGTAAACACATCCTCAAGTCCACACTTGATGCAGAAGCTAGCCAGAATCACTTGACATTAAGAGACAGAGAAGCAAATGTTGACACAATACTCTGGCCAGCATCTTCTCCCCAAAACACTAGCCAAATCTTTTCATAAAGACAGTGCTCAGTCTGCCCGTTTACACAGGCAGGAGACAAAGAACAAAGCACAAAGCTAAAACTACCTGGTGCACAAGCTTTTTACAGTAACTCCAAAACCACTGAAGTGATAGGAGACAAATTGACAGGGAAAAAAAAAAAACAAAAAACAAAAAACTACGCTTGGCATCTGCCACATTGATCCTAAAGGAGAGGGGATGGAAATGACGTAGAACTCATGAAAGCTCCAACATGTGGAAGGACAGCTTCAGCTGACTTTTAGTGCCATCAATCATCCTGAGTGGCAACAGGTTCAATGTTCCCAGAAATGCAGAATGCTTGTTGCAGGGCTCGTTTCCCTGGCCTCGGGGCAGATGAATGGAGATAATAGTATACAAAACAAGGCTGACTTGGGAGCTTGGCAGCTTCTGGCTTGCAACACACAATGCTGCTCTGAACAGACTCTGTCCCTTTCTTGTTCCATGACCTGACATTCTGCAAGCCTCTAGGCCTGAGTTTTCTCATGCATGGTGCATGAGATCACATCTCTAGTCTGCAGAATCTGAAGGCCTCAAAACAAAATGAGCCTCCAGACTAGCTGCTTGCAGAGATTAGGATGTGTGGAGTGTAAATTACTTCATCTCTCTTGAGTTATCACCAATGTAAAGTGAGAGTGGCCATTCAGGAACTGTTAAGATTACTGTTACCCAATCTGACTGTAAGCTATTTTATGCCTTCCATCAGAAAGGCTTTAACTAAGACTAAGATAGGGCATCAACAGAATGTCCTCATGTTTGCAACACGTGATTGGGAAATCCTTTCCGGGAAACTGCACAGTTACCCAGAGGAACTGATGACCATCCCTTTTCGGGGAAGGGATGTACATAGAAAAGATACAGAACAAGACATACAGTCTGAAAGCTCAGCAAAGACTACAGGAGAGTTACAGGCGTAAATGCTTAAAGGCACTGAAGATATTGGCTGTACCACACATACCCTTGCCTGGTTCCTCAATTCCCCATACCTCAAATCTGGTCAAAGTTGCCAAGGGGTACACTGAAGGGCTGGAGAGATAGCTCAACAGTTAAGTGCACTGGCTGCTGCTCTCCCAGAGGACCAAAGCTCGGTTCCCAACACTGATTTTGAAGATTTTAAATATTAAAAAAATTTTTTCAATAGTAAATTCATTAATATAAATGCAAATATTCTTAATGCATTGGCTATCATGTAGAAGGCTTCTAAATTAATCATAGCAGAAACATTTCTTCACTGTCCACAGACCCCTCATTCTTCAGTCCCCTTGAAGCCATGTTGAATCAAAAGGAGGCAAGTGATCAGGTGTTGTCTGAGGCCTGAAGCTCTGAAGAACTGGCTCTCATTTTTTTCTTTCTACCTCTGCAATGGTGCAGACTGTGTGCTGAGGTAAGAAGGAGCCTCATCACCCACTCACCACATGTCCAACAGCTGCCCCAAAGAAACCCAACTTGTATCAAATTGTTAAGAAGTAGGTCTTTGTTGTATTTCTGAAACAGGAAACATTTGCTGAGCACCTAGAATGTTCCAGGCACCATATGCAGTACTTTAATGTATTTTTAATACATCTTTTCTTGTTACTGTAGAACAGAAGTTCTGATTTGGGGGTACTTCTGGCACACAGGAGCTATGGTAATATCCAGTGACATTTTTGATTGTCACTACTGAGGTGTTCCTAGTAGCATTCAGTGGATGAAGAGCAAGACATTGCTAAACACCCTTGTAATGAATGTTACACTAACCAAAGGAATCTCCTCCCCTTGAAGCCCAGAACTCTCTCCAAGTCACTAAGGTATCTTTTTCCAGATTTACAGTTTTATATATATATATGTGCATTTATATATATAACCCACATTTCATTTCCTTTTATGCAAAAAATGGGGACAAACCCCACACAATACTCAGTTGTGTGCATCTTGGGTTCACTCTGCACCAGAACCCATACACCCATGCGTCTCTGGTGGTTGACCAGCCTTTCAGATGTTAATTTCTCAGTATACCACCACAGAAACCTTAGAGCTCTCGAGCAAGCTAGCTCATGGCCCCACACTTGATTCCACTGGCCTAGAAGGAATCTGAGCACCTACAAATTGCCTGGAAACATCGATCAGGATTTCAGCCTAGAGGAAATGGCACTTCCAGTGACAAGACCTCCAGACACCCTATCATCCCTCCTAGATACCATGTCTCACTATGCTATTCCCGTCCCCATCAGCACTTGACATCAACTCCCTTGAACCACCTGCACCATCAACCACACATCATCTCTCTCACGGCCACTCTTCATAGCACTTAGGTTCCTCTCCCGAAAAATCACCAAGCCCTAGCCTGCTCGTTTACCTGTGCCTCTCAACTGACCACTAATTCTAATAATACAGGATAAAGAACCTGAGCAACAAGGGTAAGAACATGAAGGCTCAGCTTACAGTGACGGCACACACCTTTAATCCCAGCACTCCAAAGGCAGGCAAGAGGCAGTGAGTTTGAGGCCAGCTTGGTCTGCATAGTGAGTTCTAGGTCATCCAAGAGTACATAGGGAGATGCTGTCTGAAAACAAAATCAAGGCTGAGGACGTGTTTGTACGTGATTGATTCCCAGTACCACGGCACACAGGTCTAAACCAGTGAGTTCCAGTGCTGCTGCATGCTCCTCCAGTTTCAGTGAAGCAACAGGTGACAAGAGGGGGACATTAGAAGCATTACACCTAACTGTTGGAGACTGAAGTCTTAAACAAAATGGTGTGTTGAAACACAGGTAGGAAGAGAGACAGAACAAAAGGCCAATCAACTTCATGATTATTTGGAAGAGATGGGCTGGAGAAATTAAATGTGGGTTTCCATTGTGGATGGTAGGCTATGTACTAGGACACGGTAGTGACCTCACTAAAGAAACATAGAGGACCAAGAACCAAACCTTGGGCAAAGACAGAGAACCAAGCAGCATGCCACTATGAAGATGCAAAATAAAAAGGTGGCATCCAGAGCCTGCCACCAGATCAAGTGGCAGCCCACCTTTCTCACCTGCACAGCTGGTCAACAAGCAGCTCCAGTGTGGTGTTTTAACAGGACACTGGGAAAGCTGAGGCAGTAAACCTTTGAAGGCTTGAAACATTTTTTAAAAAGACACAGGAACATAATGGTGACCAGATACCAGAAGTGGCCTAGAAACAAAGGACCGTCAAGATACAGAAACTAACATGTGCCTACTATCTCAAACTGCTGCAGGAAAAGGAGAGTCCCCAATGCCCTTCTGTTTCTACCCACCACAAATTACTCTGCAACCAAAGAAAAGCCTATGTACTGGCTGGTTTTGTGTGTCAATTTGACACAAGCTGAAGTTATCACAGAGAAAGGAGCCTCCCTTGAGGAAATGCCTCTATGAGATCCAGCTGTAAGGCATTTTCTCAACTAGTGATCAAGAGGGGAGGACCCAGCCCATTGTGGGTGGTGCCATACCTGGACTGGTGGTCCTGGGTTCTGTAAGAGAGCAGGCTGAGCAAGCCAGGGGCAGCAAGCCAGTCCAGTAACACCCCTCCATGGCCTCTGCATCAGCTCCTGCTTCCTGACCTGCTTGAGTTACAGTCCTGACTTCCTTTGGTGATGAACAGCAATGTGGAAGTGTAAGCTGAATAAACCCTTTCCTCCCCAACTTGCTTCTTAGTCATGTTTGTGCAGGAATAGAAGCCCTGATTAAGACAAACCCCATAAGAACAACAACATTATCAACCAACTAGATACCCCAGAGCTCCCAGGGACTAAACCACCAATCAAAGAGTACACAAGAAGCGACCCATGTCTCCAACTGCATATGTAGCAGAGGATGGCCTTGTCAGGCATCAATGGGAGGAGAGGCCCTTGGTCCTGTGAAGGCTCGATGCTTCAGTGTAGGGGAATGCCAAGGCAAGGAGGTGGGAGGGAGTGGGTGGGTGGATGGGGGTGCACCCTCATAGAAGCAGGGGGAGGGGGAATGGGATAGGATTTTCTGGAGGGGAAATCAGGAAAGGGAAAACATTTGAAACATAAATAAAATATCCAATAAAAGAAAAGAAAAAAAAAAGAAGATTACAGGCTCTTTAGTTGCTTGCTGCTTTCTAAACCAGAGGGTGAAATCACAAGCAATTTCATTCCCAATAAAATAAACACCTTGAGTATTTATAATAAGGTATGCATTTGCATCCAAAAAAAAAAAAAAGAAATTCTGCTCAACATCTGGATCAAGATATACTTTGTATTATCAAGAAGAGGAGCCAGGAGGATGAAAGGCAAGACAAAGTTTTACTTTTAAATGATTACAAGCACACCAAATAACATGTAACAAGCTGAGTCCTAGCATCTAGTGACTTGGGTTAGGATGTACTAACAGCAGCCTGGACAAGCATATCATTGTCCTAAATGATCCAGGATAGAGCACTATACAGCTGGCTGCTTCTTAGGAATTACAAATGGCTACTTACTACTTTTTCATAGATAACGCCCCTGACCTTTAAGAAAGTAGAAGGGAGCAATTCACTCCCTTTCTTTCTTCAAAGAATTTTTTTTTACTAGACTAATAAAAGAAAAGTCAACATTGATAACCATTACTTACACGAACACACAGGAAGGTGACATATACTTCTTATAGATACACAAGGTAAGAAGATGAAACTTCAGGTACGTAGTAAATCTGTACAAAAAGCTAGATTTGATACTCTCAAAAAGTGAAGGGTCCTACAACAGTATAGAGACATAATTTAATGCCTTCCAGAATACAACTCGAGCTCTGCGCAGGTTTCCTATTCCATGGGGGCAGATCCCATGCCAACCCACAGTGCAGGCGCATCTGCCTCCTATCCATTTATGCGGTAGTTTTCATGGATTTCTGGCCGGATGTCACACACAAAGGCCAAGAGGTTATCCAGGACTTCATCTCTGTTCTGCTCAAAGTAGTTCTGGAGGATGGTCATCTTCTCCTGGGTCTCCTTTTCCACCTCACTGCTACAACTGCCATGGGACCCCAGTGCCTGCAAGGGAGGAAATAGGATACAAGGGGACATCAGGAAGAGTCTCCAGTTGAGTCATCTAACAAGCAACCTGCTAGGCCTATGGAAAAGCCCCAGCTCCTTAATGCGAGAATGCAACACATCAGTGGCAGGCATAGTAACCTGTGAGAAAAGCTGTGTGAAGAAACAGGTCCACTCCGCCAGCACTCACTGCTACCCACAGTACACAGTCCTGAGTAAAGAATAGAACCAACTTAAAGATTCAACAACTATGGCACTGCCCACACTGGTGCACACCTGTGATCCCAGCTACTTTAGGTAAAACCAGAACTGCTTGAGCACAAGAGGAAAAATAGAAAACAAAGACAGCAAAGATGGACTCAATTCAGTCTCTGGTAATAACAGTAGCACCACTACCAGCAACATGAGCACACCACAATCTAACAACTGAGAGTGGTTATAAACTATGAAGCATCTATACAGGAGAATATAGGTCAGTAATGACTATAAAATATGCAGTTTATAGGCAAATAATACATATCACCGATGTTAGCATTTGTTATTTTTGATGTGGCTTTAAAAGTGCAAAGACAGACATTGGAAAGACTGCTCAGCAGTTAAAAGTAGGTACTACTCCTGCAGAGGACTCAGTTGGTTCCCAGCACCCACATGGTGGCTCTCAACCATTTATACCTCAGGCTCCAAGGAAGCCAATGCCCTCAACCTCTAGCTCTTTCGCCTGGATTTTCAACAAGGCAAACTGTGAACCACTGTTAACTGTATGGACACCACACAGCTCTGTTCCCCACTTCCCGCTTCTACAAGCTCCTCTGCATCCTTTTTCCCCCACCAGCATCTGTCTCTGTCCATCACTTTATGATCACAGCTGCCTACTACAGTGAGGGGCAGGTACCATTTCACGCTCATTTAGATTATCACAGCAGTGTTCACAGCTGTAGGCTTGTAGAACTTGTAGAGCTTGTAAGCTAAATTCTATGAAGGAAGGGATCGAAACTACTGTTCCTGCTCGATCTGCCAGCATCTAACATGGTACTACCTGGCATATGTCAAGTGCCTACAAGAATGCTAAACATATAAATGAAAATTAGAATTTGATATAGTAAGTAAATAAACGTGACTATCCCAAGAGACAAACCATGCAACAAACAGGGATAGGGTGGGGATAGGGGCTAAGCGGTAGAGAATCTGCTTGTATGCAAAGGCCAAATCTAATATTCGCTCCCCCGGTACCACCAAAAACCAACCCCCAAACCCTCAAAGCCGCACTAGCAGCCCTGAGCTGTGCTGGCTATTTTCAGATCTGCACAAGAAAGGAAGGCAATAGTGAAGGCAGAGAGAGGCCCACCGCAGCTTCCTTGGCCTTGAACTCCTTCTCCCTCAGCAGACGGTACTGTTCAATTTCAGCCTGGGCTTCTTCTTTGGCCTGCTTCAGTCTCCGGTTCTTTCCTGTTTGCAAAGAAGAGAAAGACATCAAGAAGTGTCTCAAGGCAGAACTGCAAGTAATGACTTTCAGCAGTCCAGAAAGAAGCTAGTTTAAACACCAGAGAAGTACAAAGGAAAGAGGGAACGCAGATCTAAACAACGTAGGTGCTGTCTCCAGCCTTTAAGTGGAGACAAAACAGGAATGTCCTTTAGAGCTGTGAGCAGTGTATAAGGCCCTCAGTCCAATGTCCAGAACTGAACACAATACAACACACACACACACATACACACACCAACCCACCCCACTCTCTCTCTCTCTCTCTCTCTCTCTCTCTCTCTCAAAAGGAAACCTGTGAAAACAAAAGAAAATACAGTGGAACGTCACATCGTAGTCTCAAGCTCATTAATAAAACCCTGTTAACATAAGATAGGTGACAGCCATCTCGGGAGCTCTTCCATACCTCAAATAGTGAATAGCTACCTGTGTTGCTTCAGGCTCTCTTCAGGAGTTTGCTAAGAACTAATGTACTCAAAGGGTATCACTTAGAATGCAGCTAAGAAAAGAGATGACATAATTCTGCAAACTGGGCACCAGGGTTGTGGCAGAGGCAAAGCCACGACGAGGGGTAATGCTAAATGCTATACCAGAGTACACACCACACAGCTGGGAGAGGAAGAGAAATGGGGGCTCTGGTCTCCGGAAGATAGCCAGTCATTGCTCTAAATTCACACACACACACACACACACACACACACACACACACACACCAACAACAACAACAAAATTGAGACAGGGTCTCTCTATGTAGCCTTAGATGTCCTGAAATTCACTATGCACAGACCAAATAGGCCTGAAACTAGCAGAGATCTGCCTGCCTGTCTCCCAAGTGCTGGGGTTAAAGACATTTACCACTATGCCCAGTTTCACTAACAGAGTTCTAGAAGACCAACCTAAATACATTATAGCAAAGGAATATTATCAACTGTCCAAAGCACACTCTACCCAAGTGGACCTATCAAAGTCTCTGACTGGGAGAATTCTGGGCCTGTAATGTCTCTATGGCATCAGCATTGTCTGGCCAGTCTGAAACACACACTGGCCAGCCCAGTGTGTCTGGCCAGCCTCTCCCTACACACCCCAAGGATTATTTCCGCAAGCCTACATTTAAATACAGTACTTATTTCAGCTCACTCTTCCTGTGCTAGGCCCAATCCTTCAGATAGTCCTCCCCTATCAGCTACATGGGCTACATTTAAAGCCAAAAACCTTTTCCAAACCACATCTATCAAAGACAATATGGTCCAACCATTATTCAGGAACTCCAAGATAATTTCACAATTCACTATTCCCAACTCGCATAGCTCCCTGAACCAGTCCCTAAGACAAGACCACCAATGCCTTTTGGCAAACATCCTCAAAGTTGTTTTGACACTGAAAATCATTACTACTGGACCAGTAGATCACACAAACATAAACACACAACTCCGAGTGCTGGAAGTACTCACACTGGGTAAGCACTCCACCACTCAACAACAGGTCCAGTTCCCAGAGTTATTTTTTCCTCCTCCTACTGTTTGCGATTAGACTCCCATAGAGTTATCAGCCCTAACTGTCTTTTAAACCATAGCTTTCTCAGACCTAACAAATGGGAGCTGAGGTCTTGTTTCACATGAAATGTCCCAAAGTAATAATTTCATGAAAAGCTTAGGCTTGATTATTTTACAACATAAACCGTCCCTTCTCAGTTTCTGTGTGTATATGTGTTTTTTCCTGGTTTCTAGGGACAAGATTTCTCTGGCTGTCCTGGAACTCACTCTGTAGACCAGGGTGGCCTCAAACCCAGTGATCTACCTGCCTCTGCCTCTAAACGCTGAGATTACTGCTTTTCTTTCCCAGTTCTTAACTGAGCAAGTCAAATGTGATCACAGATCAAGAAAAAGGATAGTTCTCAAATTTTAGCTCTTTTCAATGCCCTCTTCCCAACCACTGAAAATATTAAAATGTGAATTAACTGTAAGCTAACCCCTCTAAAACAAAACAAACTCCTTCAGCAAAAAACAGCTATCTCATATACATATGCAGCCAAGTAAGGTTTAAAATCTCCCAGGAACTTGGACATTCCCGCTACAGTCCAAGCATTTGCTCTTGTACTTCCTCCAGTTTCACAGAATTCCCAACACACACACCTGCTACTACTGCTGCTGAGTCATCACTGGACAAACTGACAAGTCATTCTGGAAATTCTGGATCAAGAGCATGGCAACACAGGACTTTCTAGCCACCTGTGAAGAAAAGGCTTCTCACCACCCCAGCATTCTCACAGAAAATGTCTCCTAGGAAACACCTAACTCCTACACACTTCAAATCTACGTGGAGGTGAGCATGGTGGCACATGCCTTTCAGGCCAGCACTGGGGGGCAGAGGCAGGCAGATCTCTGAGAGGTCGCAGTCCACCAGCAGTATGGTAAGACATATGTACTACGAGTTTTATACTAAAAAAAAAAAAAAAACCTCCTTGCATGAGGAAGGCCTCTCTACCCAGAGTCTGGTCAAATCATCTTCTGAGTCTCATTTTACCCACCTGCAGAACAGGAGTAAATGCAGTGTCTCTTACCTTGGAAAACTGGACTCATAAAGTTCCTGGGTCACAGTTTCCAGTTTCCAAAGACTTATTCCAGTGGTGGGGCCATGTAAACCAACAGTTTACTATATATAATAAATATATAGTGAGGGAAGGAGCAACTGCTGCTTACATTCTGAAATCCAAAACTAACCATCAGAGCAATAACGATATGCAAAGGCTTCTAGGGACATCAATGAAGCTGACTTTAGGATTCACGGTGACACAGTACAGCTGAAAGAGGATAGCTATCTCACGGGGACATTATTAGGAAAGAATACAGAAGCTTGATTGATGAAAACACTTCCTTTAATCCATTATAAAATACCAGCTCTATTTTGCGGGTACTGGGAGTGCTGAGTGGAAGGAAAGGTGTGAGGGAAGATATATTTGCATTTTAAGCAGGTTACTGCAATGGGGAAAAAAATGAGCTGCAGAACATTGGCTTCTTCCACTCCTTGGTCCCAGTTTGACACATGTGGTAAACTGACTTTTCTGGCCATCTTGTCCCTCTCAACATTGGCCTTTCACTGCTACACAAATCCTAACTGGTATGTGCGCCTCCGCTGGAACAAGAAATACCCTGTGATGGCGATGAACTGGGCACTTCTTTAGTACATTCTCAGGGGAACAAAAACAAAAAACAAACAAAAAGGGAATGACCGAGTTAGGCAGTCACATGAACTCAGCTGGTCCAACTATGGTACCAAAGAAAAAGATGGAGGGGGGTCAGGTTAGAGAGGCTGGGCGAAAGGTTTAAAGTGACGAAGGACAAGAGAGGCGGCCAGGATGACTTAGGTTCGTAGACTCGACGGCCGTGGCCGTGGCTCCCGTGGGTGGGCCACAGTCAGAAGCAAGGGATCAGGTGGGAGCATAGTTTCTGTGGGGTGGCCCACTTCACGCACTGCACCCCGAAAAGAGCACGAACCCACTACTGTCTCCACAGGCATCTGTGGTCCTGCCTGGCGGCTTCCAGGAACCGCCCGGACAGCTTCTGGCCCCGACACTGTCTCCCGGCCTCCGCCCGCGGCCTAGCCGCCGTCTCCCGTCTAGCAACCCGCCCCGTCCCGGAGCTCACGCTTGCGGGCCTCGGACACCTTCTCGGCCGCCCGCTTCTCAGCCTGCAGTAGCTGCTGGATGCCCTGCGACTGACTCGCCATTGCTGCGGGAACTTTCGGCCGAAAGAACGGCCTAAGTCAACGGCTCAAACACACGTAGAAGCCCCTGGGGTCACCTGACCCACCACCCAGAATCTGCGCCTGCGCAGCTCATCGGAGCTCCGCCCCGCCGTCCAATGACCCGCCCTGGCAGGTCAGCTGACTCCTTTTGAATCCCGTGACTCCCAGGAGATGGGGCGGGGCGAGACGGGGCGGGGCGGAGCGAGGAGGGAAATGCCAAGCTGTTTCACTATGCCTGTGCCTGCTACTGAGGGATAACTGCTCTTGCTCCTTCACTTTTGCAGCTGTCAATGGCTGTTTTTCAGCTAGTATTATCCCAGTGGCAGTCCTTCCATATGGTTAGTTCCCTCTTCCCGTAATTAGTAGTGTGCCCACGTTGAAGTCGAGAAACAAGGACCCAAACCTGATTACTTACCCCCACTTTTTACCCAGCTAGACTTCCTACCTTTCTGGAACTTTCTTTGGAATTTAGACCCTATCAGGAAGCAGCACTAAGCATAATGGTACAGGCTGCAAACCCAGCACACCCCAATCAGGATGCTGAGGCAAGAGGATTGATTTGAAGGCCTGACTAGATTGCGTAGTGAGACCATGTTTGGGGGAAAATAAAATAAAAGCAGGTTGTGAAGCTGTGGCACTTGCCTTTAGCCCCAGCACCAGGGAGGCAGAGGCAGATTTAAGGCAGGCCTGGTCTACAGAGTGAGTCCCAGGACAGCCAGAGCTACCCAGAGAAACCCTGTCACAAAAAACCAAAAAGAAAAAACCTCTATCAAAGAGAAGTTTAGGAAGCTCTGGCCAGTTCTGGAGGGAAATCTGAAGCCTTAGGTTCAGACACTAGCAAATATTCAGGGACCCTCAAGCAGGAAATCAGCCTGAAGTCATCTACTAATCCCTGGGACTTGTGGGCCAGTTGCCATCCTTTTTTGTGGTGCTAGGGATAGAACCTAGGCCCTCGAGCATTGGAGGCGAGTCCCCTCAACCCTCTGAGCTGTATCCCTAGACTTCCCATCCCTTTCTGAGCCAAGCTCAGGAATAGTGCTGTTTTCTGTAAGTGTTATGGAAGCACAGTAGGCATGCACACCTCTTTTGATCCTGGAGGCAGATCCTGGAGACAGAGTGGACAGCTCAGAGTACAGACATTTACCTCAAAACCTAACCCTGTGAGTTCTATTTCAGGAACCCACGTGGAGGAAGGAGAGAAACAATTCCTGCAAGCTATCTTCTGACCTGCACAAACACAGTGACATATGTATGCATTACCACCACCCACCCATGCAATTTTGAAAAACTAAGACATTCATTTAAACAAATAATTATAGCATAATAGACGAAGGAAATTTGCAAAGCGTTTCAAGACATGTCTGTTAATGAAGATAAACAGTGTGAACAGCCATGAAGATACAGTGAGTGGATATGAAGGCTCTCCCAAGGACAAGATCTAAAATGAGATTCTAGGGCTGTGTCAGCAGCACAGGGCTGCTTATAACCCTCATCTACTGTAGACAGAAAACACAGCTCCTGTTCTGAAGAGAACATAAGAGACCCTGATATTTTGAACCCAATGTGATCATGGCCCAGGAAGGACAGATTCAGATTCCCCTGAACGGCATGAGGAAGAGGTTACGTTTATGGTCAGAGATCAAAACAAGGTTGTAAATTCGTTTACCTAATACATGTACTCAATGCATTTACTTAATACATGGGTGTTCACAACAGATAGACAGCTTATGGCAGTATTGGGAAACCTCTTCAATGGGTTCCCCATGCTGTTTTCTAATACCCTTAGCATTAAGGTTGGAGTAGGCCAGTGGCCCGTTAAGTTTAGCAGTACATTCCAAACATTCCATCTATCGGTCACAGAGCTGTCAGGGCAAATGTGGAGGTTATAGAAAATGGCTATTAAGGAAGCTAAAGATAGGCCAAGATGACTTTAGCCCTACCTCTGAAAACTCATGTCTCTCTTCAGTCATGGACCTCCAGTCTGTCAGTCTTCAGGACCTTCCACTCTGCTGTGGCTTCTTCAGAGGTCACCACTACCATGTGCCAGGCCTTCCTTCCGATCCCAGGGGACAGGGCAGGCAAGGTAGGAATTGGGGCTTGCATTTGCACTGTGCCACGTTCTGGAACGACTCCTGCCAGTAAGTTCAGAAGTGCTATGAAGTAACAGTCTCATTTGATTATGTCCAAACGGAAGCTCAGCACGTTAAGTAATTTGTCCACAGTCACATTCCTGTTGACTGCCAAATGGGATGCCTGCCTCTTGTCAAGCCGCAGACTGACATCTCAGGCCAGCTGCACTCTTCTGCAGGATTCCTATGGGCTTTGGAAAGGATCAGATGACCTCTTAGAGTCTGTGAAATGCCGAGAACATAAAGTAACGCCAAGATATTTTTTTTCTAGAAATCTCTCTGCCCCGAAGATGAGAGCAGTTTGGTGATTCGAAGCTTTTTCACTTGATTCAGGTTGGAAACGGCATAATAACCAGGACATGACTAGTCTCTAGGACCTTTAAATCCGGGCGATGCTTTTTAGGAAGATTGACCAATGTTTGTGTTCCCAGAAAACACAATATACTCAGGCACAACATGCACTGTAGAGGTGGGAAAAAAAACTAAAAGAGATGATTGAGAAAAAAATGACACAAATGTCCACTGACAAACAAGTGGATAAATAAATGTGGCTTATTGTAACCATAGAAAAGTATTCAGTCATGGGCCAATGTGATGACACAGCAAGGACTAGGACAAGCCTGAGAACTGAGTTTCATCCCCTCAGTGGTGGAAGCAGACAACAGACTCCCAAAGTTGTCCTCTGACCTCCACACGAATGCTGTGGCATGTGCACACCCACATATGAACGAGAAAGAGAGAGAGAGAGAGAGAGAGAGAGAGAGAGAGAGAGAGAGAGAGAGAGAGAGAGTAAAATTTTTGACAGGGTCTCATTATCTCTGTGTAAACCAGATTGGCCTCAAATTCAGAGACATCCACTCACCTCTCTCTGCCTACTGAGTACTGGGACATAATTCATGCACCACCATGCCCAGCATGCATTTTCATTATGACATACATTTTATTATTTATTATATTACACATAGTTTATTATTTATTTGACTGCGTGTGCCTGTAAGTGAAATAAATCTCCCCTCCCCCTGAGTTGTTTCTTGTCTCAGCCATTTGATCCTAACACTGAGAAAAGTAACTAATAATTCCCAGCATGTTGGCAGAAGATGGCCGCCATCACCCAAGCCAGCTACAGCTATACTAACAACACCCATTGCTGGAGTCCAGCTCAGGACATGCCACGGGTGCTTTATGAGCCACACCATGCAGTGTTCCTTCAGGTTGAACCAGGTCCACTTGTGCCTCACAGGAAGAGAGCCTGTCTATCTTGATCTGTTATTCCAGCTGGTGACAGTGATCTTGGGTGTAGGTTTTGGCAGGGAGACCTGGGGACAATCGGCAGCCCAGTGAGTCACACAGTTCTTGTGTGCTGACACCTATCATGTTCTTCCATACTCGTGACCCTTAACTACTTCCTCTCCTCTGAGCCAGCATTCTAACGTCTAAGGAGGAGCTGCAACCTAAAGTGCAAGGTCATTGATTGCTAAATAATCTTTACAGAAGCCAGAACATCTGGGAACCGTAAAACAAAGAACAGCGTGTATGGTGCAACCCTTGGTCTTTAGTTCTATGTATCAGCTAATGGGGCACGTAAATTTCTGTAGGTTTATCCTACAGAAAACTAACTTAACAGTTTTAAGAAGGCACACATGGGAACTAGTCCCAGAGAGTTGAGGTCAGAGAATGATCTGACAAGGAATAGACAGAAAAAGAAAAGAGGAGGCATGGCCTTCCTGTCCACTGCTCTCTGCTCTGTCTTTCTTTTCCCATAAAAGTCCTTTATGCCTGAGTCCTCCAGGACAGAACCTCTCCATCTTCTAGGATGCTGACCCTTAAATAAACCTGCTTCCCACCATCACTTCCCAAGTATTGGTTTTAAAGTGGTGAGTAGACCAGGCTTGGATCAGGCACCAGCAGCATGATTGATTGTAGCCAATGAGTGGAATTGATCCGTAAGTAAACAAAACATGGTGTGGGCTGAGAACAGAATGTTAGTCAACCTTAGAAGGAAGGCAATTTTGATCCATGCTGCAATTTGGAGGAAGCATAAGGACTGTGTGCTAAGTGAAATAAGTCAGTCACAGAAGAGGAAATATTTTACTTGTAAACGTGGCCAAACTCATGCAGATGGAGAAGAGAACGACTGTCTCCTGGATCTGTGGGGAAAGAGAATGGGATCTTACTGTTCATCATGAAAACACCATGGAGGTTAGGGGCTGGAAAAATGTCTCAGCAGTTAAGGGCACTTGACGCCTGTCTTAGGGTTTTTATTGCTGAGATGAAATACCATGGCCAGAAATTTGGGGAGGAAAGGGTTTGTTTGGTTTACGTTTCCACGTTGTAGTCCATCACTGAAAGAAGCCAAGACAGGAACTCCAACGTGGCAGGAACTGATGCAGAGGCCATGGAGGAGTGCTCCTCATGGCTTGCTCAGCCTACTTTCTTATAGACCCCACCACCAGCCCAGCGTAGTATCACTCACAGTGGGTTCGACCATTGTTTCTCAATCTGTGGGTCACAACCCATTTAGGGGTCAGGGTCAGCTTACGACTATCAGAAAACACTGATTTTACATTATGTTTCATAACAAAAACAAAATTATGGTTCTAATGCAGCGATGAACATGAAGCTATGGTTGGGGGTCTCCACAGCACGAGAACTGGTAACGAGTTGCAGCAATGGGAAGATTGAGAACCACTGAGCTGGGCATTTTCACATCAATCACTAGTTAGGAAAATGCTCTACAAGCTCAACTATAGGCCAATCTTATGGGAGTATTTTCTGAATTGAGCCTCCCTCCTCTGTAATGACTCTAGCATGGATCAGGTTGACATAAAACTAGCTAGCACGTCCTTGTAGGGGATCCAGGTTCAGCTCCTAGGACCCACTTCGCAGTTCACAATCGTCTGTAACTCCACTTCCAAAGAATCCAATGCCCTCTTGCCTCTTCTAGCACGAGGCATGCATACAGACCATGTTCACACATACAGGCAAATCACTCATCCACGCAAAATAAAACAATCTCCAACATCATCAAAACAAAAAGTTCTGGAGCTTAATGCTACAAGAACAGTATGTGTGCCTGATGTCACTGAATACACATTACAAACTCATTAGGATGAAGCCAGATGTGATAACAAAGGTCTTTCATTCCAGTAATTCCAGCACCCAGGCAGCAGTGACAGGCGATCTCTGTGAGGCCAAAGCCAGCCTTGTCTACATAGAGAATCCCAGAATTCTAGCCAGAGCTATGTAGCAAGACACTGTCTCAAAAGTTATGCCCGCTTAAGGACCTCCACAAGGCCCTGCACCCAGAGGTTCTAGATACTATGTGGTAGTGCTACCGCAAGAACAAGCCTTTTCCCATATGAGTCTGTATGAAACATTGAGTCAAAACCCATTCAGAGCTGTGTCAGAAGATCTGGGGTAACTAAGGATTACTGGTACTCGATTGGGGAGGTGGGAATCCTGTGGGGCAGAACCTTTCACCTGTAGGCACTAACTTCCAGGAGAGGGTCTTATTGATGAACAATGAATAGGACATGCAGGTGGCATCCAAAACAATGGCAGACAAATGAGAGGAAATATTCTATCCACATTTGGCATCAGCAGTGCAAAACAGTGGGAGAGGAGGAAAGGGATTTCTCCTTTGACTGCTAAAAGTCTTGAGACGCCCTGAATTTGCTGCCTTTTCAAACAGTGTACTCATGAGGCAGAGCTTCCCACGAGGGTGTCATGCTTTGCTTACTGGACCCTGCCACCCTTGGGGTACAGAAGCTCTCATCACACACCAGGTTCTCTGGATCTTTGTAGGGGTCTCAGGCTTTTTCCACCTTCAGAGTCTATTAACCAGCTGCAGAAGAGTGGCCATAAACTTTCCTCAGAGAGCAGCATCCAACATGTGGCACTATGGAATTGGTTCACAAATGCATGGACCAATTTGGTGTGAGATAATTCTAAGGTATGTGTTTTGTCCTGGGTTTTCCCTCAGGGAATTAAACTCCAGTCACCCAGTACAGTATCTGGGCAAACACAGCAGATTCCTCTTACCTGTGGGTAACACATTCCAAGCCCCACAGTGGTTGCCCAAAACTTTATATAATAGTGGACTTTATGGTTCTTTTCCCTCTAAATTCTTGTAACAGAAGTCTATTTATAAATTAGGCATAATAAGAGATTAACAGAAGTAACTAGTAATGAAATAGCAATCTTAATACATAATAGAGGTTAGGCAAATAACTCTGTTATTCCAAAATATATTTTCATACTGTCTTTCTTTTTAGGGTTGCCTTTACTATGATGAAACACCATGGCCAAAGCAACTTGAGGAGGAAAAGGTTTATTTTGGCTTATACTTCCACACTGTAGTCTGCTATTGAAAGAAGCTAGAATGGGAACTCAAACAGGTCAGGAACCTGGAGGCAGGAGCTGATGCACAGGACATGAAGGGACACTGCTTACTCTTAGCATTGCCCTTCATGGCTTGCTCATCCTGCTTTCTTATAGAACCCAGAACCCCCAGCCCAGGGATGACATCACCCACAATGGGCTGAGTCCTCACCCATTAATCACTGAGAAAATGCATGTAGCCAGATCTTATGGAGGCATCTTCTCAATCAAGGTTCCCTCCTTTTGGATGACTCTAGCTTGGGTCAAGGTTGGTGTAAGCCCAGCCAGCACACTGTCCTTGTCCTTCTGAGATGGTATGAGATGACACACTGCACCATGGTTAAGATGATGTGAAGAGAGGCTCTAGGCACTGTGGTGATTTGAATAGGAATGGCCCCATAGTTTCATGTGTTTGAATGTTTTAGCATAGAGTGTTGGGGGCTGGGCTGGTGCTGCTTGTAGTCATATGTTCAATTCTGTACCCCAAGGTCTGGTTGCCCCAAGATGAGCAAATTCCCATGTGTACCAGCCTTTGTTGTGCAAACCTTACTCCCCAATTTAAAACCATTGGTTAAATAAAAATGGCTACAACCAATTACTGATGAGAATAGAGAGAGGTGGAGTTTGAGTTACTAGGCTTGGGGTTGTAGGTAGGGACCTAGAAGGATAAAGGAGAGAGAGAGACAATGAGTGTGGAGGAGGAGAAGAGGAAGAAAACAGGAAGTATCCATGAGTCATGGTGCACCAGCAGCATGAGCCCAAATGAAATACTTCCTCGGGACTCCAGATTCCTGACCCAGGAAGATCCAAACAGCAAGTACTTAGGGAACAGAGGTGGGGAAGTAGCCAGTCTATTGTTAGAGAATCTGATTAGGGATAATCCCCTGGTAATTGTGCAGAACCAAATAAATAAATAAATAAATAAATAAATAAATAAATAAATAAATCATAGTTTGGGTCTCATTCATTTGAAGCTAGCCTGGGATAAACATAATTCACATTATTTTACAATAGGAAGTGGCACTACTAAGAGATGTGACCTTAGTGGAGTGTGTGTGGCCCTGCTGGAGGAAGTGTGTCACGTGGAAGCAGTCTTTGACATGCTCAAGTTATGCCCAGTGTGACACATACTCTCCTGCTGCTGCCTGTGGATCAAGATGTAGACTCTTGGCTTCCACAGTACCACGTCTGCCTGGATGCCATCATGCTCCTTACCCTGAAGATAATGTACTAAACCATGGAAACGGTAAGCCAACCCCAATTAAATGCTTTTCTTTCTAAGCGTTGTCATGGTCATGGTGTCTCTTCACAGCAATAAAACCCTAAGGCAGGCACTGTGACCTAGGGTCAGCTACTCTCTACTGCATTTCAAATTGAGACAGTCTGAGAACTCATCAAACTACACACACTACCGTGTGATTTAAAATGTACGAATCCTTTATTTCTGGATCTTTCTCCCCGTGGAATATTTCTAGAGTTCAGTTGACCATAGATAATTGGGAAGGGGAGTATTATACAGGAATAGTCACAATGCATCCCTCCTTCCTTCTGACATAAAAATTCTCTCCTGCCTCTCTGCCCAAACATTCCAGATTGAAGACTTGTGTTCAACCCCTGCTTTTGATTCTGTTTCAAACAAAAAGCCCATACCAACCAGCTGCTTCAACTGATAAGGAAGGACCCTCAACCCTTGGCCCAAGTCGCATGGCCATGACTTCTTTCTCTGCATGGTGATGGTTACAGTCCAGATGAGCTGCATCCTGGCAATGGTGGGATCCTAATAAGGTTGTAATTCTGAGACTCTCCTTCTTGTGGTGTTTCTTTAGGGGAGACCCACATGTGTGCAACTTCTTAGAGCTAGCACCATTTGGGCCAGCTTGTGCTTCCTCATATCTTACAAAGTCCCACACATGAAAGCTCCAGAATCACATAGGCCCAAACCCTGATGAGTTTCGTGACTTTTCAGTTAGTACCTCTGAGCCTCGGTACCCTCAGTTCTAAATAAAACAGTAGGATACCAGCTACTCACAAGTATGTGTATTAAGTCAAATTAACATACACTGAGCGATCTGGTACCTACATAGCTTATTGTCAATAGACCTCTCCCTGTCCCTTACCTGAAATCTTCCACAGGTCCTGCATCTACAAATAGCTCCCGTCTGCTGGTCACCATGGCAACCTTAAGCAAGCTATAAAATTCCCCTAATGAAGCAGAGATATTTTCACTTTTCCCTGCTGTGTCTGTCTGGGTCTTGGATAGATTAAAAACTCCCTGAGGAGTATCACTTTAGAGTGTGTAGTCTGCCCATTTATACTCTACATCACTGACTGAGACAGAGGCAAAAAAATAACCAAATGGGAGAGGCAGAGTCTGCCTTCCCTGGGCACGAAGCTGCCTCTTCTTTAGATGAGACAGCAGCAGTTGATTGTTGGTAGGGCTTTTGTTTGGATATGTATTTTGACTTGTTTTTGTGGGTGCTGCGGTAGAATGGAGGACTTCGGGCTTGCTAAGAAAGCACTCTCCCGCTGAGTAACACCCCAACCATACTGGTTTTAGAATAGAAGACTGGGGCCATTCAAGAAGCCACCAATCACATCCTCCTGCCTCTCGGACTGGCTCCACCTCTCTTGGGTTTGTGGTTCACTGGAGTCCACACAGCACCACACCCTGAGTGCAGCAAGCTCTGAGATTTTCCACTTTGAATTGGGACCTGAGTCTGCCCAGAGGAACCTGGGGTCAACAGTTCCCCTTTTGTTCTTTTGAAACATGAAGGTGTTGTTTTAAACTCCTTTCATACTGTGAGTGTCTGTGGCTTTTATGGATGTGTAGTTGATCTCTAGCAGAAGCTGTGTGGGAAACGGCTTCTACGAAGACACAGATAAGGACAGGAAAGGATCAGAATGCCATGCGCTTCCGAGAATATCAAATACTCCCTTCCATCTTTCTTTTTTTTTTTTTTTTTGGTTCTTTTTTTTGCGGAGCTGGGAACCGAACCCAGGGCCTTGCGCTTCCTAGGCAAGCGCTCTACCACTGAGCTAAATCCCCAACCCCCCCTTCCATCTTTCTTTAGCAATGTGAAAGTCCTAGCATGCCTGTACTGCTGATACTTGGTATTCTGAGGCAGAAAGAGTCCCAGTTTGAGGCCAGCCTCAGCTACACTGTGATCTCCAGAAAGCCTAGACTGCATAGAAAGGCACTAGGTCAATAGCAACAAACAAAACAAAACAAAAGCCTACCTCAATCCTGAGACCCTGCAAGAAAAGGAGTTGAGTTTACCTCCGATGTCCAGAATGTCTTAATTAAACATCTATGATACGTTCTGGCTTGTATATGCAAATTTGTTCTAATGCCATTAATAAACTGGAGGACAATTTGAGCACACTGCAGATGTTGTCTTTGCCTCTGTGTGATTTCACCCATGAGACCCACTAAGGAAAAGCAGAATGCTGCTGCATGAGGTGTGCCATGTCAAGTCAAAAAAAAAAAATCTAGATAGTGGCAACCTTTACACCAAGCACACTTTGCAAACAGGATGGGGGAAGAAGGCAGAAGGACTGTTGCAAAGGGTGACTGTCTCAAGCATGAGGCTGTTGGCATCTGAAGCATTAGCAAACCCAGCCTTCCCTTTAGGGACAGAAATAAACACAACTAGGAAGAAAGAAGGGTGAGAAGGGAGGGGAGCGGTTGGCGAGATGATCGCTGAGTGGGCGAAAGAAAGTCAGCTGATGGTGCCTCGGATTAATGGTGGCCCTGGAGGAGAGAAGAGTAACCAAAGTTTGATTAGAAGTGTTTTGATTCAGATTGATTGGACAGACAAAGCAACACAGCTAATCATTTGTGTGACAACGGACAGGAGAGTCTATGGCTCATCCTGCCAAGGGTCTGGAGTGTGGGGCATGCATGAAGCTCACCCACGTCACCCAGAAGACGTGGAGCTCTGCAGAGAACTGGTCTGAAATGGAGAAAGGAGAGAGACTTTCTCCCCACATTTCTGTCTTTTGGGGTCATGATCCAGTGAAAGCTGACATCATCTGAAGTACCTGCCACTCGGATGAACACACTGTGAAACTCTGCCCACTGCCTCGGCTCTCCATGTGTGTTAGGAGCCACATCTGTCTACACCTGGGGTGACAGCTGCCATCCTGACTTCAGGCCACTCTCCTCACTCCACTTCTTTCTGGGACAGGCAGACTTCGAATCATCTCCAAACCAAAGAACCATATTTCCTATGGTGTTTATGTATTTCTTAATCACCAGATATGTAAAATGACTACCGATTTTACAATCCCTCTGTGATGGTTTGAATATGCTTAGCCCATGGGAAATGGCACTATTCGAGGTGTGACCAAATTGGAGGAGGTGTAGCCTTCTTAAGGAAGTGTGTCACTGCAGAGAGAGTTTGATTCAGACTGTCATCCTGGCTGCCTGTGGAAGACAGTCCTTTCCTGGCTGTCTTAAGACCAAGAGGTAGAACTCTCAGCTACTTCAACACCATGTCTGCCTGCACACTGCTATGCTTCCCACATCATGATAATGAACTGAATGAACCTTCGAAACTCTAAGCCAGCCCCAATTAAATGCTTACCTTTATAAGAGTTACCTTGGTTACGTGTCTCTTTACAGCAGTAAAACCCTGAGATACCCTCCCACCTCTCTTTCTCTGTCTCTCTGTCTCTCTCTGTTTCTCTCTATCTGTCTCTGTCTCTGTCTCCCCCTCTGTGTGTATGTGTGTGTGTGCGCTTGTGTGTGTTAGAGATTGCCTTTCATGCTAAACATGTACTTTACCACTAAACTACCCACTCAACCCTCTTACCTTTCCTTTTTAATATGCCCCAAATCCATTTCCCCCCAAAGCTCTGTCATTTTTAATTGTACAGTTTTATGAAACACAGTAGCTTTACCATATATATCTTGTTACAGCAGAAGTGACTAAACTATACCAGCCGTGGCACTTAAGGAGCTTTCTAGAGAGTAAGCTGCCCGGGGATGCTGGTCCTTCCTGCACACCTGTGGGAGACAATCAACACCCAGCATCCACTGTAGCATGTGCTCCCTAGGACTGCAAGTGTCCAGCAAGCCTGCTGTCCTTCCTGTCCAATCTACCAAGAGGGAGCACCTGCTTCAATCTCACTCCAGAGAGAAGGACATGTTTTCCTTGGGCTGAACTCATTGAATAAAAGAACAGAATTATACAGTGAGACTTGACCAGTAACCACAGCAGCACTTCTAAAACTTACTGGGAAAGACTCACCTTGGTGGAGCACTGATTATCCAAGGCAACAGACCTAGACGTCTGGATGCACCAAACCTTTCCTAGCTATTCTGAGAGTCAAAGGGGTCCATTCATTTCTCCACATGTCCTCAGACTCTCACAGCCAAGTATTTAATAGCCTTCCAAAGAGGAGAAGGTAAATGAATTTATCTCACTACAGGAGGCCATGATAAAGCAGGACCATGGTGGGAGCGGGAAGGGGACAGGATACTGGTGTACACCATCCTGGATGGAACAAGACTGCTTTCACAGGGGGCCACATTCTCAGTTTGCTCAGACAGTCCTGGGTTTATGAGGCCCCTTTCAATCTCAAATGATTCCGGCAAGTCTATTTGTATTCCGCAAGGCTGAGTCTCCTCAATAAATATTCAGAGAAACAAGTGTGGTATATAATAAGAAATACTATTTGGTCTTTGTCTAATCTCTGATTCTTGGCATGGGATTCCTAAATCCCTTGAAAATTCCTAAGGGTCTGAGAGGCTTTGTTATGCAGAAGAGTCACTTTATGGAGCTGGAGGGACAGCTCAATCAGTCAAGGTCTTGCTTTATAAGCGGAACCTGAATTGATCCCCAGAACCCAGGTAAACATCAGGGGTGGTGACCTGGGCTTGTGACGCCCACACCTCACCTACACACACTGAATACAAACCCACAGGCAGCACACTCACCTCAGAGATGTAGAGAAAGCTGGTGGACACACCATGCTTGTGTCTCTGGCAACCCTGGTGTTGTGGCAGGAAAGGATCATTGGGGCTCACTGGTCGTCAGTGAGATCACTCCGGGATCACTGAGGGATCCTGATAGAGCGAGATGCCTGATGTCCTCCTCCGGCTTCTGTGAGTGTGTACACAAACATATGCACCCACACACACAGATGGTAAAGTATACACTATCTACACAACACACAGAGAGACACTCACACAGAAATAAACAGTGGGATATAGAAGATCTCAGGAGGGTAAATGTGTCCTTGTGTTAGTCTCCCGATGCTATGGGGATTGGGGTTCCTGTGCCCAAAACCACTCCAGACCTCATGTTAGCTACCTCAGCCTGTTTGTTCATTTATACCTTTTATATTAAACTCTAGTATTATATAAAAATTTCCTTAGTTGTGCGTCTCATTCTAGCATATTATCGAACCCAAAGGCAGAAGAGTTCACAGAAAATTACCTGAATTCATAGATAACTGGCACAGACATGTAGGTACCCTAGAGACCCAGGACTTGTGACTGACATCCCAGATGAAGACTGCATTGTAGCACGACGCCTTTAGTCTGTGGAGTCTTGTAAGGATGGAGCGTTAAGATACTTCCCAGCTTGTGACAGGAACTATAGAGAGCTCTTCAAGTTTTAATCATAGCCCCCCTCTAGGAGATCTGTGGCAGACAAATGGTTTGAGGCAGATCTTAGTAGCAGGTAAAATACCCTTCCCCAAGCTGGGTATGGTAGTACATTCCCAGCACTTAGGAGGCAGAGTCAGGCAGATCTCTGAGTTCGAGGCCGGCCTGGTCTACTGAGTGAGTTCCAGAGCAACCAGGGCTACACGGTGAAAGTCTATCTGGCAAGTCTGTCACTAATGTGGCACCATCTCTTAAGGTTTTCTTTTCTCCCATTTGGTTACTAAGTGGGAAGTTAGGCAACTGCCTGACTAACCAGGCATTCGGTTGTAGAACTTTTCTATGCCCAGTTGGCTCTCTAATTGTGTTTTGATCTTACGGAGGAAAGAAGTGGCCACCCATGGAAGCAATGCACTGTCCCCAGGCCCAAGTCACTCACACACTCAGTCTGGGATCCATAGGGAAGGGCAGGGCTCGGTTCTATCTTTTGGTAAGATGGTGGGGATAGACGGGTTCTGGAGGGACCCAATCAGAGCAGGGATCCCCCTGGGATGTCCTGCTGCTTAGAAGGAAGGGAAGAAGACAGTCTACCACAGGCTCATGTGACACTCTCCCAGGGGCCTGCCTAGGGTGGGTGTTCTAGCTTCTTTTCTTTTTCTGTTGTTTGTTGTTGAATACAGGATTTCTCTACATAGCCCCAGCCAACCTGAAATCTGCTGTGTAGACCAGGTTGACCTCAAATTCAAAGATCCACCTGCCTCTGCCTCTTAAATGATGGGACTGAAGGTGTGTGCCTCCACGCCCAGATTCTAGTTTTGTTGTTGTGATAAAATACCCCTACAAAAATTAACTTAGAGAAGGAAGAGTTTATTTTTAGCTCACAATTTCAGGTTACAATTCATTACTGAGGGGAAGTCGGGGTATCAGGAGCTTGAAACAGCAAGTCATGTCACATCCACAATCTGGAGCAGAGAAAAATAGAATGGATAATCTTTTTTTTTGTCCTGTCTCAAGGCCACCACCTCTTCAAGTATTTCTCAATAGCCCCTTCCTTTAAGGACAACAAATTACACTTTCTTAAGATCTAATGGCGTACTGACTACATACCCCTTCCCGAAATCATCCCTACCTTCCTGTTCCTCCTTCCACAGGGTCAGCTTTTCATTTTTCCTCTTGTCACCTCAAGGTCACAGGGTGGTCATAGTAATTAGATATTAACTACAGAGACAAAAGAGAAAGCATAAAAGCAAAACTCCTACCCTTTAGCAAACAGGTCATGACTACCTGGAGCCTGACACCCAGTGAGGTATGATGTCATATGCAGACATCTGGAGTCGTACTATGGTGCCTTACCAGAATGCAGTTTTGAAAAAAATAGCAGGCTGTGAAATTTATTACTTCACAAGCTAGTGAGACAACTTGAGCCTGCCTCCTGAGTGATCCACACAGATAGCACAGGGGAAAAACCAAAGTCCATTCCTCTTAACTGTGATAAAAGAGCTTCCACTCCTTTCCTTGATGTGGTCCCCTCTGTGAACCTGCCAGCCTCTCTCCTGCAGTGTACTTCAATAAACTTGCTCTGCGTGTCTGGGTTCTAGAAAATTCATCTACCGCCTGCGTCATCAGCCTTCTCTCTATTACTTCACAGGGTACCAACTTACAGAACAACCTCCAGAAGAAGAAAATCACAGCAAAATCGTTCCTCCTTGGTAGGTTTTATCTTGTTTTGGAACTGAAAGTCTTAGGCTGGCTTCTGTTAGATTTCTTAGGCTAGGGACTAGGAACACTCACCTAAGGGGTATGGGATTGCAAGGCTTGTTTTAGACTCGTATAAGTCTAAGGCATATAGCAAGTAGCATTAAGGAGGGATGTAACCCCCACAGCAAGGAGGGAGGGGCATTTAATAGCTATTGTGGCTCTGGGGTTGACTATGATTTATCATCCATCTCCTTTTGCTGCTGGGCTTTGCAGTATGTATGTGCCTTCTGATACCCAAGCCCTTTTTTGTAGTCGCCCTAAATGGAGAAAACCTATGGAGCTTTTCTCTCCAAAAAGTACATTCCATAAGGACTGAAAGCAACTACATGAAAGTTTCAGTTTTTGGAGAACCAAGGGCAAAATGTAGAAAAAAAATAATATACATATATATATACATATACACATATACACATGCATATACACATGTACATACACATACACATACATATACATATATTGAACAAATAGATGAGAAATTCTTTATTAGTAGCCTGTGGCTTTTGTCACAGGTTTTCACAACCCTCTGAAATTATATTTTGCATTGGTGTGTATATGAACTTGGGGTAGACTGTGTCCTTGCTGTAGATCCCATCCTAAAGGGTTCTGTAAGCTTGAAAAGCCTTCTTCCAAGCATACAATTTGCCTAGGACTCACCACTGACAGCCGTGCAAAGCAGGAGCCAGTGCCCTATAATGAACTGCATCCATCTGCACTGAGCACGGGACTCCAGGACCTCTCTTCCCACAGCCACAGACTCTGCTGACTCTATTTTTAAGAGACAAGTCCAAGGGGTGTTATTAGTCTCTGTCTCAACGCACATCCTGGGGCAGAGTGGCCAGACTGGGAAAGGAGCCTCTCAACGTGACTCACCATCATCCTCCCCTGAGTAATGGTCTGCGGGCTCCATCACTCACTCCCACCAATACATCAGACTGGACACAGTTGGGCCTGAGCCAGCAGCTGAGTGAGTAAATGGAACCCTGTGGCAGGTATGGGAGATGGGAGGCTTGGGGGAGAAAACCCAGTAACTGAATTCACCTCGCTCACCCAAGGGGAAGGGAAGGTAGCTCATTGATAAATGCTGGGGTTGGTGAGCAATCAGTCACTAAAATTCCCAACCAGGTGTGCATCTATAACTCCTGATGCCTATGAACCCCTGACAAAAGTCACATTGAGCAATCAGGGATCAGGGAACCCCTGACCACTGAAGACTTGGCCGCCTGGTCTAGTGAGTGATAGACCCTGTCTTCAAAAAAAAAAAAAAAAAAAAAAAGGTGGGGCACAATAAAGGACACCATCTAGCCTCCATATGAATGTGCATGCAGAGACCCACAAATGCGTGTGTGTGTGTGTGTGTGTGTGTGTGAGAGAGAGAGAGAGAGAGAGACAGAGAGACAGAGAGACAGAGAGACAGAGAGAGAGAGGTGGTTCCACATAAGCCACCACAGAAACAGGGATTCTAGAGGCTTAGTGGAAAGAAACCATGGTCAACAAACAGAAAGACCCTGAAGAGAAAGAAGGACTCTGGCTTCTGGATATTCCATGCTAATAATTCTGCAACATGGCTGCCCTTTGGAACTAGAGTCCTCTGTAAACCCCAAAACTGCCTTTCCCAGATCTACCACCTGAGTCTTATGAAGGAGGAAGACTGGAATCTGGGCCTCCAGAAAACTCCACAGGGAATTCCAGAGAAGCAGATCTTAGAGATCCAAGTTGGAGCCAAACCAGTAAGCCCTTAATTTCCCTTTTCCCAGCAGCCCCCTGCCACAGTAAGATGCCAACTCTGGAGGCAGATTCAAATGGGAGTGAAAAACTGCTTTCCAAAATGAGAAGTCTCTGGAAAACATGAGGTACAAACAGGCCTTCCCAGTGTCTCTCCTACTCCCAGATGTTTTTTGGTGCATTTGGCTCACAACATATGTTGCGGGTCTCCTCTGAAAGACATTGTTTCTACAGGCATGAGCCTATCAAGACCCTAAGTGGAAACATCGTATCATTAAGCTGGAGACAGACAATACCAAGAGCAACAGGCTTACCATTGCTATGGAAAGCACTGAATGAGGGTTTGAATAAGCGCTGATCGGCTTGCACTGTCATGTGGATTCATCATGAAACTTGGCCAGCTCTACTCTGACATGCTGTTAGCACTCCAGCTTTCTTAAATTTACATTCCTAGATGGAGGAGGCTGGTGTCACCAGCAGGCAGAGAGAATGTGGGGGAGGCAAGTGTTCAGATGAGGGTGGGGCGATGGTTGCCTGGAAAAACAAGCTTATTGGCTGGAGTTGCCTACTGACAATGGGAATCCCAGTGCTAGAAGATTCAAAGCAGAGAGGAAATTTACTAGAGACATGGAAGAACCCAAATTTGTATCTGACTTATAATCAAAAGAATCTCCCAGATTCTGGTCCTGTTTGTTTCACGGGGCTGGGGCTTCTAGCCTAGACACACCTCCCAATAGTAACCATCAATTACTTATAATTTTGGGTTGTGAGCCTAGCCCATGACAGCTGAGCCATCTCTCCAGCCCACCAATTACTTATAAAATAAGTGATGACCCAAATGTGGCCATTTAGCCAATTTGCCACTCCAGGTGATTGGTTCTGTTTAACTCGAGTGACACGGTAGGCTGATGACCCACTGGTTTAATCAATCCAGGGGCAGAATTCCACTCTGTCCTAGCAGATCCTGCAAAACTCTCCTGGCTATCCCAGGACAGAGATGTTGTCCATACCTGGAGCTGAGGTTGGTGTGACTCAACCTTGAAGCTGCTGTGATGAAGGTGGCTGTCTGTGGGAGAATCCAAATGTAGGGAGAAGACATGGTGGTGAGTGTCAGTAAGAAGGCATGTGGAGCTCTTTCCACCTTAGCAGAGGGAGGAACAGTGCTCACTCTTTCCCATGCTCACCCCACTGATACTTTTTTTTTTCTACATGGTTATTTCTTTACACCATGTCTTTGATGTACGTATGGGCCCTCTGGGCACATCTGCAAGCCCTGTCATCTTCAAATTTGCTGCTGCAGGCCTATGCTGCGGTGAGTACGTAGTCAATCTTAATAGAAGGGCGTGGGAAACACAGATGTAAGTTCAAGAATCCTGAAGTTCGGTCTGGATTCTGTTCCAAACTTTTGTACAGCTTTGATTAAGTATTTTCTCTGGCTCGGGCCACTTTCAAACAGGCTGTAAAGGTGGCTCCGTTGATAAAATGTTGCCCACGCAAGTATAACAACTTGAGTTTGATCAGGACCTTCATAAAAACCTGGTACAGTGACACACGGGCCTATAATACCGGAGCTAGAGAGAAAGAAGCATTTCCAGGGCTTGCTGGCCAGCCTAGAGGAACGGGTAAACTCCAGGTACAGTGAGAGACCATACCTCAAAAAATAAGGTTGTTGGCTTGGGGAGATGGCTCAGTGGGTACAAGCATTTGCTGTGAGGCTGTGAAGATCTGAGTTCGATCCCTAGCACCCACATTTTAAAAAATCAAAACGCCATGCACGGCTGTGTGTGCCTGAAACCCCAGCATCAGAGGGCAGAGATAGGTAGATGGTGGAAACTCACTGTGCAGCCACAAGAAGGAGCTCTCCATTTCAATGACAGATCCTGTTTCAAAGGAATAAGGTGGACAGTGATAGAGGTAGACACCCCCTGTGTCTTCCTTTGGCTTTTATGCACACAGATATGTACTGCATGCATAAAATAAAATAAGGTGGAGAGCGATTGAGACGGTGAGCTCATGTTGACCTCTGGCTTACACACACACACACACACACACACACACACACACACACACGAAGACTAGGCTATGTTTCAGGGTCTAGGGGCTTTGCCACAGATGCTCTGCTCTGTCACGCAGCACAGAAGCAGCAGGACTGCATGCATGGATGGACATTGTCACATTCCAATAAAACATTATTTATAAAACAGGTACTGTATTCCAGACAGAGCATGTAGCCATGTCAGGCGACCAGATCTTTCCCAGTTACCGTCCCTTCAGTGCTGCGTGTCAGGGTTCAGAAAGCTTCCGATTTCTCTACTATGCAAATGAGGGACGCGTGTGAGTGGCACTGCTTTCTCTTAGAGGACAGAGGCTTGGGCTTTGTCCTCTTCTGACACCAGTGCCAGGCACAGAGCCTGGCGTTTAGTTTCAACAAGCCATCTGTAAATGTTTATCAGATGAATAGCTGGCTGCTGCTAACTCTTTAGATTATTTTGAAAAACAAAACGGCAAACCTTAGCCATCAAATACCACTCTAATCATATGTATGGTCTAGAGTTAATATGCATTTATACCACGAGGATGTATTATAAATCCATAAGTAAAAATTGCACCGTTAAAGAAGAAAAGACTAACACACAAGCAGAAAATGAAAACGAATAAGTTCAGTTTGTTGATGAATTTTTGGAAAAAAACAGAAACATGGGAAATTAGACAATTATGCAATTTCAGGCTTCATTTTAGCAATAATAGAGAAAAGTGGCAATGCTGGGTTTTAATGAGGCTGCAAGGGGACATTCTCATGCTGTGAGTAGCACGGCCCTGCTCCCTGGCACAGTGTGTTTCTAAAGCCTTTCCAATGAGCCAGCTCTGCTGGCCAGTTGTACTATCTCCAGAACTCTTAATTCCCAAGAGTTAATCATCAGTACACACGCATCCCGCACAGCTCCCATTAATTCCTCGTTGTTTTCTGATTGATCGTTCTGCCCCTGAGAACAGAATAACATCACAGCCACAGGTGCCACCGGCATCTCACCTCCTTCACCAGGACAAGATCACATAACCAGCTCTTCTGACATGGTGGCCCGCCTGCCGGCCAGTGGCTTATGGAAGTGCCTCTCACAAATAAAAGTGCTTGTGATTTATACAGAGTCACAAGTTCATCATCTGCCATCCCGTTTGGGGGGGGGGAAAAGCTTGAAGCGCAGCCTGGGAGGAGCACTTGGGCCTGTCAACTCAGAAGGGAGAGTATTTATGGAGTATTTTCTAGTGCTGGGATTAAAGGCATGCGTCACCACCACCAGGTGAACATGTCCTACATGCCAAGAAGTTGCGAGATCTTGTTTTCTCCTCACCACACAGCCACCGTAGCTGTGTTTTACTGATGGAAACACCAAGGTTTAATAGAAAACAACAACAGCAACATGGAACACAAGTAGGTCTGCCTTGGGACAACAACCCTTTGAAAATTTTGACTGCAGCATATAAAAGGTTCTGAACAGCTCAGGGCACCAGCATGGCATTGGCTGTTTAATCAAAAGAGATTTAATATAGCTCTTCTGCTCGCTCTTCATTAAACGGCTTTGAGTGGAAGGTTGTGTGACACCCACGTTCAGGAGCCTCAGATCTTTCTCCAGATACATAATAATAACCCATCATTTAAACAGGAAGGGGAAAAAACCTGCTTCCACACAGGGCAGAGTGGAGCAGGCTGCTGCAGGGATCCTTGCTCAGAGCAATGTCCTTTAAGCAAGATCTCATTCAGGGAACCTGGACACGTGATGACTGGCTGAGGACAGACTGCCCTGTCCTAGAAGCTTAGAAGTTCACCTTAAATGATTCCCCTGTGTGCATTATGTAAAATAAACACACAAGCCTATCGCCTGTGAGTTTCAAGGGAGGGGGAGCACCGATGGCAAAGACAAGGGGTGAGTGTACATATGGAGTCTCTTCTGCTCTCTCCCTCTCCTTCCCTGTATTCCTTCCCTTTCTTCAGCTTGTCTATTGGTGTTTCTATATTATTTTTATGTGGACAGTATGGGGGTGTCGGGGGAGTAAGAGGGATGTGTGTCTCACATGATGTCCTCTACCATTCTCCATCTTAGTTTTTGAGCAGGGTCTTGTCAAGATGTTAACAAGATGTTGGCTTGTCATTTGAGCTCTATGGACTGGCTATCCAGCCCTAGGGATCCATGTGTCTCCCCGCCCACCTCGCCTCCTAGGGCTGACTCTGCCCACTCTTGATGCCACAGGAAGGTTTTATGTAGGTGCCCCTACATAAAGAGTCACAGTGCTCATAAAGAGTCTGAGTGCTTGATCAGCAATCGCCTCCCTGACTGAACCACACACCTCACCCGGTTTGTTGGTCTGCTTGTCTTGTTTGTCTCTACATAGCACAGACTGGCCGCTGATTTTCTATGTAGTCCAAGCTTGTCTTGAACTTGGGAACCTCCCATTTCAGCTCCCCAAGTACAAGCATGAACTGCAATGCCCAGCTTTCTCCTTTTAATTCTGCAGCCACCAGGCTTCCCTCCTGGGGGTCCACTCCGATGACCTCTCTCATCCTCAAAGGCTCTTTCCAAGAGGCTTGTCTCTGCACACAATGGTCAGATGAACCTTCCACTCTCTTAATATCTTTTGATGGGATCTAAATCTAACACCAGAAACCTTGGGGTACACACTAGAACGCCAGTCCTCTACCCAAGAAATTCAGAACTGCATTTCTCAGCGAGAGAGGCACAGACACAAGTCATCAACACAAACCAAGGATGCAACTTCCCCCCTTCCAAAATTAAAATAATTACTTCACAATGCATCACCAATTTAGGAGCATTTAAAGTAATTCAAGTGTTTTTACATACAATAACAAGCTTAATACCTTTCTATGAGGGGGCTGGAGAGCCCAGCAGTTAAGAGCCTTGGCTGCTCTGCTGCTCTTCTGGCAGACCAGGGTTCAATCCACACCACCCACATGGCAGCTCACTCTAGCCTGTTCCAGAAGATCCAATACCCCTTCCCGGACTCCACTGTGCCCTGCGAGCTCACGGTGCACATATATTCGTTCAGGCAAAATGCCAGCAAAGGTTAACATAAAACTAAATCTTTTGAAATATAGCTTTATACGACAGCATTTATAGCTTGTACGGTGCAGACTTAACAAGCCTGCCTTGCCCTGGGTTTGCTAACTTTGCCACTCAGCGTGCATCCCATGTATGACAGAGACCAGCAGGTCTCTCGAACTGTGATGACCGTTTGCCACAGCCGTTCGAGCTTTGCATGACAAGTTTCAAGAGCTCAGTGCTGAGTGGCTGGATTTTCCAGGACAAGAAGACAAGACAGAAATCCAATTTCACCTCCAACTTCTTGTATAGTATAGCCCTATGTCCTCAGAGTGAGCTCAGTGGCCAGTTCACCAGAAGCTACTGGGTGGAGAAGGGTCTCAAGTGGTCAGGTCAGTCTTCATCCTACGTGGAGATCTGGTGGGCATCTTTTTTGCATAATCTGAACTCACAATTCTCCGGCCTCTGTATCATGAGTGCTGGGATAAACACCAGGCCTGCTTTCTTTTGCCATTTTTCCCCTTCTGAAACCACATCTTGAACTCACAATCTTATCTCTACCTATTAAATGCTAGAATAGAAGGCATCTCAACCACCCCAGCTTCTTGGCATAACCCTCCCATTTTTTTTGTTTTGTTTTTGTTTTTTTGTTTTTTTTGTTTTTTACTCAGCCCAGACTGGCCTGGACCTTGTTGTACAGACCAAGGCTAGCCTCAAACTTCCAGTGATGCTCCTGCCTCTGACTCCCAAGTGCTGGGATTACAGGTGTGTACCACCTCACCTAGACAAATAACTCCTTACTGTAGCCACCGAGCCCCTGTTTGGCTCTATCACTGGGAAGAGAGCTCAAGGGAAGGCTCAGCTCTTGGGTTTTTCAAGCCTTATCACCAGCTCTGGTTGCCTTACCTGATAAAATATAAGAGATGGTGAAAAACCCAGTTGTATTGAGGTGGAACAGGGTAAGAGAAAGGAAGAGCTCAGAAACCACGAAGATGTTGTATTAAAAATAAAAAAGGATGAAATGATTGCCGCGTGTACCCTGAAGGCCGCTCTCTTGATAGTTCTGGTGGGCCATTGGAACTAGCACTAATTTATCTCAGTGGCTCCATGCTGCCCCCAAGTACTCTCTGACCCAGGCAGTCTGCGAGCTGTTCCAGTGCGGCTCCTTGCTAAGCCACCCTGTCCTCACTCACAGCTCCCTGGACGGGATGCTGCCATGCCAGTTTCAAATAGAGACCACTCATCCCGACGCTCTCTTACTGTGGACTCAATTAAGTCGTCACATGAAAGAACACACCACACAATAACCTCTGATCCAATTGATAAGAGATAATTTGCCCATCTAGACAGCACAAAATCCTGTACACACCCATCCCTTAAAAATAGTCATAACAACCTGTATCTGTGCAGAGAGGAATCTTAACATCTACTGCCATGTTCTCCCAGCTCCTTCCTCCTCACTCTGCCCTTCTCTCCTTTCTAAACTTTTCTCCCATCCATCTGTCCTTCTCATCCAATGACAGACCTCGTTCTATCAGGTACCTGTCTTCACCTGCATATTGACATCAACCTACACAAAGATCTGTGCAAGTGTTGGACCGCTTGTCTCCACTTGGAGCACCTATTGAAAAGAAAAAAGAAAAGAAAAGAAGAGAAAAAGAAAAGAACAGAACAGAACAAGCCCTTGCTTTCACAAAAAAAGCCTTGGCAGTTATTCATACTCCTATTCCTATTCTCTTGGAGATGTTTACAAATTGATTCTTTCCTGTCTGCAGGTACAGAAGGAAGGCGGCTGAGTGGCGATGCATGGGTGCAGTTATGAGTTCAGGGTGGGGTTCTGAATAGAGGGAGAGGTGTGTGACGGGAAGGAGGGCTTCAGCAAACGGAAGATATAGAGATCTCCTCAGAGAGCTGAAGCGGTGGCAGCTGAGAACTGAAGCAGGGTATGTTACAGCTTGTAAATGCTCTGGACAAGGCTATAAAGTCCAGCTCCCACCAGCCTGCAGCCCAGAAAAGTCCCCACCAGTCCTTTCATTCTCCTTCCTTCGTTCACCAATGAAATGGGAACATCATCTAGCTTGCGGTACAACGCAGCTCAAATGTTCAGCACGTGGAACTGGGTTTGCTAGGCATGTGCCCTCGGAAGCCTGCTTCTGTTTGCCTGCTTTTGGGCCCTCGTTAAATAGCAACAGACTGACACGTATTGAACCACACACTTCAAAGTGCACACTTACACATTTCTTGACATGTATAGAGAGTGAATTAATGACTCTATTGCTCCTGGAGGTTTCCATGAACTCCTACTAACCCCTTGTAGCTCCCCTCACCCCTAGAAAGCCACAGATGATTTTGGTCATGGTGAACTGGTTCACCTTTCAAGAAGTCCATATGGGAGCAGAAGCGATGGCTTAGCAGAGGACCGGAGTGTGATTCCCAGCACCCACATGATCGGGCTTATGACCACCTATAACTCTAGCTCCAGGGACTCCAACACTTTCTTCTGAACTCCATGGGTACCTTCGCATACCTCCTCACACAAATATACACATAATTAAAAGTAAATCTTAAAATAAATTCCCATGAGTGACATTCAGTATCTGGTCCTTTAGGCTGCCTGCTCTCAGGCAGCAAAGCCCGTGACTCTGAGGTTCGTCTGTGTCCTTATGTACAACGTCAGTTCACTCCTTTTTATCATTCATTGTTTACGGCACAAGGTGTTTCTATATAGCCTGGGCCAGCTTTGAACTCACAATCCTCCAGCCTTTACCTTCTGTATGCTAAGATTACAGGCATGTGACAGCACGTCTGGCCAGTCCGTTCCTTTTCGTTGCTGAGTAACATTTCTCTGTGTGGAATCACGCTATGCTTCAACTATCCATTCACTTGTTACTCAGTGGTGCAAACCCACAGGAATAGGAGTCCTGAGGTTAGCTGTGGGAAGACTGGGGATGGGAAATAAAGAAGAAATAAAGCAACAACTGGCACCAGAGGTCTTGCATAAGCTGATGACTTCTACCAAGCAAATGGACTATGAAGGACACAGCTTCCTATATACTATTTGTAAGAGAGGATGCGGCCAAGGTCAGCAGAGAGGTGAATCAGACAATGCTGGCAAAGAGAGCACTGAGTAACCCACGTGCAGCTGCTTAAGAGACTGATAACCATATCCCAAGGGAAGAGCTGGGTCCCCAGCAACTGCAAGTTTGACTCCCCTGGGACACAGACGCCAGCTTTAGACCAGCCATTCCTGAACAAGGACACAGAACTGAACTTCCCCTTGTCCTTTTATAGGGGCCTCTGAGAAAGCCTTATATTGGCCTGGCTCTCCACAATTCAGCACTTTGGGCCATGTCTAGTTTGAACAACTACAAAGTAATGTTTCATGAGTATTTTTGTATAAGTGGGTACACAGAGACACCCTTCCGTTTCTCTTGCATAAATGTCTACACTAAGAATGGTTGCTTCATATAATCTGTGTCTTTTCTAAGACCTACCAGGGCTAATAGTTCAGAGACAGAGCTTGCTTAGCAAGTACACAGCCCTGGGTTCAATCAAGTGCTGATAGGATGTCTATCAAAGAGCTGATAAGATGTCTATCAAAGTATTTTCCAAACTATGGCCATTTTTACCTCCTACGACCAGCTCATGAAAGGTCAGAATGCACCCTATCATCACAGCCATGGCACTGATGCCTTAGACTGGGCTGCTGAAATAGAACAATGCTAACTATACGGCTTAGAAACAAGACAGTTGTGCAGCAGTGGCATGAACATTGGGGTAGCCAACCATTTTCTAATTGGATCTGTCCCATTCCATAAAATAAAACTATGTACTATAGTTGGGCCAAGAACCTGTGACTAGACTGGTCGTGAGCTGTATGAGAGAAACCTACACCTCTAATTCTGTTAAATGGACACAGTGTTAAATTGACTGCCAACAGTCAATCCATAGATCATATCTCTCCATCCTCCCTCACCAAAAGAGGCTTCTATTTGCAGTAGATGGAGACATAGAGACTTACAACTGGAGAGAATAAGTGACTGTGAAACTCAGTCATAAATGGGACATCTATATGGGACACCACCTCCTCCCAAGGCCTGGTCAGGGATTATTGTGGGAGAGGTGGCAGGAAGAGTATGAGAGTCAGAGGTGGGGGATGACTCCAAGGAAATAGTGAATTCCAGACAGAACAGGGAGTTGCACATGTGAATTCACAACAGTTGTAACAGCATGCACAATACGTGTGCACACTCAAGCCAGACCAAATGCCAACACCAGAAGAGGAGGTGTACACAGCCTAGCCCCTGTCTGAGGAGCTATTGGCAGTTGCTAGGCAACCGGAGAGGGAGAGTCAGTTTTCTTTAAAACTGTAGCCCCTGATAAGAGAGCTCTGCTCCAGTGAAAAGTCACGAATCCAGGCATATATGGCTAGCACAAATTAAATTTCATGCGTATAAACGCAATACAAACAAGACAAAGTCATAACAACAGCAAACACAAAATCGGGTGGGTCAGGAGTTGGGGTGGTAAATGTGGGAGATGTTCAGAGGGTGAATATGATCAAACTTGTAATTCTCAAAGAACTAACATATTTTTAAAATTCTTACACATAAACACAATTTTTTAAAAGATAAAGAAAAGTAGGCACATGATTGAGGCAGCGCACTCCCAGCAAACACAGATGTCAGTAAACGTACTGGTGTCTTTTCTGCTGAGGGGCAATCATGTTTCTCCAGTATTACCTCAACGCGCAGGGCAGTCGCGCCCATACTCTCAAGAAATTTGACCCCATGGATGACGGACTTGCTCTGCCCATCCTGCTCGGGTCTCCCCAGATGACAAATACTCAAGACACCGAATCAAATCACCATCAAGAAACGCTTCAAGGTGCTCACGACCCAGCAACCTTGACCTGTCCTGAGGGCTCGTTAATCTCTGGTGCTACTGGTCCCCTGGCCGATTATCAGCAACCAAATGCCTCAATCTGTGAGCCTTGAAGCCTTCCCATGCTGTTTGGAATCCCCTCTCGCTCACTACAGTCTGTAGTTATGGGTATCACCCATAAAAGGTACGATTTTTTTTTCACGTTTTGGTTTACTACCTGGTTATTAAAGATACAATGACTTGAAAAACAAAAATACAAAAAAAGAAAGAAAAGAAAAGAAACGAAATGACCTTTATGTATCTCAGTCCTGGAGGCTGGAACAGCCTAGGGTGATCAAAGCATCAGCAGATGTAACATCTTGTAACACCTTACCCTACCTCATAGCCCACGCCCACACCTTCTTACCGTGTCCGCACATGCGAAGGGAGCATGAAAGCTCTCTGGGGTGTCTTTCCTACGGGCAAGAACTCTATTCCTGAGGGCTCCGCTTTCCTGACATAAACACCTTTGGAAGGCTTCACATCCTAAGACTGACACCCTGGTGATTAGGTCTCCAATATGTGGATTTTAGGGAGACGCAGACATGAGATTACAGCAACGTGGCCATTCTTTCACATTTAGACACTATGATAGAAATGTAACGGTGCCTTATTGGAGTTGAATGTGCACATTCACCGCCTGGGCTTTTTGTTTGCTTTAAGACAGGGCTTCCCCACATCGTTCAGGCTGGATTATTTCAGAAGCACACACTGGAAATAAAAACCATCACCGAGCCCTTAGGAAAAGAAGCCCAGGGTTACTTGATTTTCTATTGCTGTGAAGAGACATCAAAAGCAAGGCGACGTAGAGAAGAAAGAGTTTATTGGAGCTCAGTTTCAGAGGGTTAGCGTCTAGGATGATCATTGTGACATCAGGCAAGGGGACATGGTACTGAGGCAGTCGCTGAAGGCATCCATCCTCATCCCCAGGCAGCAGGCAGAGAGAGCTAACCAGCATTGAGGTGTGCGTTTGAAGTCTGGAAACTTACCCCAGTGACAGACCTCTTCGAACAAAGCCACACCTTCTAGCCCTTCCCAAGCAGTTCTACCAACGAGGGACCAAATATCCAAATATGTGAGCCTTTGAGAATCATTCACATTCAAATCACCACACCCAGGGTTCTCCCTCCTCCATCTACCATATGAGGACACAGGAGGTAGGTGCCATCTACTAAACAAGAAATGGGACCTTATCAGACACTGACAGTGTGGACGCCTTGACCATATCAGCCAGAGCTGCAACTATGAAAGATGCCTTCATAGCATTTTATGATGACCTCAGCCTAATGAAAGTGCACTCAGACCCAGAAATGATAAAATATATAGCTTTCTTTGTATACACTTATTTCATTCAAATGAACATTCTATCCACGTGGCCATAGGATATTTAGAATATGTTTTGAGCTGTTTAGGGTCAGGAGAGTCTGGTTAAGTCACCTGGAAGCCCTTTGATTCCTTCAAGTCTGCCTTTGAGTTTTACTAGGCATGATCACAGCAGTGATTTCTTTCCCCTTTGAGACAGGGTTTTCCTACA
This sequence comes from Rattus rattus, assembly GCF_011064425.1. Classification (NCBI taxonomy): domain Eukaryota; kingdom Metazoa; phylum Chordata; class Mammalia; order Rodentia; family Muridae; genus Rattus; species Rattus rattus. Next base: position 90,066,680 of record NC_046154.1, read on the forward strand.
TAGCCTAGGCTAGCTTTGATCTCATGATCCTCCTGCCTTAGTCTCTAGAGTGCTAAGATCACGGATGCTTGTCACTATGCCAATTTCAAAGCAATGTTTAATCTGGTATTGATTTTTTTCCTCCTCAATCAAACAATGCCTTCTTAACCTCCAATCAATCTGTCATAGATTAGGAGTTTCCCACTGTGGCTGGTAAGAAGTTATTTTTTCCCTGTCTTTTATGACCCCCTATTCCACATTCCCTCTGATTCCTTCATAGGGGTGCTTTCCTTGGTCTCTTCTTCCTTATAACTGGAGAGCAAGCACTTGCAGGGTCCAGAGTTCCCACTCTTCTCTCTGTGTTCATCCCTACAAACTCCAGCATCTCTGATTTCAGTTCTAAATTGTCAACTCAAGAAGCATGAGCGTTTCCTGACCTCTCCTGCCCCGAAATGGACCAGAAACTCTCCCTGAGCAGCAAGCCAGGCTATCACCAAACTCATTTTGCTGGTTCCCATCTCCCAGAGCTTCCATAGATGCAAGCCTGAGTCTTGAGAACTGTGGTCCCAGGAGCAAGTGCTATGCAATCACTGTTACCCCAGGGTAGCCAGAGTAGGAACCAGGAAGGCTATGTGAATCCTCTGTGGTAGACCCAGCTTCCTCACCTACAAAATAAGAGCAGTAATTGTCCCTATGACATCATAGAGCTCTTCCGGGGGTTAAATGACTTACTACAAGCTGAAGGTTTAATATAACCTGGTGGCTTCTCCACAAGCTGAAGCTGTTCTTAACATTGTCTGTGATACCGGGAGATCTATTGGTGGTCACGTTTCTGGGACCCCTCAAATTCAGTCTCCTGCATGTTGCCTGGTACCACATTGCTATTATCATTTAGTCACCTACTCTACCTCTCAATCCTATGTGTGATAATCACTGGCTTCTTACTTCGGGACAGTCTTAGGATAACCTTTGAGATCCTTAACAGCTATGATCTCTGTGCCCTGGAGAACTAATTGATATTCTCATCAAGTTAATTAGCATTTGGAGCAAACATATTTCACTCCAGATTTATTACACTCCTTAAATTAGCATATCAAGGGTATCCTGAAGAACAAGGCTGAGCTGAAGCCATGAGTCCAGAGATTGCTCCCTAGATCTGCTGGAGGGATTCAAGGCAAAAAAGCAGGAGCTGATCCCAGCCCTACCTCAGCCAAGCACATGGCCAAAGGGTTCGAGGGAACCTTACCCTTGGAAGAAAGGAACCATGCAAAGATATGCAGTTGAAAACATATGCAGTCAAAAAGAAGGAAATAGCAACCTTGGGCTCCTAAATCTCTTCATTTAGTCCTCCTGCTTCCAGACAAACTCATTTGGGTTGATGCGATTTGTTTCAGACTCCATGTTCACAATCCTTTGCCATCTGGGCATCTGACAGGGCCCTCTTGGAGGACTTGGGGAGAACCAGAAGTTCAAGGCGGTTGTCTTAGCTTCTTCTCCTGATGATGCCTTAATAAAATAGTCTGATGAAAGCTGCTGAAGGGAAGAGTTTACTCTGACTCACAGCTGGAGGGTGGAGTCCATCTCACAGACATCGAGGAAGCAGGCGTTTGAAGCACGGGTCCCATTGCATCCACAAGGGGGGATGTATACTAGTGTTCAACTCACTTCCCACATTTTACAAAGTCTAAGATCCCCCTCCCAGGGAATGGGTCCAGTCACAGTTGGGATGGCTCTCCTTTACCCCACCTTTTTTTTTTTTTTAATAACCCACTCATTCCAACTATGTGCATGGATGGGGGAATCATCTGGAACACAGGAAATCTACTAGGGGCCATGTTCTCAAACAAAGATGGTTTTCCATTCCCCATGGTAGATCCTCAGTAAGGTGTAGGGCCTGGAGATGACTTCCCTCATCTACACAGGATTTGGGTTGGACTGATCTTGTCTAGGTCTTGTGTAGGTAACCACAGTTGGCCTAAGTTCCTGAGTAAAGTAGACACTGTCCATTCAGAGGTGACATGTCACAGCCTTCTCCCATCTTCCAGCTCTAACTTTCTCTTTTCAAATGTTTCCTAAAAAGAGGGAGAGGTGTTGAGGAATTAAGGAAAGGGAGCAGCAGGAAGGAGGGAAGAGGGGTTTACATTATCATATTTTGTTGTATATATGTATGAATTTTAAAAAGATGATTAATTGATGTGTCAGTTAATCTCCTACAGACATGCCCAGAGGCCTGTGCTGTCAATGATTCTAGGTTCTGTCAAGTTGGCAACACTAACCCTCACATCGGGTCACCAAGTGTCACCTTAACAAGTGGAACATGCTTCCCCACTGTTAGACAAGGCCTGCAGCTCAGCCTTAAGACTTCTCCCTGCCCGTTGCTTCTGTCAACACACAGAACCATTTCCCTGAGGCCCACCTCTGCTCAGATAGGTAGCATAAAGACCTGTGTCTCAGCACCCTGTTGATGTCTCCCGACACTCCCATTATGCGACTTCTTTTTCTTGTCTAAGAAAAGCAGTTTCGTGGTCACGAAGAACTAAAATTGCTATGCTCGGATCAGTAGCAAATACCCAATGTACTGGTTTCTCATAAAGGGACCTGCAGTTTATTATCACACTGAAATCTGCTCTTTTTCATCTCTGAAATCAAGACAACCAAAACCAGAATTCTCGCACATACCTATTCTCTGAAAAGAACCAAGTCCGGTCCTGAAGGGTGTGCTAGGCATGGTGGCACATGAAAAACAAAAAAGCAGAAACACTGGTTTAACTAAGAGTGCTTCTTTAGTTGGACCTGGGGTTATTTATAATTTAGGCCTGCATTAATTCTTTTATTTAAGACAATAAGAAAAGGTCTAAGATAAACCATTCTCAAAGAACTGTAGTTCATTGGGGCTATAACACAATGATGTCTACCATTGGAATGCATGGCAAAATGCTTCCAGCTAGGATGTAGCACCTCACAGCAGTTAATATTTAAGACTTGTAAGACTGACAACCTAGCTTTGCTTGCTATTTTGAGTCAGGGTCTCATGTAGCATGGGCTGGCCTTGAACTCTGTATGCAGGTAAGTACAGCATTGAACTTCTGATCCTCCGAACATCACTTTCCAAGTACCAGCTTACCACTGCACACCACCAAATCACTGTGATCTCTTAGTAGTAGTGACAGTGATCCCACTGCCTTCTGCTTCTTCCCTGCCTGTGTTGAGAATGGCTGGATTCTACCCATGGATTCACTCTGTGAAAGCTTACCACGGTTCCCTACATTAACCTTCTATCCAGTCTCTCCTTTACCTTACAAAATCACACATCTCTCTTCCCAGACTCCCTGACAGCTTTGTGACCAGATTCAGGTCAGTGAGAAGAGGTAGAAGCCTCTGGGCTGGGCTTCTTGGGAAGCTGTGGTTTCCTGACAATGATGTACGGATTCAACCGACACAAGGTACCTTTTGCAATTGACCCCTCTTTCTGCCTGATGCACAGATCTGTGCCTAGAGGAAGGGATGTCATCCCAACACCAGAAAAACGAAAGTCCTTCATGGGGTAGGTGGAGCAGGAAGCTGGCAGGAGCCTGTTTGCCTGATGACTTCCTGAGACAGCCACTGCAACCCAAGACCACCTAGCTCCACATTTCTTGTTGTGTGAAGAAAAGAAGCCTTTATTTGATGCTATAACTGTATCCTGTTTCTGCCACTCAGGTCAGACTCACTCTCAGAGGATAGGCTCTCCCATCCCCCACAGAGCGGCTCATATACCTCAGCAGGCACCCAAATCCCTGGAGCGTCCGACATAAACCCAGAGCCTTCATCCTACAAACACGTCCCTGTCCTAAGTGAACCTGCCTGGGTGCTGTGCCCGACAGTGTGTAAAGCACCCAAGGAGAGAACGACCATTCCACAGAGAACAAAGAGATCGACTCTGAGCTCTGCAACCCACACGTAGGCAATCATGACAGTGAATACTCTTGAATCAGAAGGTATTTTCTGAGTGGCCACCACATCACCTGATTTGCCTTGGCCTTCCTGCCTTTCTGAGTAACTATTTCTGTGTTTAGAAGTCCCTTGCCCCTTGCTGTACCTGGGTCCTGTAAGATTCAGCTCAAATATCACCTCACCTGGGACGTCTCCCAGGCTTGTCAGTCGCTGAGGAGCCCTTGCGAAGTCCTAGAAGATGAGCAGAGGATGTGTGCGTGCTCGAATTTCTATGCTCCCCGCTCATTTTCATACAGACCAGGTGGGAAAGATAAGCAGCGGTCTTCAGGGGAATTTTAAGTTTTGATTGGTCTCATTTCAGTTCTCTTTTAATTATAACTCCTGGACTCTGCAATCTGTAGCCAGATTTAAATGTCTGCCCCAGAAGTCTGTTATTTTTAGTGGGCTGTTTTCTGCTTTTCACTTCTCTTTTACATTCCAGGGATAAGAGTCAACCCCAGGGCCTAAGAGAAGCCACCAGAGGCTCCAGCTGGAACCAGCACCGTCTCGTTGAGTCCTTATGTGCTGCCCTGGTGCTCTAGGAAGAAAACATCCACCAGATCTTGCATTCATCCGATTATTCACTCCCTCACTCTGCACTGACAAGACTCTCGTGATTTCATGTCAAAGAAACGGAACTCAGGAGGAAAGGGATAAGACAGAGGAAAGGGAGTTGTTGGTTTGCGTAACTGGGAAGTCAACGGTCAACTGGGGTCCTGCACCTGGGGCTTACACTCTATCCTCAGTGACTCTTGTATTCTTCCCTCCTTTTTGTTTTCTTCCCATCCCCCTCTTTCTATTTCTCCTTTTCTCCTTTGTCCATCCATCCATCTGTCTGTCCATCCATCCATCCATCCATCCATCCATCCATCCATCCATCCATCCATCCATTTTACTTACTTACTTACTTACTTACTTACTTACTTACTTACTTACTTATCTCCTCTCTGAATCTTCCCGTCTTTGGCCAGGCTTTCCTTATACCATGTAAAAGAGCACTCAGTAGCCTTAAGCAAACCTTCTAGGAGCACAGCAACCAGGAAAGAGATGTTGTCTACTGATCACATCAGCTAGAAAGACCAAAGGAGGACTCTCATCTGTCTTCTCTTTCATGTCCTTTAGCCAAAACCTAGTTTCATTGGCCAGAAGTTTGGGTTAGTCTGATTGCCTGGGCCTGGGGTATATGCTGTGGGTGGAGAGCGTGAGGGTTTCAGTCAAGCTTAGACCTATCTGTGTAAGAAACAAGCATCTTTTACAGAAGAGAACCCTGCTCCTAGAAAATAGAGGGAAGTTACTGTTTTAGCTTCCTGTTGCTATGGTAAAATGTCTTGGTGGATTCAACTTAAGAGAGAAAGGCTTTATTTTGGCTATAGTTACAGGGGGAGTCAACCCATCATGGCAGAGAAGACATAGCAGCAGGCAGGAGAGGCAGTGGCAGGAGGCTAGCTGGTCATAGCGCATCCATACCAGGAAGCAGAAAAGAACAGTCAACAGGAAGTCAGGCTTGGCTATAGAGTCTCATGGCCTGGCCCTAGTGACCCACTCCTATAGCAGAACTTCACTTCCTAAAGGCTCCAAAATGTCCCCCAGCAATGCCACTAGCTGGGTACCAAGTGTTCAGGTATGCTTATATGTCCAATGTCTAAGATCTTTCACGTCCTAATCACAACAGGTATTGAATAAACTGAGACAGCAAATCCCACCATCCTGTCTATCCATTCATCCGCCTCCACTTACCTACCCATCTACCTATTCATGGATAGATTCAGTCATTGCCCATCTAATGAGTGTTTCTTTGGAGAATTTTCTATGTCAGACACTGAAAAGCACTCAATACACAACAGATCATCTATCAAACAGCTAAAAAGCAGCATCAGATCTTACCACAAAACCAGACCTGACGTAGATACATAGTATATGTTGAATGAATTAATAGATGACTCTGAGTCATAACATGGGTGGTTAGATCAATGGTGATACCTCCAATATAAAAACACACTGTGGACAGGGGTGGAGCCTCTAGGGTATGGGCAGAGTGCTTGAATGCTCCTGTTGCCTATGACAAGTGGTCCCACTACATCTCCACTGCCATCAAAGGAGCCAAGCAAGGATGAGAATTTTATTTGCTCTGCATTTCCACTCTCAGAAGTTGGGAGGGAAATAATTATTCTAAGCTATCAAGTGAATAAATATTTTGGAAAGTAATGAGAGTCATCAGGGAGAGCGAACTTAAAACGGTCACACCATGTACCAGGCTGCTTTTAGAAACCCTCATTAAAGGGCAGGATGGAAGGATTAGGAGGGTAAGAGCTCATCAGCCAAGGTCTAAGAAAACTGTGACTTCATTCCTCTGTTCTTCCTGTCTACAGGAACAGAAAGGCGTTCTGCCCTGTTCTCCTGTTCGCTGTGTTTATTCGCATTTAGACTGTATCCTTGGGCATTCTGTGTATCCACTAGTAATGGGAGGTTTCCTGGCAGGAAGAAATGGACTGTGTTATAAGGGTATACTCTGGGATTGCTGCCTGGCAATAAATAAACATCAGCTCTACGCTAGCCAGCTGAGTGGAGTGGGAGCTTATATTGATCGGGATTTTCATAAGCATTCTTGTGTCGCTTTCTGTCACTGAGATTAAAAGCATAGAGAAGTCAAATTAAAGGGGGGGGGATTTATTTGGGTATGGTTTTAGAGATCTCTGACCCGAATGCTTTGAACTCAAGTCAAGGGAGATTATGTCAATGGTGGGAATGTATGGCCAAGGAAGCTGCACACGGCTTACCTCACGGCACTCAAAGAGCAGGGAAGAAGAAAGACACCCTACAAGGTACCCTGCCCAGTGAGATCCCACCTCCAGCAATTTTACCAGCTCCCCGTAGATTCTTCATCCACACATCTGTCAGGGAATGGATTAATCCATTGATGAGCTAAGCATCCTCACGATCCAGTGAGCTTTGAATAGTATTGCACTGGGACAAAGCATGTGGATTTAGGGAAGGGAGTATGCTTAATTTCTTAATTTCTAGTTTCATCCATTGAGTTGTTAATTTGCTTATATTTCTTTTGTTCTGCTCACTCATGTGGATATTTGTGGACATGTGGAACCATTGGTGTTCCATCCTGACCCCCCTTACACACTCCCCTCCTTAGGGGTGCTTTTCTTGCAACATCCAGAAGCTAGGACTTTTTGCATGGGCCACTAGGACCTTTATATATTATGGATGGAACTCATGATTCTCCTGCCATGGCTTTCTAGGTACCAGGAATACAGGTGTGTGTCACCGCACCCAGTGCCTGGGGCTCCTTTTAAGAGAACCATTCTTGGGAATTACCCTCACTACCACATCAAGGACTGAGCAATATAAAAATCACCCTGTGCTCCGCTAGGATACTCTGGTGTAATTTTCACTCCCGTGCCTTGAGGTATTTGTCTGAAATTGCATCCTTTCCCAGATGAAAAGGACTAGATTAGGAGAGAATGAAAGTTGAAGGGATGACTTGTCACTTAAGAACACTTACAGAGGACCAGGGTTGGTCCTACATGGTAGTTCATAGCCATCCAACTCCAGTTTCAGGGAATCTGGCACCTACTTCTGGCCTGCAAGGACATTGCACACATGTGGTGCATATATATGTATGTATGTGTATATGTATGTATATATATATGTGTGTGTATATGTGTGTATGTGTGTACATATATATATACACTCAAACTCATATACTACAATAATAAATAGTAACTCTTTCTTTTTTTTAAAGTACAAGACAATAATACCAAAGTTTAGGAAACAGTAACTCGGGCTCATGTGTATCATGGACACCATCTCAGTCACCTAGCCCTAGACCTGCTTGGTGGCCTCATTCTCTTCCCTGTCCGTGTTCCTCTGTCTCTGCGGGTTTCCCCAGGAACATTTCTGTAATAGCCCTGTGAACTGGAAACTCTTCATTTCAGGTCCCATTTGGAGAAATCTGACCAAAGATGACTGGGTAGCTTCTGTATTCTGGAAACTTTTATTTGTATAAAAAAGGAAATATGGGAACTTTGCCAAATATCATCTCCAACTTAGCAGAAACACGTCTGTCCTGAGTCCTCCGTAGGTAGATGACGATGACCTTCTAGGTGCATCTCAGAGATAAAGGCAAATGGTCCTAATGCTCGTGTGACCACTCGCAGCTGTCTGGCTACCAAGGGTGGCCCAAGGCTAGGGCTGGGAGGGGAATCCACAGTTTATGAAATGTTAAAAGCACTTTCAATAATAATTAGTCTTGTAGGGCCTGGGGAGATGGCTCAGAGATTAAGAGCACTGACTGCTCTTCCAAAGATCCTGAGTTCAACTCCCAGCAAATACGTGGTAGTTCACAATCATCTGCAACTCCAGTTTCAGGAAACTGGCACCCACTTCTGGCCTTCAAGGACACTGCAAACATGTTAACACTCATACACATACAGTAAAAAATAGTTTTGAAAAAAATATAGATTTGAAAGCTGCAAAGTCGTAGATTTAGTCCTCTTTTTAAAAAATTATTTATTTTATGTATGTGCGTGCGTATGCTCTCACTGTCTTCAGACACACTAGAAAAGGGCATCAGATCCCACTACAGATAGTTGTGAGCCACTGTGTGGCTGCTGGGAGTTGAACTCAGGACCTCTGGAAGAAGAGTCAGTGTTTTTAACCGCTGAGCCATCTCTCCATCCCTGTAGATTTACTCTTAATTAACTTTTGTTATTGGGCTTTGAAGTTTGCTGCAAGCCCAGAGCATGGGAGACGCTGTCCCCATATCACCAGCATACCATGACAGAGATTTAGGATAAGAAGCGAGAGTATTCACGGTATCTCGTGGAAAAGCCATGAGTCAACAAAGTGATTTTTGGACTCATAGTAAGTTTTAGTGTATAAAACCACTGTTTACTATAGTGAGTTGATTAATGTCTCCTCATGTACACACAGAACTGAAGAAAGTGACCCTTTTGGGAAACAAGGCAATCTTTACAAATATTATTAGTTAAAAATCAACAGATGAAATCAACCTAGATTTAAGGTGAGCTTTAAGTCTAATCACGGGTGTCTTTATAGGAAGAGGGGAGACACAGAGCCAGAGGGAAGAAAGCCACATGAAGCTGAGGCAGTGATGCGAGGGACCCCCCAAAAAAGACAAGCACTTCCAGCAGCCGCCAGAGATAGGAGTGGTCAGAAGTGTTCTTTGAGATCCTTCAGAAGAAGCGCCCCCTAGTGACACCAGGATTGTGGACTTGCAGCCCTCTGAGACTTGAAGAGAATGTATTTGTAGTGTAAGTCACCGAGTTTGTAGAGATTTGTTAGGACGAAGCAGGTAGACACCCTGACTCTTCCAGGGCTCCACCATTCAGCTACGCCTCCAGCCAAGTCCATGCTTCTTACGAGGGCTAAAGAAAGGCCTTCAGAGGCTGTATCAAGAGAGGGGTCAAAGCAAGCTAGAGACATGGACTGGCAAGCAAGGAGTTGCAGTGGCTCCTTAGCCAGCTGTTCCCTTGGTATGGCCATGCTAACACTGATCGGGGTTGCAGGGCTGGGAAAAGGAAGGCTCTTAATCCAGTCTACTTTCCCACGGACCAGGTCAGTATGGCGACAGCAGTAGCCCCTCATCCTGGTACCCATTCCATCTTCATGTCTTTCAGTCCTCCAGATTCGTCCACAGTGTACCTCCCATGAAGTACCTGCCCTTGATGAGCAATAGTGGCCACAGCTCTGTGCAGCCGTTAGCCTTTGGGACACAAGGCTATGAGAACCCAGCTTCTTCCCTCTGCTCTTTGGAGTCTTGGGTGGATTGTTTGTTTGTTTGGTTGGTTGGTTTTAATCTATATGGGTGTTTGGCCTGAGCCTTATATGTACGCAGTGCCCATGGAGATCAGAGGAGAGCAGCAGCTCCCCCTGGTGGTGGTAGTGTCTTTTCAGAGGTTGTTGGCCACTATAGGGGTCCTGTGACTCCAACTGCAGTCCTCTGGGAGAGCTGCAAGGCTTTTAACCACTGGGCCATTTCTCCACCCCCTCTCAGGGTGATGGTTGCTCCCTGCAGTTGACATCCGCTGCCTCGTTGTTCTTTCTGGGCTTTCCAGCCTTCAGTGCAGTGGTTCTCAACCCAAGGGTAGCGACCCCTTTAGCGAGCCTCTATCTCCAAAGATATTTATATTACCATTCATAACAATAGCAAAATTTATATTTATATTACCATTCATAACAATAGCAAAATTTATATTACCATTCATAACAATAGCAAAATTACAGAAAATAATTGCATGGTTGGGAGTCACAACAACATGAGGAACTGTATTAAAGGGTCACATTCAGCCTGACTAAGATGACATCATACAGACAGTAGAGTAAGCCCCTAGTCAAATACGACAGGTGTCCAGATAGGACAGTCTGCCTTATACCCAAGCAAGGTTGTTACTCAAGGTGTAGAGATGGGTGCCAGGGGCCAGGTGGTGCAGTTGTTCATGTAACTCCAGCCAAGAGTCAAAACTCTGACAGGTAGTGCCCTAGTGGATCATCTGGCTGTCAATGGACTCTCCTGATCACTTTATGTATGTATAGAGGCCCAGCAGAGATAAGACAAACAGGACCAGGCAGAACTGTCCAGCTGACCACAGTCGCTGATGTTTAAGACACTGAACTGTGTGGACAGTTGTTATGTGGAGGAAGCTACCCGACACACTGAAGATACGAACATCTTAACGTGCCTTCGGGAAACACACCAGGATACAGGGCTGCTGGGTGTCAAGCTGGAGTGTTGTCAAGTCTACTAGACATTGCCAAGCAGCTGTGGCTGTGCCAATTTAAACTCCTACTAGCCCTGTAAGTAAGTTCTTTCCTGCACCACAATCTTGCCAAACTCTGGTAATGTCAGATATTTTGATTTTGCCAATCTGTTATGTGTGAAATGGCATCTTGTTCTTTTAACTTGAAATTCCCTGCTGACAGGTGAGGCTGTGGGTTCTGAATATATTGATTTTGAAAGAAGCAACCTTGTGTCAGATGTGTGTCTTACCACTTCAAGAGCATGGCACTCCCATCTTCAGGATGTGCATGTTAGGGGCTGGGAATATGGTTCATACTAAACGAAGGAAGCACCTGAAGTTGACTTTGGGAATCCACAAGCATACTTACATGTGCACGCGCACTGCACATAAGAACAAGAACGTGTGCACATAGGCACACACACACACACACACAGAGAGAGAGAGAGAGAGAGAGAGAGAGAGAGAGAGAGAGAGACAGACAGACAGACAGACAGACAGACAGACAGACAGATAGACAGACAGAGAAATATTAAACTTTCCTCCAGGAAGATGTTTCTGACTCCAGCCTCTCTCTAGGCTCTCTGGGAATATCCACCCCATTATATCCTAATCTTCTAACTCCCCTTACCGAATATAAAGTCCTAAGTGTTGGTTGGTTCATCCTCAGAGGGATGAAACCCATGCCTCTTGAGATTTAGTTTCCCAGCCTCAGTTCCCTTGTCTGTGAAGTGAAAAGGGAACAGAAATCTTGAGAGCTGCTGTGAGTGTTAAATGACGAAAAGAACATAATGTACCTGATAAATCGTCAAAGTTCCCAATACACCCCAGCATTTAACATAAGGGATCGTAAGTGTGGCAAGATAGGCCCACGGGAGCAATGGTGCCTGTCTGCTATAACCAAGTGCTTATGATTGGATTAGAGGCCCCTCTGCAGGTGGAAAGGCATGCCTGGTAGTACAAATCTGGCCAGGAATCCATGGCGGGTGGGGGAGTTCATAGGCCCCAAGAATAAATTTCCCGTCCTTAATTTGCTAAATGGGCACAGTTTCCAACTGCCTTCTAAATTTGTATCTTTATAGACAAAGATAGTCAAGATCTCAGACCTCATCAGAGAAGTTTCCTCGATAAGTGGATGGCAGGTAATGCAGAAATTCATAATTGGTCAAAGAACAGATAGTGTCTCAGTTGGGGTTTTACTGCTGTAAGCAGACACCATGACCAAGACAACTCTTATAAGGACAACATTTAATTGGGACTGACTTACAGATTCAGAGATTCAGTCCATTATCATTAAGGTGGGAGTATGGCAGTGTCCAAGTAGGTATGGTGCAGGAGGAGCTGAGAGTTCTGCCTCATCATCTGAAGGCTGCTAGGAGAAGGCTGACTTCCATGTAGTTATGAGGTGGTTCTCATTGCCCACCTCCACAGTGACACACTTTCTCCAATAAGGCCACACCTACTCCGACAAGGCCACACCTCCTAATAGTGCCACTCCCTGGGCCAAGTATATTTAAATCACCATAGTCAGTATCTGTGGAGTGCTCAGATACAAGTGAGACATCTATATCACATTCCTTCCTCACAAGATGCAGGCATCATTGTGGAAGAGGGGGAAAAAGACTGCAAGGTCCAGAAGTGGAGGAGGACTGAGGCAACAACACCTTCTTCCAGGTATGTTGGGACCACTGTACTCAAGAACTCATAACAACTATAGTTGCCTGCATGAGATCAATCAACAGTCTAGCATAGGTGGGGGAGGGGCTCATGAGACCCCAGCCCCATCTGAGGAGCTATTAACAATTGGCTTCTGGGGGAGGGTCTGGCCCATGGAGGGTTAACCATGTTCTAGTGAGTAGCCCTAAGTATATGGGCAGCACAAATTCGACTTGGTGGGTTATAAGAAAAAAAAAAAAAAGAATACCGAGTTGGGAGGGGTAGAGTTATGGGAAGGAATAGAGGATGAATGTAACCAAAATATATTGTATCATTATGAAATTATCAATAGAAATATATTAGAAAAAATAAAAATCCATTGGAACTCAGAAAAAAAACATCAGGGCTTAATCTTTTTTTGTCATGGACTATAAAATTCAGAAAAATAAAAATTCATGTGTGCACAAAATATTGTGCATAAGTTTTATTGAGACTTTATAGAGACTCTGAGGTCATAGCACCAACTATAAGCTACAACTCAGAAATATTTAGACATTTCAATTATTTTTATTGATATACTATCCTGATGAGCCTTAATTGTCCAACTTGATGCAGCCTAGAGTCATCTTAGAAGAGATCCACAATTGGGGAATTGCCTAGATCAAGTTGGCCTATGGGACAGTCTATACGTGATTGTCTTGGTCGTTTATTGCTGTAAGAGGGTTCAGCTCCCTGTGGACTGTTTCTAGTCAGATGGTCCTACCTGTATAAAAAACATATAGACAGGCTTTGTGTATAAGCCGAGGATGTAGGAGGTTGGTCTGGTGCTGCTTGTATGCACCAAGACGTGGTTGCCCCAAGACCTAGATGAATGAATTCTTACAAACACCAGCTTTTGTTGTGCAAACCTTGCTCCTCAAATTAATTGGTCTATAAAAGGCTAAAGCCTGTGATTGGGCAGTAGATACAGGTAGGTGGGTTTTCAGTTACTTGGCTGGAGGTCACAGGAGGAGGAGAGGGAAAAGAAGCCACCATGGGGTAGGTGGATGGAGAGCACACGGCCGTGTGGGCCGGCCTGTTGGAGTAGGAGCAGCCCAGGCAGGACGTGGCAAGGGATATCTTGGGGTTATTGATAGGGAAGTAGACAAAATAATACAGATTAATAGCTGCCCTGCTCTCTGGCTTTAAGGCTTATTATAAATATAAAGGTTTGTGTCTTTTATTTGGGAACTATCTGGTCTAAGCGGGGTAAAATCTCCAGAATATTTACCACCACAGTATAAGCCATCCTTCGAGCCAGCTAGCATGGAGCATCCATCATGGTTCTCCCGCTACATTTCTTTGTCTGTGAAGTGTGTTCCAGTTCCTTGGTCAGAGGAATTTCTGTGTGGAATAGCTGGCAGGCATGCCTTCCAGTTCCTGCTTTGCCTTCCCTCCGTGACAGACGGTGACCTGGAAATACAGCTTTCTCCTCTGAGTTGCTTTGGTCAGCGTCTTATCCCAGCAACAGAAGGGAAACTGGAACCTGGGTCCACACTCCAGAGGGTACTGCCGAAGGAGACACCTTTGAAGCGAGTCAGATTCCCCCCAGAGCCCTCAGAGAATGGCCATCTCAGCCCATCACCTTCAAGGAAAGTGGATTCACAGCCAGCCAGGTGACCTTGGCTTTTGCTAAAATGCAAAAGCAATGGCCCTGAGCCTTCTCCTACTGACCAGCAAGGATTTCTATTGTCTCCACGGGCCACTCTTACCAGCGTCCTCACACAGTTCAAGGAAAAAAACAACAACAACAAAAAATGTGTTTCTTCTGAACTCTGAAATAGGAACAACGTGATTCTGAGGTGCGTAACCGCGTTCTGCCTCCTGCTACAGAGCTTTTTAATTAGGCATCCTGAAGCCCCAGAGATCAGATTGTTCTCCTGTAATGGTGTGTTTCAGAAAAATCACTGCCATTGGATTACAGTCAAGAAAGGTTATTCAGCCATTAGGCACCTTTCAACAGTGCTGGGCACGGGTGGGGCTGTTGTTATTTACAGAGTGAGAATCAAGTGTGTCCTTCTCAAAGGTTACCCGTGGGGTGAGTTTAATGTGTGTTCTCACGTCAGAGGACAGCCGTCAGTGATCACCTTCACACTGTCTGAGACAGGGTTTGCTTACCACTGCGTGAGCCAGACTAGTTACCCCCAAAAGCTTCTTAAGTGCCTCCTCTCTCTGCCTCCCATCTCCCTGATGGTGTGCACTAGGATCAAACATGCTTGAGCTATTGTACCTGGCTTTTATTGCTTTTACATGTGTTCTGGAGATTTGAACTGGGGTCGTCAGACCTGTGGGGTAAGCATTTTACCCAATGAGCCGTCTCCGTAGGCCCCATGACTATTATTTATATGTCAGTCAACTAGATGGGAGTCTAGGAACAAGGGCTGGGATTCTGCTCCCTTAGCCTCACGTAGTTTCCAATGCATAGTAAGCACTAAATATTTAGTGAATGAAAAAGAAATATGATTTTTTTAAGGTTAAAAAAAAAAAGACTGCAGTTTTAGAATTCTGAAACTCCATTTCCCATGACCTTCATGGAAAGTCAATGAGAATATCAAATTTCTAAGGGATAAAGAAGTGCAAGAGAGCAAGCATTCTTCTGTAACAGCGAGAGAGTCTTTGACACAATTTGCCAAGTACTTGGGGCACATGGGGCCCCCCTAAATGTAATAACGGTGTCTTCTGAGTGCCTTTGAAGACCGTCAAAGGCAAAGGCAGAAATCACAGGACCAGCAGAAAGGCAGCGAGGATCATTAGCTGCTATTTGAAAGCCAGAGGCAAAGAGACATTTAGAGCCTGGAACCAGTCAGAGAAAGCCATCAGTCAGCCATGGAAACAAGGACAGAATTCCAAATTCACAGGAGCTGAGCACCCCTGGAATATACCTCTTGCCCCTCATTCCTCATCCTTCTCTCTTCCCTACTACCCCTCCCTTTCTCTGTTACCAAAGCAAAATACAGTTCTTGGGCTGTGGAGATGGCTCAGTGAAGTAAAGGCATCTGCCACCAATAATGACAGCCTGAGTTCAATCATCAGTACCCTCATGGTACAAGGAGAAAACAATTCCTGCAAGTTGTCCCTCTCTCTCTCTCTCTCTCTCTCTCTCTCTCTCTCTCTCTCTCTCTCACACACACACACACACACACACACACACACACACACACACACACACACACACACACATCAATTCTTGGAGCCAGGAAGGCCTCCAGATCACCATAAATGGGGAGATTGAGGCACCGAGGAAACAGGAATAGAGGATTTAGGTGCCAGTACGTTTGTTCCCACGCACAGCGTTTACGATCAGAATCTCCTTAAGAAACAATGTTTCCCAAAGCATTGGTGAAGGAAGGAGACAATTATACACAAAGTAGGGTACCAAAGAGGTTTTGTTTTTAATACAGGATCTCACATATCCCAGGCTGGCCTTGAACCCATAATGTAGCTAAGGATGACCTTGAATTTATGTTCCTCATGCTTCCACTGCCTGAGGCCTGGGATTATAGGCTTTTGCTATTGTACCTGGTTTACATGGCTCTGGGGATCAAGCCTAGGCAAGCGCTCTACCAATGGTGCTACATCCTCAGCCTGACTCCCTCAAGTTGCAAGCACAGGAACGGTTTTCTCTGTAGCCAGCCCTGTGCTAATTGTTTTACATGTGTTTGCTCCGTTAGCTTCCTAACTACCCCCTTTCCATATCCCTGCTTTTAGCTCACTCTCTTTTTTTGTTGGTAAAGAAGCCTAGGCTGGGAGAGATGTGATTTCTCCAAGGTTATATAACCAGGAGCCACTTTACTAACTCTGGCTATGGTGCTGTTTGTGGTTTTGTGGTGCTGGAGTGAGTGGAGGAGCTGAGGCTCAGAGAAGGGGATTCTGGCTGGGAACTCTCACTTTATAAGTCTCCACGTTCCTACCGTCACTTTGGACGTCCACAATCAACACACCGTGACTGTCAGTTCCAGGAAGATAGGGACCACAGAGGTGTGACACCTATTGAATGCACAGAACATTGTCTAGTAGAGCAGAGGCACCGAAGACTATGGAGTTCCCATGCAGGGATAGATACCCGCATTGGGTCTGTTGAGATGGTGAACAAAGTGAGGACCTATCTGAACCTTGCCGGGTGGGAGTAAGTGTCCTGGTGTCACCAATTCATAATCCCCTGATTAAGGGAGCTCGTACAGACCTCGTGGCAGTGGGATTATAGAACAGCATGCATGATAAGGTCACTTTCCCTGCACTGCCTCCTTCCAGCTCACAAATTGGCTCCCTGGGATTTATTTTCGCTATCATGATAGTTTGCTGTTTCCCCCAAAGCTAAGAGGAATGGGCACCAGTTCCATCGGTCATGCTACTACAAAGCACAGGGAGGCGCAGGGAGTGAGTCCGCAGTCCTGAGAGAAACGGCTCGGTCTCAGCCCAGACACTCATCCTAGGGTCAGAGTAGTAATGATGGGGAAGAAGAAGGAATGAGGATGCCCGGGCGGCACAGAGCCTTCTGCACCCGTTCAAGATACTGTCCATTTACCTGCTAATTAAGGAGCTGTGCGGGAGGATGGGCAAGATAGCAGCCGCCACAGCCCCTTGGTTGTGTCTGTAAGATGAAGGCCAGGGGGAGGGAGGAAAGGAGTTACTCAGCGAGGAGGAGCACCTTCCCTGTGTTTGCCCTTGGGCTGATAAAGGAGTTGTGCTCCCATGTGGAAAGAGCTTTAACTGAGATGGATTCCGAGCATTGTGGGAGCTGACTTTGCATACATCCGCGCAATCAATGCCTGCAATAACACCGATGACAGCATCATTGGCCCAACATTACAGATAAGGAAATTCAAGGGAGAAAGTTCTCCGAGGTTTGCCCAAGGTTGCGAAGGTAATAAAGCACAGAAATTTGAAGTTGCAGATCAGCACCGTGCTCTGACACCTTCCTTACATGCAAGTCCCGTGAATCTCTGTGACCATGAATCACTCTTCTCAGACTATACCCAATGCAAGATAAACACCCGTCTCTCTCCTGTCAACGGCTGGTTTCGGTGCTTTCTCTTCTCTTTCCTCTCTCTTATCTCCCTGCACTTCCATCAATATTGTCAGTGTTATCTACCAGTCCTAGAGGAAACTGTTTCCCTTTTCTCTGCTGATATCATCCATCCCTACTGACATTTGCAGAAGAGGCAGGCTGTGGTCCTGCAGCACCAATGATAGCGCTGGTTGTTAACGTCCTTGCTGCCAGGAGTCTTCACACTGGGATGAGTTCCTCATGGCACCCAGCATCAAATAGCTTTGAGCCCCTGGATCCAAGCTGAGAACACTGGAGGTCCCCCAAAACCCTCCGCACAGGGATCTCTTTCAATGATATTCTATTTACTAAGCTTCTACTCTGTCTTTATAGCATAAACTGTCAGCTTGCCAGTCAGGGATTGTGAGTTATTAACCTCTGAGTTCTCATCTCAAACCCTATAAAGAAAATATTCCCATTCGTGGAAGAAATGTGGTCCTTGACTGATCCCAGCAGGAATGATGGGCCAATCTGACGTCTCTGAACCACACATCTGGGAGACTCTACACTACAGAGATTGAAAATGAAAGCTCTGGGATGGAGCTCTCCAGGTCCAAAGCCTAACTCTCCATGTTGGTGCCCCTCTCATCCTGAGGATAGCTGCTTCCTGGCATCTCGACATCTTCTCTGTTCTACCAGGAAGAGGACAGCAGTGGTGGTGAAATCTCCTTGACTAGCTGGTAGAAGGAGAGAGTGAATAAAACATAGAACTGCTTAAAACAGACCCAGTCAAAAAAAAAAAAAAACCAGCTATAGATAAGTCTGTATGTCCCACGGGAAATGTATCTCAAGTTAAATTAATCTCTATCACCTTCTAAGGAGACATTTCAGTGAATTAGAGGGAAGGAGAGAGGCTCCAAATAACTATGGAATAGAAAAGGGCTTTTAAAAAATTGCAATAAAAAGAGGGAGAAGGAAGTCACCAGTAATGCTCTGCCCTTCTGTGTCATATGCTTCATTGGATGCATAAGACACGAAGTGTGTAGCTTGCATTTAAAAATGTTGTGCCCTGAACCTGAAAAACGAATCCCACAAGCTCATGGTTTGAATAGCTAGCTCCAAGCTGATGGCACTATGTTGGGGTGTGGAGATTAGAGACTTAGGAGGCTGGCTGGGTTGCAGGAGGCGGGGCGACTGGAGACAGCCTCTTGAAATCATATGGTTGGTCCCTGGTCACTTCTTGTCCTACTCTATTTCCTAGCCACTCATGTTGTGAATTCCTGGTGTCACCACTGTGATGGACTCAACTTTCTGGAACCATGGGCCAAAAAACAATACCACCCACACACACACACACACACAGTTTGTTTTCGTCAGATATTTTGGTCACAGCAACACAGAAGTGCTAAGAATCAAACAACAAACAAAAATCCAGCTCAACAACGAGTACATCTCAGCACCCATAAGTTGTGCTAAGCACAAAATGCAACACAATTCATTATTCTTTCTGCTCTGTCTTTCCTGTTGCCCGAGTCCAGACT
Organism: Rattus rattus; assembly: GCF_011064425.1. Taxonomy (NCBI): domain Eukaryota; kingdom Metazoa; phylum Chordata; class Mammalia; order Rodentia; family Muridae; genus Rattus; species Rattus rattus. The sequence goes on from NC_046154.1 coordinate 90,085,624, forward strand.
TCCAGAAACATCTAAACTAGAAGGGTTAGCTCAAGTTGGTTATCAACAGTGGACAATTAAAAGTGGCCTCGGTGCTGGATGTGGTGCTGCTTTGAAGGTCGGAGCAGGTGGATCGTGAGTTCAAGGTCAGCCCGAGCTTCATATCAAGTTCCAGGATAGTCTGAACTACATGGTGAGATCTTGTCTCAGAGAACCCTGACTTACGGTATTGATCAGTAGTCTGAGGTCTTATTAAGCATGTGCACATGTTCGGTTAATTTCCTGCACTAGGGTGAAAGTAGCTTTAGGAAGGGGGGGAGCGGAGTCTGCAATTGCAGGAAAATACTGTTTTAGCTCTGAAGAGGGCAGTATGCAGCCAAGCCAAACAGGAATTCATGCTTCCTGTTTCATTCAAGGGCCTGAAGGCAGGACAGCCCCCAGGAGTCCCAGCAGCTTGACTTTCTGAGAGCTTATTTCTTGAAAGACAAAAACAACTTCACTCATGAAATAGGATTCTTGAGGTTTGAGCACAGCTACACACCGCCTCTCCGAGGGACACACTGCAAACTGATACGAAGGTGGTTATGCAAGATGGATGGGAAAGTTCCCATTCGTCCTTCCCCGAGTTCTCCCTCGCTCTGCTTTCTCTCAGAGCAACCTCTATGAAGTTAAACAATAGCACAGCCTCCCAGATGGTGTCCGATGTTTGCAGAAGAAAGTGTTTCCTTTTTTCCTAAGACTGTGGGCACAGAGGCTTCTGCTGCCTTAAGCAAAATAGTCTCCAAAAAACATCCTTTGCACAGAAAGAGTGCTGGGAGTGGGGATCTTAGCTCCTGGGATGCATTTATCAAACCAATCGTAGCAATTATAATTAGAACACAAACTAACTGAACGCTAAGCATGAAATACATTTGCAGAAAACCTGAACTGCATGCAATTAAGCCCTGTGTGGTGGCATTTCAAGGTATGTCATTAATACACGGGGGAGGGAGGGGTTGGACAGATTCTCCTCTTAAATACCTGGTTCTGGTTGCAGTAAAGACTTCAACTAGAGTTGACAAGAACAACTAAGGATGCATAGCACGGACTGCTACATGCAGAGCTGTAAGACAGATGTCAAAGGGTCGCCCAATTGGCTACTTAAGACATCATTTTTGACGCCCCGTGAAATATGTTTCACTGGGCATCAATTCAATGCAGGTCTGTGTTAAGGGGAGAGCTTCAGGGAAAATAGAACTTTAATTCTTCGCCTCCGTTTTGGGAATGAATTAAGCTGCAGTGTTAGAAATCTTCCCATGGCATCTCATTACTCAGAGAAAAAGAATATTTTTTAAAAATATTTTATCTATTTATTCACTTATTACGTGCTACAGGGTTTGTGCTACAGGGTTGCCACACGTGCCACCGGCACCTGTGAAGATTAGCAGACAGCTTGCTGGAGTTGGTTCTCTCCTTCCATCATGTGGGTTCCAGACATGGAAATCAGGTTGTCAGGCTTGGTGGCAAACATCTTTACCCACTGAACCATCTTTGCAGCCCAGACAGGCCATTCCTATTAGTCTCCTCTCCAGGCTGTGGACCATCTTGACACTCCTAATGCTTGTCTTTTGTTTTATCTTGACTTGCAAGGTCTTTCTTTTGCCAGACGAGGACTCTTTGAAGTCAGAGATTTCAACTCTTTATCCTGGGTCTCCAGCATCAGGCATACACTGCTTGGTTAAGCAGCAGAACAGGTGCTTGGAAAATGTCAAATGAAGAATGACCAAGCACACAGGTAAACAAGTAACCAGGGAACAAGCTACCCCTCCTCAGCTAGCTCAAAGCCACTTCAGACAATCCTTCTTTCTCCTTTTTTATTTCTCCCATGTCAGAGTCAGTCGTTTCATCCCTGTGATGGCAACGCAGGGCAGTCTTAGGGAAAACAGCTTTTCAGAGAACACCTCTGGAGAGGCAATTCAGGATTAAAGAGATGCACATGACAAGACGTGGTGACTATAGATCTTCTTAGAATACTTGCTTTGAATAGAAGCCCTGAATTTTTCCTGCGATCCTGTTAAGAAGAGTGGGTGTCCAATGACAGACTTCAGACCATGTCTTGTGGCATCTTTCCATATTAAAACAAAATTTTTTTTTTAAAAGAAAAGGCTGGATATAGAGTTGCCATGTAACCTTTGCCCAGTTCCCCCAGCGTGGCAGGACATTACCGTTGGTACAACTGACATACTTACTTCAGACTTAATTTTTAATGCACCTGTGTGTGTTTACATCTTTTACATTTCTGGTAACAGCTCCTTGCTTTCCTCTACTCTGGAGACCACCCGAGGAAGGGGCCCAGGCTGATCTATCCCAGCCCAGGACTTGGCTCCTGCTGGTACCCGTGTGGCTTATATTCTTCTCTTGTACAGTGCAGGTGACCGATAATCGTCCACGTACGCACTTAAACTTGTCAGCACGTGTGCAAGGGGCAGGAACAACATTTTAAGGCAGAAAAGCGAAGCATGAAGCATCTACTATTTTAGAGGCCAAAAGTTGGCCATTTTCCCCAATTGTGAATTGGCAAACCGGCTAATTGCTCCAAAGCGACCCTGGAACCGAGCTGAGATGGCCGGAAAGCGCAGTTTTTAGGACCCCATCTCTTCACCCCTAGGCTGAGGAAGTGGGAAGGCTTCGCAGGGCCCCAGGGCTCCTCCTGCTGCTACCCCCACTTTCACCCCTTTCTTCCCTGGGGCCGGACTGTTTCACCCCGTCTCCAGGCAACAGCCAGGCGCGCCAGGCGGGACGTCATTTCCTGAAGAGCCCGCGGGGGGACGGGGCGGGGAGGGGGAGGGGCGAGGGGGCGGGGCCAAGTCCCGGCTGGCGACGGCGGCGGCGTCGGAACTCGCTGGAAGACTCGGCCCAGAGCTGCTCAACAGTTCGCAAAGTCCCAGCTCCCGGCCGCGTGGCTCCGTGTGCGCCCGGGCGGCGTTGGGGCGCGGGGGGCCCGGGCTGCTGCATGGTGGGCGGCCCGGGACATGCCCCGCACCCCCCGCCGGACGCCCGCTTGGCTCCTCTGGCTGCGACTGCTCCGGACTCTGAGACTAGATTGACCGGCGCCCTAACTTCCTTCTGACTTTGGGGTCCCCCAGCCCTAGAGGAACGGGCAGCTCGGCTGGGGGAGCCCCGGACATGGTGTGACGGGGCGGGCGGCGTGGCTGCGCCCCCCACTGCGGCCACGCGCGGTCCCCGCGCCTTCCGGCATGTAGCTGCTGTTCCCGCTCCCCCCGGCCTCCAGCCGCAGTCTCCACGACCTCCGGCATCCAGGCACCAACTCTTTGTCCCCCAGGATCCTGCCGCGGTCCTCAGGATTGCAGCCGCCGTCTCTTCGTCCTCCGAATTCCAGTTTCATCTGCCTTCGCGCCCCTGGGACACCAGCCGCGGTCCCTGCCACCTCTCCAGGATCTAGCCACCGCTCCAGCTCACCCGCACCTCCCCAACCCACCCCGCAGCCGTCGTCTCCGCTCTCCGGGCCAGTCTAGACTGCAGCCGCCGTCTCCGCGTCTACCCCAAACCCAGACTCCAGCCGTGACCTCCGCGCCCCCGGGAATCCAGCTGTCGCGCCGCTGGCCGCAGGTGCAGCAGCCGCCCCGCGCCGCGCGCCCCGAGTGCGGCCGGGCCTCGGCGGGGAGATGAACGCACAGCTGGACGGCCTGTCGGTGAGCTCGTCCTCCACCGGCTCGCTGGGCTCGGCGGCGGCGGCGGGCGGCGGCGGGGGCGCGGGGCTGCGGCTGCTGTCTGCCAACGTGCGCCAGCTGCACCAGGCGCTCACGGCGCTGCTGAGCGAGCCCGAGCGGGAGCAGTTCACTCACTGCCTCAACGCGTACCACGCGCGCCGCAACGTCTTCGACCTGGTGCGCACCCTGCGCGTCCTGCTGGACAGCCCGGTCAAGCGGCGTCTGCTGCCCATGCTGCGTCTGGTCATCCCGCGCTCCGACCAGCTGCTCTTCGACCAGTACACGGCCGAGGGCCTCTACCTGCCCGCCACCACCCCCTATAGGCAGCCCGCCTGGGCCGCTCCCGACGGCGCGGGGCCCGGGGAGGTGCGGCTCGTGAGCCTGCGACGCGCCAAGGCCCACGAGGGCTTGGGCTTCAGCATCCGCGGGGGCTCAGAGCACGGCGTGGGCATCTACGTGTCTCTAGTGGAGCCAGGCTCCCTGGCAGAGAAGGAAGGGTTACGGGTCGGGGACCAGATTCTGCGCGTCAACGATAAATCTCTAGCCCGGGTGACCCACGCGGAGGCTGTCAAGGTAGGGCTGTTGGTTTATGGGAGTGTTAAGAGGACAGTACAGGCAGTTTAGTGCTGCTGTCTTTTATATCAAATCGCCTGACCTTTCTAATCTCCGTTGTTGGTTTGTTTGCCTCCCTGCCCCGATTTTAAGAGAAGGACATCTAATTTGTGGCACAGATAGGTGTTCTGAATAGGGAGGAAATGGTTATTCTTGCCTTGGGTGACCTAAAGGCTAAGGCGCGCACACAGTATCACATAAGCAAATGTCTGATCATAAAGTGTGAAAAGGGCAGTGGATCCTTAGAAGCGTTAGAAAAGAGACCCTGCTTGACATTGAGTAATTAACCCCCCCTCCCAACCTTCCCCCTGCCCCTTTATTGCTGCTGTGCTGTTCTCTGGATCCTGTAGGCTTTTTGCCTCTGAAAGAAGGTTCTGCCCTACTGCTATTGACCCAGGAGGAGTCTGGGTGACCACAGAGCTGGGGCCGATGCTGCTATCTGTGGGCTAGCTGGTGTATGCTGGAACAAGCCAGACAGAGAAGTGGCTCCTAACTTTGTTGCAAACTAGGCTTCACCCAGAACGTCAGAAATGAACCCACAGTCCCATGAAAGTGTGCACAGTTTTGCTTTGTTTTGTTTTTTTCATGTGTTTGTTAATTGAGAAAAATAACCTCACCACAACCAGCTAGTAGGAATTTAATCCTGCTGTCTGGAGGAGCACTCATGCTTGCTAATCTTATCGCCCAGGGTGAGTGAACGCCAGCCAGTTGAAGGATGAGCTACAGTGTTTGGTCCATTGGTGGATCCAAGGATCTTTCTCTCCTAAGTATTTAGCCTGAGCCCTACTGCCTATTAAACAAGGAGTGAGGAGTTTGAAAGAACGTAACAGCAGCTCGTTATCCATCCTCTACGGAGAAATGCCTCACCCTGGTTTGCCTTGATCTGTAGTGTGAGCCCCTCCCACCCCATTCTCTGGTCTCCTGGTCCACCTCACACAGTTGTGCCAAACAGGGTGCACTGGCTACTGGGAAACTCCGAGGCAGCCAAAGTCCTGGGCTGCTTCCTGTGTGGTGTTCAGTGACTCATGGCCAGGTGAATTAGGCTGACTGCTTGTGTGTGCACCTTGAATCCCACAATCTGTCTCTGACATTGGCTTAGCTCCTTTTCTTCTCTACTGAGAGATCCAGTTTCTGGAGAAAGCCTAATGTCCTTTAATTATTCTGCGGGCCAGCAGAGAAAGCTCTTCAAGGGTTCCCCATTCTCTCTTGTCACTTCCCCAACATATTCTCTCTTCTTTATCTTGCATCCCATATATCTAAAAAGAGATAGTCCATTAGTGTGGTCCTAAGAGGTCCAAGTTCCCAAAATGATAAATTTATGCTCTAAATAGACTTGATCCAAGTGTCATTGGTAAACACGGATTCAAGTTTAGTGGCAATTTACAGAGCCTGGAGTCACTTAATCATCACTAGGTGAAAGACTGAAAAGGCCACCTGAACATGAGCAACACAAACTCGTTTTTTCAGTTTACACCTCAGATCTGGCTGTAACATTCAGTTTCTGGCCTCAGAGAGGTCACTATCAGGACTGTATGCCTCAGCTTCCCTAAGTGCTCCAGAGTGCTGCTGGGCTGAGGCTCAGGGAACACCTAGCACCACTCCTGCATTCTGCTTGCAGAGGGACACTTCCACTCTCCCAGCATAGTTTAGGAAGCCTGCAATGGGATACATGCTGCAAGGCCGATTGGGATAAGAACAGGAGCATCCTTGAACTGTGACCTCTGCAACCTAGGAGCCTGTGTGCACTGAACTGACTCACAGGTCTTGTCTTCCTCCTGCTGACTACTAAGTGCAGTGCTTCTGACCCAAGGGGGCCCCTCTTCTAACCAGTGTCAGACACATTATTTTAGGACCCTTCAGAAGCATCAGGCAAAATGAGTGGTGGATCATCCGAAACCCAAGTAACGAAGGGGACAGAATTTATAGTGGCAATATAGAACAGCAGACACCACTGGCAGGTGGCATCATGTGCACATGAACACCTGGAGAACTGTTGACATATTTGTACAAAATGCAGAAAGTCCCTTCTCTGAGATCCAGAAGGGGCTCCGATTACTCCAGGAGACACGGGTTGCCATCACCTGGGAAGTCTGTGTGTGGAGTCAGCCACAAGCTGTGGAACTCAGAGGGCTCCATGGTCAGTGGGCACTGGTGCTAGCTGTGCTCCGGGTTTCATGCAGTGTCCCTGAGTGTTCACAAGTGTCTTGTTTCTGACCCAGAATTCCCTCATCCTATTTAATAGAAGACTCCTTTTCAATTTAAAAAAAAATCTATATTTTTCATTTATGATGCAGAAAGGAAGTGAACCTTAGAATGCTCCCAGAGGAGAGATTAATTCTATGTATGCATATACAACAGAAAGAGAATTCAATTAAAATAAACTCTTAAGAATCAAAGTGTTGGAGCACCTGGGCTTCAAAGAGGACCACAGCTTTTACATGAGGGATCAAGTAAACAAAGTTTACTCAGCTTCTTCCGCTGATAGATCTTATATCCACTGACATGAAAGCAATTTGCCGAGGATTTTATCCTGTGCTCCACAGGGTTCCCCTTCGGCTCCTAAAGTCTAGCTATCAAATCAGCAATGACGGGTCCAGATTAAGCAAGTCACTTACTGTTTAGAATTATGTTGAAATGTCTGATTTTTGAGAGAGGGGGGTGGAAAGCTATTTGGAATGAATAATATTCAAACTAGCAATTTAAAAGAAAAAGAATACCTTTCAAAGGTCTCCAGCCAAATACGTTAAATCAGTTAGCCAAAGACGTTCATAGACTGCTTGCTGCATTAAGTTCTGCTGCATGCTTGCCATGTGTGACCTTGGACGAGTCTCTGGTATTATCTGCTCCAGGCTAGATGAGTCTGGTGCTGTCCAGGGTCCTTTCCGGATCTGGAAGTCTGTATTTGGTTACCCAGAAGGAATGTCGACCATCTGATCTGCTGTGTTCTTGTTCTTTTGAAATTGCCTTCAATTAAGGCATAAAGAATTGGCTAAGGTTTGGGAGAAGGGAAGCTTGGCACTTCTGGGTAACTTTGTGCTAAATCAGGAGATCCATGTGTTACACACTGTACTGATGAGCCTGGCTGTTGTCTCTCACCCCCATCTCAACCCAAGAGCACCAGCCCTGGTGTGAGTCCAAAAGGAGTGGGAATCGCCCGTAGGATTTGGACACAAACAGCATCTTGGGATCACTGGAGATTAAGTCCACTCACCCACTGGCTTTTTCAGTCCCTTGTGGATATTGGCAGCAGCACTTAGGATGTCTGTGCACACTCACGAACACACATACGTACATGCAAGGATTGCTTCATAAAATTTAAACAACCTTCATGGCAGTCCCAGCATTCCCACAGGTAAATCTGAGTAGCAAATTAGAATCTGAACTGTTCCAGACGTTAAGAAGTGTTTGTGGGCCCTTCCAATTAATTAGAGCTATCACTTTGCCCCTTCCTTTGCATAATAACCTAGGAGGAATCTGTCAAAATGAATGCAAGTCGTTATATTTGGTTCAGCGGGTTCAAAAAATGACACAGTTGTCATTTTACATTGCCTTGGTTAGTGAAGCTACTATATACTCTTATCACTTCCAGACTTGGATCTGAAGCCTGCTTTCTTGCACCTGCTCTCTTCCTGGGCTCCAGATGGAAACCATGGGCATACAAGCTCTCCTCCCTGCCCCTGCAACAATTCTTGGTTCTCAGGAGTCCTGTCAACCATGACATGCAGAGTGTCCACTCTTCAGAAAGTCCTCGCTTGCCTCGTGCTCAGAGTTTAGTGCAGGCCCAGGAGAGGCTCTGCGTCTTTAATGCAGCCTTGTATATTTATTTGGCTCAGACCGACACTTGAGGCTTTAGAGAAGGACGCTTGTGTCAGGCAAATCCTCTTGCAGCCCGTTATTTGCTGTTAAATCAAAGAAGCGTTTTTCCAGTACTGCCTTTGTATTGCAGCGTCGAAGGTCTGCTAGATCTCTTGTCTTCTGACTTGAAGCTGGACATGAAAGAGGTAGAGAACCAGCTTGCTACTTCTGTCATCCCCATCTGCTGACAACCCCAGGGCTGTTTATGAGTAGCCTCAGGCGCTCATTTGGATGGAACTGCAGAGAGAAGTGTGGGGGTCCCCCCACCCCCATATCCTAGGTTCTGTGTGTGCACCTCTGCCTGCTTCCAGCCACACACAGGAACACAGCCCCACATGCACCATCAAGTTCGGGCCAGTCATCCATGTGCTTTCCTGTCTGCTCATGCATGTCTTCTCGGATTCTTAGTCTTCCCTCCATCCTGCAAAGGGCTTTGCATAGAAGCTGGCATTCGGAGGGGATTAGGGCTCCAACTGGCTTTGGAGCAAGGCTTTTTTATGGCTTTTGGTCCTCACTGCTTAGGCACATCACTTCAGCCCCCAGCCAGGGCCAGAGAATCTGATTAGAGGAAATGACATTAAATGGCTGGAAGGAGCTGGAGGCTGAAATACCAATCTTTGCACGCCCATTCCTTTTTTTTTTTTTTTTTCTTTCTTTCTTTAAACCCCCAATCGAGAATGCAAGCTGGAGTCTGAGCTCACACAGATGTCTAATTGTGCCACGGGGTAGGGGTGCATTCTAAAAGTTTCTGGAATACAACATTTCCTTTCACTTTCACAGCCGGGCAGGTGCAGAGCAGGAAGCAGTCTTTCCAGGTATCAGCGGCAGACGGAGTGTCAGAGAACACGGGCCTTACTTTTGATTTCCTTATCTTTTTCTTTTCTTTCTTTCTTTCTTTCTTTTTTTTTTTTGTTTTTGAGATCAGATTTATGTGTATGTGTGTGTGTGAGAGAGAGACAGACAGACAGAGGGGGAGGGACAGACAGACAGACGGATTGACGGAGGGGGAGGGAGCAGGCCAAGGTTGATATCAGGTGTCCTAGGGCTCTCTCTCTACCTTACTTTTTTGAGATAGGGTCTCTCAGTGAACAGTTTGGGTAGACTGACTAGCCAGAGCCCCAGGAATCTGCATATTCCCCCTTCCCCCACTGCCCAGAGCTACAGTTACAGTTACAAATATTCACTGCACCACCTGGCTTTTTACCAGAAGGTGCTGGAGATCTGAAGGGTGCTGGGGATCTGAAGTGAGATCCTGAGGTTTGTGCAGCTGGCACTTGACTTGCTAAGCCACTTCCCCGACCCTTGAGAGCATTTCTAAGTTTAGAGCCAAACTGAGCAAGAGCAAGAGGGAGATGCTTTGTGCGTGCCCCACCCCCAACCATTTGCAGCCTCCCCCAGGTTGCATCTCTACTGGGGTGAACTTGTTACAGTTGCTAGGTATGTCTCTCCAAGGCCTCATCCTGCAGAGCTGAGCTGGCATTCTCTACAGTGCCACCTTGGCTTTACCAGATCATGTCTGCAGTGTGCAGGTGTTTTGGCCCTCCTGAACCATTTCATTGCCTCCAGGGGACGGGAGATCACGGGCAAGGAGGCTCCTGACTGGAAGCTAACCTGGGGGCTATGTAGTCAGCATCCTGGAAGGCAATGTGAGAATCCCTCTGAGAGGCAGACAGATGTCTTAACTTGAGCCTGACAATGGGGACCATTTGAAAGTTACTCAGAGACACTTACCTCAAAGCAAAGTGACCTGTTTCTGCCCATCTCACTGTTCATTTAGACACATTTGTCCACCTATTCTCGGAGCTACAAACCTGTGACTTTGGGAGTCACAGAGGAGTAGAACAAATAGAACAAAGCCCCTGCCCTTAGCGTGTCAAGTATCAGGGCACAGTTCCAGTGGCATCCACAGGTCCCCAAGCATTTCCAGTTTGTGACATCCTGGTGCCTTTGCATCCTTGCCACCACCTTGAAAGCAGTACTCTCACCCCATGCCATCTATCTAACCCTTGATCCTCTTTTGGTTCCTGTCAGCACATCTGTCACCACAGATAGGCAGTTCCTTATGTTTGCCAACCACCCACCTCCCCACCTCATAAAAGCTTTGCGACAGCCAATACTGACTGTCGTGTTCGTTCCCGTAGCCGCAGTGTGTCTCCAGTGGCTCCCTGTAGGCACGTCAATAAATGAGTGACCATTTACTGGATGACTAGAATGATGTCCTGATCCTGACTAGTAAGGATCCCTTCATTCCTGAGCGTGAAATCTAAGGAAGTCCATGTGTAGGAAACCCAAGTCCATGGATGGAAACCCAAGGGAAGCCTTGGGTGAACTGTTGTGTGTGCTTTGCATGATGTTGACTGAACCACGGTCATGGAATGGTGAAATGAGCATAGAACTTCTTCCACCTGCCTCCTTCCGAGATGGTTCTGGATATCTGGCAAAGGACCGGTGAAGACACCCTCTACTTCTATTTCATTTAAAGACTTTAAAAAGCCATAGTATATGTCTGAGGAGGCAACAGCTCCCCCGCTTCTGTGGCCCACATCCACTCTGTGAGGCCCTGTTGGCAAGTCAGTTTATCACTTTGCTCTTCATTTTGAAGCCACGTTTCCAGAAGTGAGTTATTTCAGCAGTGCGATTGTGTCTGGGGTTCCAAAATAGAATCGTTTATGCATTCCCATGCAATCAATGAGCCAATTTGGGGTGAGGTTCATCTGGCTTTGGGGCTTTTATTAAAGCAATTTTAAGCTTCAGGAAGCCCCAGCATGCACCAGGCTAGGCCTCCGGTAACCACGCCTGCCCTTCAACGCAGCGTCCGTCAAGAACGTCGAAGGGAATCTGTTTCTTTTCTTTTCCAGCCCCAGCACCTTTGCCTCCTTCTCCGTTGAGAATTCCTGTTCCTTCTGCTAAATTGGCTGTGGCTGGGCTTCCGCTGGCAGCCAACTTCCCTCCCCACCTGACTTTGCTAATATCAGCATCCTCCTGACTCAGAACGCAAAGCAAATATGTCAGCCTTCCCCCAAGATGGCCTTGCTCCTGGGTTCGAAAGCTGCAGGCTGCAAAAAGGGACATAGAGAAGTGATGTTAGAAAGGGCATTTGCAGCCAGGTATGATGGCACATGCCCAGAACCAATTCTCTAGGAGGGCAAGGCAGGGTCATGTATCTAAGGCCAGCCTGAACTGTATGGAAAGATTCCAAATAAACACGTAGTAAATAAATATATAAATAAGCAAGCAAACTAACTAACTGGTAGGAAAAGGGGGTTTTTATAATGATCTAGAGTTTGCTGCTAACTTGTCAATTCACAAATGTTAGCTTTAAGTCAGAGTTAGAACTGATAAAGTCCCCAGGCAAGTCACACCCACACTGAAGTTTGGGACATCCTGCTTTGCTTCAGGAGTCCCCACCTCTTAACAACATTTATCCACACACACAGGCTTACCCAGAGGTGCTGTATTCAGTGGTAGAGGGCTTGTCCCATACACGCGAAGTCCTGACTTCAGTCCACAGGAGCATGTAAACTGTGTGTGGTGGGAGAAACCTATAGATAGGTCCAGCATTGGAGAAATTGAGGCAGGAGAATCAGAAATTCAAGGTTATCCAGGCTACATATGGAGTTCTCTAATTCCTGGGCTATAGGAGACCTTATCTCAAAAGCAAATGACAAGTCGGGCCTACCCAGTCCCCATCATAAGCCCTGCCCAACCCCAATGCCCCCTTTGAACATCATCCCAGTGTATAAGGTCAGCTGACATATGAGGCCTAAGGGAAAGCAGTCTGTAGATGGGCGTTTGGAGATGGGTCTGGAATCACCTGTTAGTGTTCCTTAGCTGTGATCTTGGGCAGGCCTCCTTGTCTCTCTATGACTGAGATATCCCCAATACTGACTATAACTCACACTCCTCACAAGCACACCATTGTTCTTCCATCATTGCATAGTCAAACTTTGGAAAAAATCTGGCATGGATGGCCCACTGCAAGCACCACAGTGGAAAATATCGTCAGTGGCTCTAATGTGGCTTTGAAAAACCTTTTCGTGTGCCTACTTAATTATTTGGGTTCTGTTGCCTGTTTGCTTTGCTTTGCTTTTAAGTCTTATGGGAAGGAACATAGCGGGACGGGGGCCTGTGCGGTTGCTCGTAGCTGCTTGAATTGCAGAGTCATGTGCACAGTGCAGTCGGCGTCTCCACATTCCTTCTAAATGCAATGACTCCTATCCGGCTTTTCGTATCTACAATTTTGCTTTATAGCCACAAGAAAGCTCCGTGGATAAATGGAACTGGGTGTTGCCACCTGCCTTTTGATTATTTTTGTGAGAGGCCTTAAATAATGGGAGGCTGATGAGACCGATGCCTGCGTGCGTGGCCCAGCAGCCCAGAGAGGCCAGCCTTGTCCCTGGTCTTCTCAGCATCCTTTCCTGATGGGCTCCCCAGGGGTCCCCATGCCAGAGGAGAGGAGGTTGCTATTTCCAGAGCCCATTAAAGCAATTAATGCAGGTGAGAGTTTGATTTGATAGCACAGGCTTTTTTGCATTGAAGAAGAAGAAGAAGGAAAAAAACCTTGTAATTGACTTAAACCACATCTGAAACGGTACGCAAGGCCACTTTAAGAGGTTTCTGATTAAGAAATACGGTCCAGTTTTTATAAGTTCATCTCCCATGTAGATCTCAGACATTAGGATGGGGGCTTTTCTTCTGCCCTTTAATCTTCTGGCTCCAGTGGGGGCGGGGCTCCTCTGTATGTGTGGACTCAGCCTGTTCTCCTTGTCTTCCCTCCTCTCCTCCTCCCTGCAGATACAGGCACTTTCATAACTTCTCTTCCTGGAGCTAGGCAAGCGCTCTACCACTGAGCCAAATCCCCAACCCCCTCCTCAGTTTTCCCAAGACTCCTTCCAGGCTTACCTATGCTCAATACATAAGGATCCGTTCTCCTCCTCCCTCACCTCCCCCCACCCCCCACTGCTGTCTCTCGTGTCCTTCCCTTGACTCCAATGCTGATGCTCCCCATCAATAGCCTTGACCTGCCTTTCTTTTCCTTCCAATTTCCTATGGGGATGATGGCTCCAGCCCCAGCACAGCAGCACTGTGTGAGCCTGATCCTCCCCAGGGCATCTCAGAACATCATCCTCAAAGTGTGCCCCTATGCTCTGTCTTCCATTCTGTTTGGGACTTGCCTTCTCTAGAACCCTGCTCTTGAGTTGGAAGATGTCAAGGCAAGGGTCAGACATTTTAACTTAGCCTCTAGGGTGCTTGGCCTCCTGTACTTTTACCTGCAGTCTTGTCTTGTCTTCTCCTGTCTTTCCTTTTCTTTTCTTTCCCAGCTGGTCCTGAAGTGTACCTCACACACACCAAGCCACAGTGCACCCACCCCCCCACTGCCTGTCTGCCTCCTGCCATCCTCCTGCAGCCATTTAATGAAGAAGCCCACAAGGAGGCAGAAAACTCAGGTTTTAGCCACTCTGCCTTTGCTGGGTATTTTGTATGTCATGGTAGACTTTGGGGATAAGAGTCACATTGATATATCTCCCCTTTAACTGCCCTTTTAGATTTCTGTTCTTCCTCTCTGGAGATGCCCTGACCTTTGTCGGGTGTTGAGTTTTTGGGGTTTTGTTTGTTTATTTGTTCTGTTTTCCTTGGCTTTGCTTTGAAATCAGCAAATTATGCATCCCTAACTGGACTGTAATTCTCTACTTAGACTAGGCTGGCCCTGAACTCACAAAGATCCTCCTGCTTTTGCCTCAGTGCTAGTATTAAAGGAGCGTACCACTACACCCGGCCCTGTCAGGGTTTTATTTTGTGCACCGTTCATGAAAATTCTCTGCTAAATGATCATCACCTCAGCTCAGTGCCCTGCTCCCCCTCTCCCCATAAGGGTAGTTCAGTGTCTGGTCAGTCACCTCACACGGTGCATTCCCTGACTTTATCCACACAGCCATCAAAGCAGGATTAGCAGACTTGGGGCTAATTTACCCTTGTAAAAAGCTGGTGGTCACCCACCATTCATTTGATTGGACAAGTCTAAGGTCCAATTCGCTGTGTTCCTGGGAAAAGTCTGCCTGGGTCTCTTAAAGTAAAATGCTTGTCTAGGAGATGGGGTGGGGATGGGGGGAGAGGGGGAGGGGAATATTCCTCTTTATTTGACCTGCAATATAAGGGTTCAGTTGAAAAATGGTGGGCCAGCAAGATACCCTTAGCTAATAGAAGGACTTACACGGAAACCGGACAACCTGGCTCAATTCCCAAGACCCACATAAAGGTGGAAGAAGAGAAGAGACTCCATAATTTTGTTCTCTTACCCCATGTACATGCCCACACATACCTTATACAGAAGCCATGCATACACACAGTAAGTAATAGATAATTCCTCAGGTTCAGAAAAGCACATACATAAGGAAGAAAGCAGAGGAACCTGGAGAGAGGTTAAGAGCATTTGTTACTCTTGCAGAAGACCTGAGTTCCATTCCAGGCACCCACATGGCAGTTCATAACCAATGCATAACTGGTTTCAGGGGCTCAGTGCCCTTCTCTGACCTCTGCACTTACTAAGCTTGGATGTGGTGTGCTCACATGTACATGCAGGTAAAACACTCACAAATTAATGAACTTGAAAAAAAAAAAAAAAAGCGGAGAGATCTTAGATCGTAGATAACCTATCTACCAGAAAGTGCTTCCTGTTTACAGCTTGACTTGTGTGTTTCCAGTTCCCCATGAGAACCGTTTGGGACTCTCCGCACACCTGCCCGTCTGGCTGAGGTTTTGTGCTATTGTCTGTCCAATGCTTTTACTCAGTAATGCATCAAGACAGTCCTCCCACCTTGACAAATGTTCCTAGTGTGTGATTTTTAATGATCATATAATATGTCGAAAGGAAGATGCGTGATTTATCTAACCAATTTCTTCTTGTTGGGCAGCTCGCGTTTTCAGTGTTATCCATATTGCTGCGTTCCACATTGTGGCACATTAATCTTTAAGCACATCGGCAATAATTCTTTGGGCTATCTCTCTGGGGGTGGGGGGTGTAGGCTCAGGGGAGAGGCATAATTTTCAGACCTTTGATAACTGTGGCCAAACTGCTCTTAGGAAGGAAATTGGGTTTTGATAGTCCCTACCACCCATGTGAGAGGTCTCATTTCTAAGCATCCGTACCCGCACTGGATGTTGTATTTCTTTTCCTTTTCCAAGCTGATAGACCAAACCCTATCCTATTTTCTGTGTTTGTGGTTTGTGGATGTGGATATATTTATGCTTTTTGATATGCAACTTCCTATTGGTATTCTGTCTAATCACAGGTTTTGTATTCGATGTCATCAACTTTATCAATCTTTTTCTTTCTGACACCTGCTGGGTTGGCTTTTAAAAGATGGCTGGTCCCCCACTTTGCATTCAGATTCCTCAGGCTAAAGTTGAATTAAATTGGAGGCTTTCAGCTGAGAAAGGTCAGCAAGCAGTGAGGGCTGGAGGGCTGAGGCCTGGACAAGTCTGGCAGGGAAATCAACCCCTCCATGTGTCTACTCCTAGGCCAAGACATTGACATTGATAGAAACAGACATGTGCTTTGGACATTGATCCTAGGCCATAAAACACTCCATTGCAATCCCGTCGAGACTCATCTTGAGCAATTGTATTTATGATTGCTAGAGCATTGTTACTTCTTCAGAGAGAGAGAGAGAGAGAGAGAGAGAGAGAGAGAGAGAGAGAGAGAGAGAGTAAGAAGACAAAAATTAAAAGAACATTTGAAAAGCAATTTATTTTGATGATCAGGAACTAAAAGGCTGCCTTGTGAGCCGTTAAAGACTCACATTGAAAGGAATCGATGTCTTTTTGGAATAGTGTCTGCCTTCGCCTTGGGAGTTGTCGCTGTCACCCCTGGCCCCCTTGCAGCAGATTTCTTACAGATTCCTCCCAAGGTCAGGGAGTCACCTTCTCCAACACTTTTTTTTCTTGCTGTTGGTTTTTAATTACTTCTGAGCAGCAAACTGCAACCCACTAAGTTATTAGGGGTGGTAACAGTGAAGAACAGGGGCCTCTAGATGTCTAGTCTGTGTCCTGGGATCTACGTTCCCAGGACAGGAGCAAGCCAAGGTTTCTTCTTTCACAAAGCACAGACACGTGCTCTGGACATTGATCTCAGGCAACACTCCGCTGCCAACCCATTGACACTCTCCAAGACATTGGAGAAACTGAAAGATTCAAGGGAAAGAGGAAGGGAACAAACCCAGCAAGGATCTCCTGAAAAGCAAAGTTCTTTTCTGTTTTTATCAGGATACGTTATACATAGCAGTGGGCTTCACTCTTCATGACTCTAGCAGTATATTTTGTTCACATTTACCCCTCATTCCCTTCTCACTCTCCCTGACCTCCTTTGCCCAAATAGCACTCTTTCCTTCACGGTCTCTGTGTGTGTGTGACTCGGCGAGTTCCACAGAGTTGATAACAGGAGCTTGGTTGATGGCTACATTACAAGACTGTGGACAACTCTCCAGTGGCGACCTCTATGAAGATGTATGCTTCCTCCCTCCCTCAGCACCTGTTACCTACAGTTCCTCAGGGAGGGGTGGGGCCCCAGGAGCCCCTTGAAAGGCAAATTGTCCATCACCTTTTGCCTCCCTCCTGACTCCCACATGTCCCCTTTCCAAGAGCCCACTTCCCGTGCATGGGCTCATCTGTTTCCTTGAAGTTTCCCTTTCTTGTGTATGACGTGTTCCTTGAGGATGTTTACATTGAGCTGTGGTTCAGGAATGGGTCCTAGAGAACGTCCACAGATTCTCCACGTTTGAAACAGCTCAAGCACACAGGTCCAGAGCAGACCATACGTCACGTGGTGCCCAAGCTGGCATGCAGTTGTGGTGATGCTGTAGTGACGCTGCAGTTGACTGGCAGTACATTCTTACCAGACCACCAAACAAGAATGCCATCATCCCGAGATAGTACAGAAACAACAGTGTGCAACCTCTGTGTAAGGGGATGTATATACCTCGAGTAGGGCTGGAGAGATGGTTCAGTGGTTAAGAGCACAGACTGCCCTTCCAGAGGTCCTGAGTTCAATCCCTGGCAACCACACGGTGGCTCACAACCATCTGTAATGGGATCTGATGCCCTCTTATGGTGTGTCTGAAGACAGCTACAGTGTACCCACATACATAAAATAAATAAATAAATAAATAAATAAATAAATAAATAAATAAATAAATCTTAAAAACAACAACAACAAAAACCCCTCGTGTGTATTCTTAGACCAAAATCGGGAGAGGAGGGAGACTTCAGAGTTGTGAGAAGTATTCTGCCTCTGACTGCACACAGTGTTTAGTCCTAGCCTGTGCTGAGATTTCAGGGTCATGTGCTCATCCTCCATCGACTGTGTCAAGGAGCACCAGCCACAGTGGTGAGACTTAACACCCTCTCCACACTCTCGCTGATTAGTTCACTTATTTCTTATGTATGTCTTAATAATATTCCCACGTAGGTAAAAATCGATAAGTGACTGAAACTTTAAAAGTGCATCATTAAAAGGGCAGAGGGAGCCGGGCATGGCTCACACCTTCCATCCTAGCATAGCACTCAGGAAGCAGAAGCAGGTGGAGCTTTGGGAGTCCCAGGCCGTACTGATCAACATAGAGTAGCCAGGACTGAACAGACAGATCCTGCCTTTTAAAAAATAAAGGCAGAATTCAGAGATTATATTAGACTGTACTGATTAGAGGGTTGGGGAGAATGCTGGTGGGTAAAGTGTTTGCTACACAGCTGTGAGGACTTGACCAGAACCGGGATGAAAGGGTTGTAGTTGTAGAACTCCTTTGGCAAGATGCGGGGTGGAGACAGGAGAATTTCCCAGAAGCCAGTGGCCTAGTGTGTAATGCTGAGAATGGGGGTAGGGGGAGCTTTTATTTATGTGTTTGTTTTTAAAAGATTTATTTTCCTGTGTAGGGATACTTCTATACACATGCATATTGTGCTTGCTGGGTGCTCATGGAGGGTCAGAAGTGAGCATCGTCTGTATGTGCACCACAGGCGTGCAACGTCCAAAGAGCCAATAGAAGGCTCAGGACCGCCTTGCGCTGGAATTGTAAGCAATTGTAAGCCACTGTGTGGGCGCTGGGAACCAAACTGGGAGCCTTCGCAAGAGCAGCAAGTGCTCATAAGCCCTGAACCATCATTCCCCGAGTCTCAGAAGAGAGCCTTTCTTAAACAAGGTAGAAGGTAAGGACCAGCATCTAAAGTTATCCTTTAATCCTCACACCCACAAGGTGACACATGGGTCACCGCCAGCACTCTCACGAATACAAATACATCACACACACACAGATAAAACAGAAATGATCCTAGAAAGTGTGTGTGTGTGTGTGTGTGTGTGTGTGTGTGTGTGTGTGTGTGTGTGTGTGTTTCGCCTTTAAATTGAATTCTGAGGTTTCTGGAATCAAAACGAAAAGAGATCAGTAGCTGAGTGCTAGCATTCAAACAGTAGTGAAGGCGGGAAGACCGTGATTTAGATTCCAGCCTGGGATGTTTAGCACAATTAACAACAACAACAAAAAAAAGTGAAATGTGAAATAAACTGTTTTAGTTTTCTTAGAGAAGTCACGGGCACTCGGGATGTAACGTCCTGGCTGGTGGCTGACCCTAAGAGGAAGGCTTTATTGCCTATGTTACTACCTGTTCACTTTATATGGAATCCCTTGCCTCCTCCTATGTTTCTACCCCTGGATTCACCAGGAGATCAAGCCAGAGGAATTTTCTGCCTTCCAGTGTGTTGGGAACAACCATTGATGAAATGATTGCTTGTAGTAAGAATGTAGCAAGGTGAAGTTTCAGGGCCAGGAGCCCCATGTGCAGAGGCCCAAAGTGGAAAAGAAGCACCTGATACTGAGAGAAAGCTCAGGTGGCCCGCAGGGGTGCAGCTGCCAGGGGGCTGGGCTGCCGCGTGCTACCGGAAAAGGAAGCTTGCTTGGTTGCTCAGAGGCCACAGGGAAGGGAGGCGGGTCATTTTCATTCCAAAAGGATTTGGCCACTCTGCAGTGCTGGTCTGGGGGCCGAAAGGAGTTAGAGCTCTTTGACACAAAAGGAAACCAGTGCGCACTGAAGTTTTCATTTCTCCTGTCATTGAAATATGCTGCTGGGGCAGAGTCCACACTGCCAGTTCTACTTACTCTCAAAGCAGAAGCAGGTTGAATGGGGAGGCCTTTTCAGGCCGCGAGGACAGACGGCTGTGGCCTTGCAGCCTATAAATCCCATGTCTCCCTTTGAAAACTTTCCCTTATTTGGGACAAGTTATAGAGTTGGCCTTGTTGGCCTTGTGGTACCTAAAACCCTAGCGAGGGGGCAGGGCTGTGTTTGGAGAGCCCTAGATTCCTATCCAGGCCCTGCCTCTTACTCTCTTTGTGACCTTGAGTAACACACATTTTTTTTCTCGTTTGTGCAACGGGAGGACGGGCTGTCATTGTGATTTTGCTATTGCTGCCCCCTGCAGGTGGCCATAGGAATCACAACAGACAGAGAGCCCGCTCCTGGGGATATCTTTCTGGAGGCTGTGGTTGTACAAAAATGAAAACACTCAATCTAGAAGTATTGAGTAGATCCGTATGTACTCAAGGCTGTAACTAAAAGAATGCTAGTCACAAATATCTCCACTGGCAAGAAGCTAAAGCCCAAATGTCCAGTTTAGAGGAGTAAGAACTCATGCTGGCTGAGTATTCTCCTGCAGTGTGGAAACCCATGAGCTTAATGCCACTGAACTGGTTATGAAATAGCCCCCTAAATAATTTTCTTCTAAAAGAAAGCAGAGCTTGGCATGGTTGTACAGACATAGAGTTGTAGCCCCTGACAGGTAGAGGCAAGAGGATCAGAACTTTGAGGCCAGTCTTGAGTTAAATGAGACCCTGTCTCAAAACAGCAAAAGCAATAAAGAATGGACGAGTAAGTGAATGAATGAATGAAGATAAAATTCCCATTATGAGTTCATTTATGAACAAGAAAATGGTTTTTAGCTTTCTGTTCGTTTCCGGTGCTGGGGGTTGAAGTCAGGGCCTTCACAGAACGCTAGGCGATCTCTCCAACACTGAGCCATCTCCCAGGCACTGAAGACAGCTATGTAGATATCCACACATGGTTTTGCAAGGTGCCAGACTGAGTCACAAAGGACAGAAGACAAAGTGGAACTCTGTT
Organism: Rattus rattus; assembly: GCF_011064425.1. Classification (NCBI taxonomy): domain Eukaryota; kingdom Metazoa; phylum Chordata; class Mammalia; order Rodentia; family Muridae; genus Rattus; species Rattus rattus. Next base: position 90,105,939 of record NC_046154.1, read on the forward strand.
CCTCACTAGAATAATGCTTGCCCCTCCGAGCGCCTACCATCTGTTACAGGCACTAAATAACCTTATTTTACTTTATTTTTTATAGTATGTACGGTACGTGTGTGTGATTTACATGTGTGTGACAGGTACACTCCTCCATGTGTACACATGCAGAGGTCAGCATCTGTTGGGTGTCCACTTTATTTTTTGAGACAGTCACTGTGCTTGGAGCTTTTTGACTCAGCAAGCTGTTCCTCCATCTGCCTGTCTGCTCCCTGATGACCTGCCTTCCACCCCGCCTAGTGCTGAGACTGGACACACTCTTGGCTTTATGTGGGTGCTAGAGAGCCAGGCTCAGGTCCTCAGTCTTGTATAGCAAGTTCTTTACCTACTGAGACATCTCCCTAGACATGCATTGGCTCACTGAACCGTCTGTGATACAGTACCACTGTTGCTCCAAGTCATGCCTGGGAAGCCGGGTCCAGTGACTTGCCTCAGGCTGCAGGTAGCAGAGTTTCTGTGGGTGTGGCTCTCTGCTGGTGTGTCTATGCTTCACATGCATCCTACCGGTTCGTGCTTTCATTGATATGGAGAGGCTCATCTAGAGGCTGATGATCTTAGTCTGTGACTTCAAGTCTAATATATTTCTTTGTCTATGTCCTAATTTGAATAGGTTCCCAGGAGTTCTTGATATATAGACATATATATAGATATATATGATGGATGAGTGGATGGCTGGATAGATAGACAGACGAACAGAAGGATGGATGAATGGATAGACGGATGAATGGATGGATGAATAATTATGTGGATGGATGGATGGATGGATGGATAGATAGATAGATAGATAGATAGATAGATAGATAGATAGATAGACAGACAGACAGATAGATAGATGAGTGGAAGGATGGATATATGGGTGAGTGGGTTGATGGATGGATGGATGGATGAATAAAAAGATGAATAGGTGGGTGGATAGAAAAATGGATGGATGGACAGATGGATGGATGGATGGATGGATGGAGATGGATAAAAAGATGAATAGGTGGGTGGATAGAAAAATGGATAGATGGATAGGTGGATGGATGGATGGATAAAAAGATGAATAGGTGGGTGGATAGAAGAATGGATGGGATGGATGGACAGGTGGATGGATAGATGGATGGATGGATGGATGGATGGATGGATGGATGGATAAAAAGATGAATAGGTGGGTGGATAGAAGAATGGATGGGATGGATGGACGGGTGGATGGATAGGATGGATGGATGGATGGATAAAAGATGAATGGGTGGGTGGATAGAAGAAATGGATGGGATGGATGGACAGGTGGATGGATGGATGGATGGATGGATGGATGGATGGATGGATGGATGGATGGATAGAAAGATGAATAGGTGGGTGGATAGAAGAATGGATGGGATGGATGGACAGGTGGATGGATGGATGGATGGATGGATGGATGGATGGATGGATGGATGGATGGACAGGTAGATGGATGGAGTGGATATGTGTGTTGTAGGCATACACATGTAGCAGTCAGAGGTCAGCATCTGTTGGGGTCTCCCTCAATGTCTATCTACCTTATTTTCTGAGACAATATCTCTCACTGTACATGGAACTCCTTGACTCAGCAAGCTCTTCCTCCATCTGCCTGTCTGCTCCCTGATGACCTATCCTTTACCCTGCCTGAGGCTGGGACTACAGACACACTCAGCTCTTAAGAGGAAGAGAGATGAGCAAGGCAAGATAGTAGAGAAAACACGATATGTGCCTTAAGGTACTTTCCTTAAAGATGGGTTGAACTTGACTTAGGACCTAGAGTGTAGCTGCAACTGAAGCACAGAAGCTGGATGCCCTTGGAAGAGAGAGTCACTCACAACCTAGGAGCACTTCCAGAGGTGATGGGGCTCAGAATAGCAAGGTAGGGAAGTAAGGCCTACCTCCTGCCAGCTACTGTTTAGACAGTGTGCGTTGTCTTCCCAACCCCTTCCACGGTTCCTTCTTCTGTGCTGAGACAGGCACAGGGAAGTTAGGTGGTTTGCTTGTGCTCCACAGCAAGTTATCAGCAGAGCTAGGAACCCTTTCCAGCGTGTCTGACCCAGGGCAAGGTGTGGTCAGGAAGACTGAGCACACTCCCTCTCCTTTCTAGACCACTAACCCAGGTCTGACCTAGAGTAGTTCTTTTTCAAGGTTAGAGTCTGTTCCCACAGAGATGAGCCTGGCCCTTGAGGTCTGAACCCTGAAGTTTCTTGTCATTCCTTGGATGTGGTAAAACTTCTTTTCCGCATGAGTTGTCACCTGAGAGTCTTGTGACCTTGCGGCCTGTTTCATGTCTGTTTCTGGGCGTGTATTTGAGCACAGCCCACCACTGTGTTAGCACACCTCTTCAGTCCTGCACTGTGGCCTTTCCAGGTTATCCCTTTGTCCTTTACTGGGAATTGTGTCATTCTGGCCTGTGATGTGGGACGTTAGAGTTTGCTCCAAAGAGCCGAGGGAGGTGATTTGCCTCCTGAGAGCACCCTGTGTGGAGACATGCACGCACAATTCATATTTCAATTATCATGAGGTGGGTCTGGTGATGGAGAGCATCTGCCCCACGCCATCTGCCAGTTCAGGTCAGAGCTGCTCTGATTTGCACTGGAAGAGCACAGGAAAGCCCCTGGGTCCAGTTTTTCAGTTGTGGGTGGTGACAGTGGTGGCACCAGCTCTGTGACAACAGTCCTCACCTGCAGTGGCCTTCTCTACCTACAGAGGGAGTGGATATGATGGTCTCCAGCTTGTACCACAGAAACAGATGGGCTGAGTAGCATGGTGAGTCGCTCGATGCAGAGTGCTGATAGGCAGTTGATTGAGGCCGACTGGCTGATCCCAGGGTTACTGCTGTAGGAGAGGAATGTTGATGACGGAGGTCAGCAAGACACACAGGCAGTACCTGGTACTTTTATGGAAGTGTCTATGCTTTTTACCACTTAAAAGTGGCTGTTAACGGCACAGTCCCATTGGAGAGGTCCCTGGCCTTTAGGTGTCTTTGTTAAACCCAAATTGGGGTCTGCCTCTTGGCATGCCTGTGGTGCTTCCTCTTTATGCCTTGGTTTCGGTTTTTCGGAACCCCTCTTTCCTCTGCCAGAGTCCCAAGTTGACACTAGGTTCAAGGATATGGGTCAGTGACGTCATTAGAACAGCAGCTAGCAATTCTGAGTGTTCATTCCCAGAAGTGGGAGCTGGAGACAGTTTCCCAGGCTGTGATGGTTTGTATATGCTTGGCCCAAAGAGTGGCACTATTAGAAGGTGTGGTCACAGTGGCAGTGGGCTTTAATACCCTAGTTCTAGCTGCCTGGATATCAGTATCCTGTTAGCAACCTTCAGATGAAGATGTAGAACGCTCAGCTCCTCCTGCACCATACCTACCTGGGCACTGCCATGCTCCTGCCTTGATGATAATGGACTGAACCTCTGTACCTGTAAGCCTGCCCTAATTAAATGTTGTCCTTAAAAGAGTTGCCTTGGTCATGGTGTCTGTTCACAGCAGTAAAACCCTCAGACACAGGCCCTGTCCACAACCCTGCCTGGTGTCTATTCCCACATGTCCCCAGGGCCCTAACCTCTCCTGGATGACCACTATATGGCCCTGAATCAGACAGATTTAGAGTTTTCATCTGGGTAGTATCTTGCCAGTCACAAAATCCAACTTGTTTATTGCCAAGTGGAAAAATGGAGGCCCAGCAAGGGCATGAAGAAACCTTATTTCCCCTAGTGCGGTCACACGTGGCAGAGACAAGCCTGACTCTCTGCCTCACCAGCCTGAGGTCTTTGGTTTTCCCTGATGCCTGAGATGGCTGGTATCCAGGTACACTGTGCTAAGTGAGGTGCAGTGACTGCCCAGGCATTCTTGACTGTGAGTGGGGCCTTCCTGTCCCCAGATGGCCAGGAGCACAGGAGTCAAGGTGGCAGTATTGAGTCAGTGCGGAAGACCAGAGTGACCGTCCCCAGCTGTTCTTCAGAATGTACTCCTCTGATTATAGGCACCCTTTGAGATGAGTTAGGTGGAGACTAGGCACCAACCTGCTTTGTAGAGCCTTCCTGCTGAGCGTGCACTTTTAGTTGATTAAAGAGGTGGTAGAATGGCAGGCATGCTCCCTCCAGCTCCAGTGGGCCGAGGCTGTCTCTAAAGCATGCCTGGACACTGAAAGTTCTGGCTCGGGAATCTTGTTTTTCTGGTTTTCCAGAGAAATACAGCAAGCCACAGAGGATGCTGAAGTCCTTGCCCTTCATGACCCAGCCATATTTATTCTCAACTAATCGTCGAGGGCTCCAGAGTGGCCTGAGGGATGTGACTGGCAGCCCCACAGCCTTGTGACGAGGAAGCTGAAGTTTACAGGGACTAGGGCTTGCTCAGGGTTAGCTCCGTGTCCCCAGCAGTGTCTTGTACACTCATCCCCCTGTCCCCCCTTCTCGTCTCAGGTTTTTAGTCAGCCCTTCTGTACATCATAGGAGCAGGCATCATGGAGACTCTGGTACTCCAGGATACACCTTCGCAGCACCAACAATGCCGCTCTCATCAAAGGCATTAACCTCCCCTCTTTCTCAAGGTTGCTGCCCGCCTATTTATAGAACTGACCAAGAGGAGTGGACCAGTTGCCTGAGAAAGAATACAAATGATGCCGATGCTGGCTGCAGCATTCTGCTTCTTCCCTCGCCTTCCTCTGACTTCTCAGACAATGCCTTTCTGTGGTACCCTCTCTACAAAGAGGCCCCTGGGGAGATGGAAAGAGGCTCTGCTCTCTGCTGAGCTCCTACTGTGTACAAAGCTCCGACTGAATAACCCACAGTTGCATTTGACCCACACCACCCTGATGGGGTGTGGTCTCTCTCTCTCTCTCTCTCTCTCTCTCTCTCTCTCTCTCTCTCTCTCTCTCTCTCTCTCTCCCATTCACACACATCTCTTTGAGGGGGGGCAGGCTGCCAGCCCCTAGTGCCTCTCGATAGATAAGTGCACTTGACCCTTTCTGCAGCCCCGGGCAGTTTATGCGCGCTTCCCATTATCGTCCCCTGACTGCACGATGGTGATTATGGTGGCTGTGATTTCTTGTGGGGTACTATTTACTGTATCACCCAGTCAGGCCAATCAGTTATTTGGACCTACTGTGCGACAGGTCAAGCTTCGTCTCCCATCAGTCTACAGGTGTCATCGGGATATATTTTGTATCAGAGACAATGCTTTACCTCGTCAGGCACAGGCGCTATGAAGTCCTGCTGTGTGCTGGGTGATGCCTTGCCTGTCAGCAGACTGTAGGTGTCACTGAGGCCTACCATGCTACCTGATGCCTTGTTCCTCAGCAAGCACAAACATCATGACCTGTTGTGTGGGCTGTCAGACCTTATCTTTTACAACAATATTGGCTACAACAATCTTGAGGACCTACTGTACACTTGGTCTCTACAGGCACAACCTGTCCCTTAACTAACCCAAGTGCTGTTGTGAGGACCTACTGTGCACTTGGCAATACATCATCTTTCCAAGCTTAAGTATCATAAGAGCCTGCTATACAGCAGGTGGTAATTTGTCCCTGGCCAGGCCTGGTACACAGTAGATTCTTGGTTGGTCCCCGCAGGGTGATTGACCAGGCTTATCTCATCCTGTGCCTAGGATGGGGTGGAGGACTCTTGCTAGTTGGGACACACTGGACGGGGGAGCTTGTCCTTTTGGAGTGAGGAGCAGCAGGCAAGAGAGAGGGCTCAGGAAGCTACCTGCATAGAAGGTATCTGCAGCCTTTGCTTCCACTCTAAGCCCTGACACTCACTCTCTGTTTTGCCCGGGTGGAAACGCAGCAGGTAGATCTCAGGGCCCTTCTTCTAGCACCTTCATCTTAAGAAAGGTTTGATTTTTCCTCCCACTATTCCATCAGGAGAGCCTCGGGGAATACTCAGGAACACAGTAGATCTTTCTCTGCTCATTGTCCTCTGAAGAATCCTTTGTAAAACAAGAGCTTTGGAGCTGCTCCGGGCTCATTATCTCCCCACCAGGGCCTGGCATTTGCCTGTAGAGTCAGGAGCCAGGCCCCTCTACCTGCCCTTCCTCCTCTGGAAGAGGGCACATCCTGGACTCTCCCTGGAAAGCCAGGGCCCCAAGCTGCCTGAAAGAAACCTCAGCCTTCATTCCAGTTGTTCCTGGAGGATTGTGGAGTTCACAGAGCAGCAGATGAGGGTGACAGACAGGTAGTGTCCCCAGTTCAGGTGCTGTGTCCTTATTTTTATATACTGAAAGCAGTATGTTTTCATCTTGCAACATTTGGAAAACATGCAAAAAACGGAGAAGCAAAACACCAGCCACCTGCAAACCCACTCACAGGGAGGAGCTGGCCACCAGCACGCTGTAGTGTTTGTTTTCCCTGCCCGAGTTTTCTCCCGACACAACGAAGATTGTTCTAGAAGCCATGATTTGTAGCCTGTCGACCCCACTTAACATTAGAATATGTCATGTCCAAGGCCTTGCAAAGCCTCTGTCAGGGTGATCTTCTGACAGTATACACATGTAGTGCTTGAAGAAACCTTGAGTCAGACCAGCTTCAACTGTGGGGTGCAGTGTCAGCTAGGGCTGCTATAGTAGAATATCACACAGTGGGTGGCTTACGTCAGAGGAATTGATTTGCTTGCATTTCCTGAAGCTGGAGCCTGAGCCAGCGTGCCAGTGTAGTCAGGTGACCTGCCAGGCTTGCAAAGGACCACTTTTCTTCCAGTGTCCTAGAGAAACACAGTGAGGAAGTGAGCAAGCTCTGCTGGGTGAGCTCCTAATCTCATCGTCAAAGCCCTGTCTTCCTGGCCTCATCCCCAAAGGCCCCATCACACTCACTAAAACAGGGCTTCAGTGTCTAAATTTGGGGGAAACTACACACTGGGACCCCCAACATAAGGTATGTCTGCTGTTTATCCAATACAAAGTGACTGTCTTCCAGAATCTATACCTTCATCTCCATTACAGGTGCATTGTGGGAAATACGACTGACCTCAGCTTCTACCCTAGAGCAGACTTTGGCTTACTATTCCTCGTGTTTCTCCATCCTTATTCTGGAAAGTTGTACAACAAAGGTGGTATCTACATTTGACATTAGTAGCTATGTAAAAGGAACCCCTTACTGTCTGTGCAGTCAGTGAGTTCCTGCCCGTCCTCACTGATGTGGCCAATCCCTCTCCGCCAGCCACTGTAAGAATGAAGTTTGTAGCAGGAAACGAAGGAAGAGCATCCAGACACCATGGCAGCTAGAAGGGCTGTGTCTTATCTAAGCGGCGGTGTCTCAACGTCTGCCTGTACTGTGATCGGGGCCTAGGACCCACCAGCAAGGGCAGGTTTGGAGAGAACCCTGGTCACACGCTTCACACTGGGGGTTCTGTAGTTAAGGAGTAGGGGGTGCGTTAGGGGCAGACAGGGCAGTCAGCTTTTTTTCTTAAACAAGTGTTACTGAAACTGCAGGGCCTGATGTCTCTTTTACAACCACCTGGTGTCTGTAGTGGGGGCAGCTGTGTTCTCTTATGCAATCTCCAAATGGCTGACTTCCTATAACTCTGAGCTCAATTTAGGGCTTGGGGGGTTTTTTGGAGGGTACTTTACCCGGCTTTTTTGGGGGCGGGGAGAGGTTCTTTACCAATGTTATAACTCCACCAGGATTCTTTGAGATTGTACATGCCAGATATGGGGTGGAATACTTGCCACATACAGGCCCTTTGTAAATGCTAGGCTGTTGTTCTCGGTGTTTCTGTCTTTGACACATATCTGGTCATGCAGGTTCATTGTTTAACTAGAAAGTCTCGTATGTATTCAGCATGTATTCCTGTCTCTTAGAATCTTAGCACCAGATCACAAAATGCAACTTGGCCCCAGAACACGCTGATGCTCTCGACCCTTTTGTAAAATAGCCAATGAGATGGCTCAGTGGGGGAAGGAGCTTGCGTCCCAACCTGGCAACCTGATTCCCCGGGGCTCACATGATGGACATAGAAAAACAACTCCCACAAATTGTTCCCTGACCCCCACACATGGGCCAGGGTACACGCATGCATACACATAAACGCAATAAATAAATGTGATAAAGCATTAAAGTGGTGTAGCATATCCTCTGTAGACTTTAAATTGTCTGCAGGGGACTTAAACCCGATGCAGTGTAAGTGCTCTGCACGTAGCTGCTGTGATGTACTATTTAGGGAATACTGACAGGAAGCAGTCTGTGTGTGCTCAGGGCAGATGCAGACTTTTAAAAAATCCCTTAAATGTGTGTGCACACATATGCAAGCACTCATGAGGAGGCCCAAATTTGGTGTTTGGCGTCGTCCTCAATGACCTTCCATTTAATTGTTGAGACAGTCTCTCAACTCTTCCCAGAGTTTGTGCATTAGCTGGTTTAGTTAGCCAGCTTGCCCAGGGCACCCTGTTCCTGTAGTTCCAGCTGCTAGGATTACTGAGGCTGCCTGTCAGCCTGACTTTAGGGCTCTTAGGCCTTAATCTCACACTTGCATGATAAATGCTTTTAACTACTGAGCTATCCCCCAGGAAACACTCCCCCCTCCAGATGTGCTCATGCATGGACTGCGAGCACAGACAGACACGCACAAGCGTGTGCACACACACACACACACACACCCACACACACACACCCACACACACACACCCCAAACCAGAGCTCCCCACCCCCACTCACCCTCCCAAAGAAAACAAAAGCCCAAACACTTTTGTTCTGTGGTTGAATCTGTGGATGTGAAACTATGGGTGTGGAGGGCTGACTGTCCTTGAGCCCCACGTCTCACATTTAGTTTGATATGAATGTTACTAGAGAAGTTCAGAGGAGGCACAAGCTTCTAGGAGTCTTCAGCGAGTCACCGATGGCACACTCCATTCTCCCAGAGCTAAACTGTGCCATGCATGATACTCTCTGGTTTATTGGGGGCCAGTCACATGGGCACTCTGTGGTCCCCACATTCCAGACTGCAGAAGAAGAGCAGGCATTCAGCATAAGCACGCTGTATGCGGGGCACAAGGATTGTAAAGGCTGAACTATATGTGATACACTTTAAAGCCATGGTCTTCAACACCAGAATAGGGCGGGCACTGCACTGAAACCTAATAGGGATAGCAGCCTCAGGCCTGCTCTGCTCACTTCCATCTGTGAGGTATCTTGAGAGATGGTATGCTTTGTATTTGGATCACTTGAAGTGGGATGGGACAGGTGCTCCATTTTGGCGTGCAAACACTAAGAGCTGGGGGCTGGGGGGGGGAATGAGAGTAAGTGCAGGGTCCTCCATGTTGGATTCTCAATAGCAGTTGCCGTCTTCTCTCTAACTGTGTCTTTCCCTCTCTTCAGGCTCTCAAGGGCTCCAAGAAGTTGGTGCTGTCTGTATACTCAGCTGGGCGTATCCCCGGGGGCTATGTCACCAACCACATCTACACCTGGGTGGACCCCCAGGGTCGAAGCACATCCCCTCCCTCCAGCCTTCCCCATGGCAGCACCCTGAGACAGCATGAAGATGATCGAAGGAGTGCCCTACACCTCCTGCAGAGTGGAGATGAGAAAAAGGTGAGATCTGGCCAGGTTTAAATGGGTAAAGACTTGGGGGCCTGGGGATGCCTTGGTTTTCCAAGCTCCTTGTACACCCACGAGCTCCCCTCAAGGCTAGACGGAAGGGTGGAGCTCCGTGACCTCTATTACTTCTTTTGAGTCTCTCAAGTTTGGTATTCCTGGCTTCCTCTGTGACCTATAAGGTGTGTGTTGCCTTCTAGGATAAGCTGCTGTCGCAGACTAGTATGAGTACTGTGACTTTGTGACTCTTTCTCCCACAGCAGAATGGAGAGGACCTTTCAATCTGGTATACAGCTCTACTCTAGGACTCATTCCGGACTGTAGATCTCCAACATCCACCAACTCCCAGCATGTAGTCCCTTCTGGAACTTGAACCATAGTTGGCCCCTGCTTTAGCACCCAGGAAGGGAAGAGAGGAAGCCTTTACATGTGACCTTTGGACACATTAAATTCTGTAGGGGTCCAGACCCAGGCATGGACTGTGCACAGATCATGATCCTGGAAGACCCTTGGATGGTGGGGGTGTTGGGCTGTAAACAGCAGAGACCAACTAACTGACTCTGTAATTCGAGGGTGTGGTAAAAGGGTGTACACTGTCCTAGAAGTGAAGCTGAGAAACTGGGGTGCATCTGCAGAAGAATCCCCACCACAGTGACCCCATGTCCTTCCCCTCCAGACTTCTCTTTCAGGGAGGGAGTAACTTTTTGGCTAACAGGATGCCTTGAACCTTGGCTGATAGGACCACTAGTACTGTAGCTGGTAGGGGAAGGGCGTCATGGGGTTCTGTAGCCTAAAGGAGGCCAGGCGTCATTAAATGTCCCCTGTAGAACAACCCTCCTCCTCCTCTTGTCAGTGTGTTTCCTACTGGAAAGAATTAGGAGAATGATTGAGGGCCCCTGAGGCCGTAACCTCTCTGGGTTGTGCCTGCATGGTTCTGTTTGCATTGTGCACATGGGTGCCTGGGGACAAAGAATAACTGTCACTCCTGTCCTGCCAACACGTCCTTACAGCTCGGAGACCACATACCTTCCGGCTTGGGGCCAAGCTCCTTCCTTCAGAGACTCTCTCAGCTCTTTTTTCTGTCAATAAGACCATAACATTTACTTAATGTGGTTTGTGTTCTTTGCTCAAACATCAATGTGAAGATGAGATTTCGGTGACTTGTGGGAAGGCGATAGTGTCTAGGAGTCTGGTTGGTACAAGATGGCAGCCAGCAGGCATCCTCCTGCCTCCCCACCAAGGATGCTCACTTTAGGCCACCTTGGGGGGTATTTCAGCCACCTGGGTTACAGTCAAGGCCAGCTTTGCAGCACTGGGCAGAGAACTTGTTTGTTGTTTTCTAAAGCTACCGTCCTGGGCAGAACCTGAGTTCAGAGCTCAAATGGTTGTAATTTTGGCTGGTCCTGAATTCCTGTGGCTTGAGCATTGTACAGGGTACCTTCCAGAGTCCTGGAGGCCACCAGCAGGTTAAGTGTCACTAGAATCTGAGTGTGAGGGCAGATGGTAGAGAGGTAAAATCCCAGGAAGCAAAATAAGGAAAATTTTGTTCCCCTTTCTGGCTTGGCAGTAAAAGTGCCACTGGCTGGGTAGTTCATAAGGACATGAGATTTGATTGGCTGGGGGCTGGAAAGCAGGAAGTTCCAGAGTGTGGTGCCTGCACCAGATGGGGGCCATGGGGCTGAACCACTGAATGGTGACACAGAGCCAACTCAGGTCTCTTGTCCTCATCTCATAAAGACAATGCCATGGAGTCATAGAAGACCCACCCAGGTAGCCTTATCTAACCCTAGTTACCGCCCGAGGTCTGCTTTCCAAATACCATAAGCATATGAGGTTAGTTTTCTACACACTGCAATTTGGAGGACTTAGTTTTTCATTCCATGGGCAGGGTAAAAGCCGGTGAAGAAAAATGAATTCCAAGAAGGGCTAGGGAGTGACAGGAAGTGTAGATCTCTGAAAAGATGATACAGGAGCCACCAAGTACCATTTTGGGACCTGAAACGGCAAGAAGTCAGGACACATGTACAAAGGTCCTAAGACAGGACTGAGCCCAGTATCTTTGAGGTATTGGGTAGGCAGGAGGATGGAGGTGGGAGCATCAGATCAAGTCCCCCCTGGGCATCATGGGGTAGCTTTCATAAGAATATAGAAGGTGCATCCGAAAGACCAGGGGGAATGCAGATACCACAGGAGGCAGAATCTAACCCCATGGCAGTCCAGAGGAGTCTTCATGGGCTGTACAGCCGAGTGGGCCATGGGGGCTAAATGGGACCACATCGGTGTGGCAGGAATGATTCAAATCTTAGTTCTGCTGCTTGTGAGTTGTGTCACCTTGGACAGGGGGCAAGAAGCCCGAGGTTCTTCCTCTGTGACAGCCTTGGGAAAGCTCCATGGTAGTGAGGTTCTGGTTTGAGCCCTGATTCATCCTCAGTGTCTGAAACAGCACTGGAACAGTTCCGGACAGGAATGATTTGAGTGCAAATGACATGACTTTGCCTACAAGGGGTACCACAAGAGCTACATCTCAAAGGCTATCGCTAAAGATGCCAGCAGCTCTCCTCCAGGTGGCTCACAGCATGCCTGTGAGGTTGCTCCAACCGCATTCAGATTAGAGAGGGAGCAAAGACTGCGTAGTTTTGCCTGCATGTATGTATATGTATGACGTGCACCCCTGATGCCTGTGGAGGTCAGAAAGAGGCATTGGATGCCCTAGAACTGGAGTCACAGATGGTCGTGAGCCACCACGTGGGAGAGCAAGCTGTGGGGAGCAAGCCCATAAGCAGCACCCTTCTATAGCCTCTGCATCAGCACCTGCTTCCAGGTTCCTGCCCTGTTTGAGTTCCTGTCATGGTTTCCTTTGATAATAAACAGTACTTTAGAAGTACAAGCCAAATAAACCCTTTCTTCTCCAACTTGCTTTTTGGTCGTGTTTCATCACAGCAATAGAAACCCTAACCAAGATACCATGACATTTTCATATATACATGTACATGATGTGTTTTGAGCATATTTACCTCTCTTACCCTCTTTTGTGCCCCTCCCACTTTTACTAGTCTCTCTTCCCAACTAGCCCCACCCACGCATGCCCCTATGGAGACCATAGCTTTACACCAGGATGGTTACCCTAACGATGTCTCTCACTGAATCTGAAGTTTACTGTTTCAGCTCAGTGTTAGGCTAACTGGCCAGCAAGCCCCCTGTATCCTTCTGTCCCTGCCACTCTCCAGCTCTGGAGTCACAGGCACATACCACCACACCCAGCTTTTTATATGGGTGCTGGGTACCAGTGCTCCATTACTCATGCTTGCACAGCAAATGCTTTATCCACTAGGCCATCCCTGAAGCCTCTGTGTTGGATGGGATCTCTCGTAGCCCAGGCTGGCTATGGCTTTCACCTCCCAGTACTGGGACTGCAGGTGTGTACCACATACCTGGCCGCCTCCCTCCTCCTCCTCCTCCTCCCTCCTCCTCCTCCTCCTCCCTCCTCCTCCTTCCCTCCTCCTCTCCCTCCTCCCTCCTCCTCCCTCCCCTCCTCCTCCCTCCTCCCTTCCTCCTCCCTCCTCTCCTCCTCCTCTCCCTCCTCTTCTCCCTTCTCCTCCTCCTCTCCCTCCTCTCCTCCTTCTCCCCTCCTCCTCTTCCTTTCCCTTCTTCTCTCCCTCCTCCTCTTCCTTCTCCCCTTCCTCCTCCTTCTCCTTTCTTCCTTCTCCTCTTCTTCTTCCTTCTCCTTTTCCTCCTTCTCCCCTTCCTCCTCCTCCCCTTCCTCCTCCTCCTTTCTTTTTCTTTTAAAGGAGTTGCCGCACCATTTTCCACAGCAGCCGTGCTGTTTCACCCCCTCCACAGCACACAAGGACCCAGTGTCTCTTCTCTGTTTGTGAGCAATCAGTCACCCTAACATAGGTCAGCCTCTCCCTCATCTGTCTCCACCATGGACCTTTATGTGACACCTTAGCAGAGTGATGACAGAGCTGGAGGTCACAGCTGGGACACAGCAGAGTTTAAGCAAGGCCAGTCTGTCTGTTTCCAAGCCCTCCCGTCTTGCCGTCACCCTGTTCCGCTGCCGCACTGTGAGGTGGCACACTTAGGATGTCTCTGGAGAACCTCAGTCCAGAGAAGGGCTTGTTCTGACACACTCCAAGAGGTGCGTAAAAGGATAGGGAAGGGTGTGCTCCCCCCCTGCTAGAGGGATTGAGATAGGATTCCTAGACGAGACCGTGTCGCGATGGCCTTGGGAGGAGGGAGCAGCAGGCAGAAGGGGCAGGTGATGGTGGCAGGTGAAGTTTGAGAGAACAAGACGGGTCCTAAGTGCTGTGGTTTGGTTGTGTAGCCATGTCCTGAGATGCAAGCTGGGAGAACCAGTATGTGAGCGTGCTTTTATGCAGGACACAGACCATATGGGAAGTAAAATGAATGAATTCCAAGTTTGCAGAGACCCTCGGCCAGGTCTTGGCAGTCAAAAGGACCTGATTTTTAAAGGAAGGAAAGGAATTGGCTCAGGAATAGCCAGAAGAGTCCTGGGGCCAGCGAGAGACATGGCTGGTCGTAGCCAAGGTGAACCGAAAACCTTCCTGTAGGAAAGTCCCTGTCTTTGCATGGTTGGTGCACCCTGCTCTCCCCATGCATACATCCCAGGTGAGAGAGTTCCTGCTCTGGGCATGACTCCATCTTGGAAGCAGCTTGCAGCAAAACAGCAACCATGTGTTGTCCTGGTCTGGAATTCCACTGGACAGGAGGAAGGCAGAGCAGGAAGGCATCTGGGTGAGAGGGACAGCAAGGGCTCTCTAGAGTAAAAGGAGTGAGCAGGAGGTCTGCAGACCCTTTTCTGGGTAGGTATCCCTTCACTGACTTGAGGAGCAGGCTGAGGTGGGGTCTCTCTGTTCCCATGCTCTGTGTGTAAAAGTGATGCTTAGCCTTGGCTCATCTGTGGCAGCCCCAGAGTCTGGAGCTCTCCACATATGTCATATTTCTGTCTTTATTTGAGAGAGGTTGTTCTGCTGACGGACACCAGCCTGCTGAATGGCTGTTTATCCTATGGCTGCAGCTTCAGGACTCGGGGCGGCTCAAAGGCTAGAGCTATGCAGTCCTCGCAGACTGTGTCATGAGTACTGATGCGTGCACTGAGGCATGCAGGGGTCGAGTGCGTTGCCCCAGGACAGGCTGCTGGTGAATGGCTGAGCTGCCTCAGTTCTGCTATCAGACTTGTCTCTAACCATTCCATATCCCCTGGCTCTGACCCTCAGAGCTGACTTCTGCACAGCTCTAGGCACTGGGTTGACACCAAGTGTCAAGTGTCTTGGTCAGCATCTGTGACACTCCACTGTGGTCACACACCACAGCCTCCATCTGAGATGAGCAGTTAGAGCCTGCAGCCTAACTCACAGCTCTTCACAGACGCAGAAGCAGCCTGCACCAGCCTGGTCTCTAAGGAGCAGCAGCTCCAGGTCGAAGCTTGCTTCTGGGACTTTCTATCACTGACTTCAAACGAGCCATTTCAACCTAAGTGGACACCCAAGTGCCCTTGTACATGACCTGGGGACCGTCCCACCAGCCTGTATCCAGAATAACCATGCGCATAAGCTCACAGCACAGAACAGGGGACATGGCAAATAATTTTAACAACAGCCACAGCTGTGAAAGGCCAAGGAGCAAGGAAGTGCCTTTCATCTTGTTCCTTTTAGAACATTAATCAAATACCTCTGTTGGGCCCCAAACTAACCTGGGTACTGGGGATACCACTGTGAATAACACACACACACACACACACACACACACACACACACACACACACACACACACACACACACACACACCCCATAGCCAGGAGGGCGACCCTGTATTGTGCAGGCATCCTACAGAGGCATTGGAACAAACTGTGGGTGGCATAACATAAGGGCTGGGTTAACCCAAGAAGGGCTCAGTACACAGTAGTGTGCCTTTAGAGGCGGGCAGAAGAGGCCTCATTAAGAGGTAATAGGATAGGGCTGGGGGGTGTTGCCGTCCTACGGGTAGATGGCTCCCAAGGGGCCTAGAGTCACGGGCAGTCTGCAGAGCCTGACGATTCTTCTTTAGGGAGAAGAGAGCCATGGGGGAGCTTAAAGCAGAAGAGGGTTGCATGCATGTTAGATGCCACCTGTCAGCCCAGGCTGCGAGAGGATAGACCGCAGGGGTGGAGGGGGACGGAGGAGCTTAGAATTCTAATCTTCACTCAGCCCTGAAGGATGGATGGAGTCAGGAATGCTTTGGTAACAGACAATGTCAGGTAACAGACAACTCTGGATGACAGGAACTTACACATGAAGGGTACTTACTGCTCAACTCAGCAGGGCTGGCCAGGTAGCCAAGTGGGCAGCTTAGCCAGCAGGTGAACATTTCTTTCCTCTTACAGTTGACTCTTACTTCAGGCATGTTGCGTTGTGGCTGCGAGCCTGCAGCCCTTGCTCCTGCCATCATAGCTCTCTCTGCCTCTACTTCTCTGATTTTAGAATGACTCACTGCCAGGCAACCATTACTTAGCTAAAACTGACTCAGGACCACCTAGGTTCTCTGACAGGGAGCTTTGGAGCTGCCAGAGGGAAGGGTGCTGACATCAGGGGAAGCTACTCTTGTTCTCTGGACAGACTTGGGGCTCAACACCAGACAGGATGGGCCTCCGGTAGCACATGCTCCAGGCAGTTGGCATGAGTCTCATCTTGCCTGTGGGGAGCATGAACAGGGTGAGACCTCTGCTGTACCTCACCCCGAGGGCACGACATGGGCTGGTCCTGTCAAGGAGCAGTCTTGAGGCTGAGGCTTCCTGCTGGCTCCAGCCTGCCTCACCTTATTGATGCCTAAAGTTCACTTCAGTATTCCATCCCATCTCATGGGGATCTCTAGAAATTGACCTGGCTTCTCTCCATCAACTCGAAATACTAGCCCAAGCCTATTGCCCCCTCTGGCTTGTTTGTATCATGTTGTCACAGGCTAGCACAGCCTTCTGTTCCTCCCTCCAGCCATATGGAGTCTTTCTATGACCCAGTGGCTGTATTGTGCCATAGAATGGTCACTTTCCTCCTGCCCTGCAGTTCACAAAGCTCTCGGCTGTGTTGCTGAGGCTGGGTTCCCAAGTCTCAGGACCACCTAACCCAGGGTCTGTGGAAAGAGGATTCCTGATAAGAGGGTACTAGGGTAATAGGATACTGCCCCACTCTAAAGACACATACAGTTGTTTTCCTTTCCTTCCCTTCCTTCCCTTCCCTTCCCCTCCCCTCCCCTCCCCCCCCTCCCCGCCTCCCCCCCCCCCTCCCCTCCCTCCCCTCCCTCCCCTTCCTTCCCTTCCCTTCCCTTCCCTTCCCTTCCTTTCCTTTCCTTCTAGTCCTTCCTGGGACCTACAGGCCATGCATGGCAGACAGACTTGGCAAAGGTAGACTCCGTGAAGCCCTTGAGATAGGGAACTGTCCTAGGTTACATGGGCAGCCTGGTGTTACCAATGTCCTCAGAGGAGGCACAGGAGGGTATGGGTTAGAGGAAGAGCAATGCCATGCTGGAAGCAGGGGAGCCCATGGGAAGGTGCTGAGCTAAGGTACAGAAGTCCCTGGAGCCTCAGAAGGAAGGTAGTCCCGTCCACACTGTCCACTTTCAGAACTGCTTTTGACTTTGACAGTTCGTTCCACAATGCTACAGTGCCCAGGCACCAATGACTGTGAGAGGACACGGGCCTGGCAAGGAAGTTGGGGGAAACTGCACGGCTGTCACAGCAGGCCCCATTAGTCTCAAGGAGGGAACAGCTTCTAGGGAGAGTGGCTTTGGGTAAGACAGTTCCCAGGAAGGGGCTCACAGTGAGGTTGTAGTGATAAGCCCCACCCCCACCCCCGTCGTTCCAGGGGATCTCATGCGCCTTCCCAGGGGGCTCACATATCCCACACCCCCTTTTCTGTTTAGTTGCCTCATGCCGTCAGCAGCAGCTCCAGGGACCCTGCCACACTGTTCTCTGACTAGGCCTGGCTTACACCTGGGGCAGACACAGGGTTCTTAGGATACATGTTGGGGTGGAAGGACAGTGCCAGGAAGGACATGAGACAGCCACAGTCACCACCTCTCAAGAAAATCATTTGATTGTTCCTGCCTCTGGACGCTTAGCCAGTGGCTTGCCTTATGATGCCCTCTGTCCTGCAGATAGCAATGGTTGCTGTTGCCTCATTGCTCTCTGTGCACATACAGACTTAACTCAGCTTTCAGTGCAGCTCTTCCCATCCCCCTTCTCAGCAAAGAAACTGAGGCACAGAGGGCGAAGCTCACATGGCTACCAAGTATTATCAACTTCAACAGTCTGGGCCCTGAGCCAGCACATGTCACCTCACAAATACACAAGCCTGTACGTGACTTGGGACCAGGGTGGCCATCAGACCTAGGTTAACTGGAGTCCACACAGGCCTCAGATGGGTCCTGTAGCAGGGTGGTGGAGCAGACCCTAATGTATGAACTGAAGTTCCTGGGTCTGCCCAGGACCACAGGTCTGTTTTTCTGATCCTTTATGGCCCCGTGCATCCCTCTCCAGCTTGAGGAAGGCTATACTGAGCAGCTGTGACATTCATAGGGTCACAGTTGAGCTCTTCCCCCACCCCTCTTCCTGAGTCACGGGTACAGGGTGCAGGGAGAGTGCCAATTAACACAGTGGCAGCACCTGGACCAGACATGGCCACAGTCAGATATAATTGCCTGAGGTCAGCCGTTTTTTTTTTTTTTTTTTTTTTTTTTTTTTTTTTCCTACACGAGCTTTGCCACATGCAAGATGGAACCAACCAGCAGCAGATCATATTTACTGAATGTATCCTATGACATTTACTAAACTCCTCATGTGACACCATGTTGGGTCTTTATGAAGTAGGCAGATACCAGCTTTGTCCTCATGTTCAGACAGTGGGGCTGAGACACGGTGAGGTTAAGTGACAGTTGTGTGAACACTTTGTACCCTACTCTGTCTCTTTTGCCACCTCTGCCCAGGTGGACACCCAATTGAATGCGGTGCTGGAGTAGAGGGAAAGGCTCTGCTTGGTGGCTGGGACAGAACACACTGTAACTGTTAGCCAAGTGACCTTGGAGAATAAGACGACAGCTAGTTGGGACTGGAGGGCTAGGCTAGCTCAGTGGTTAAGAGCACTGAATGCTCTTCCAGAGGACCATTGTCCAATTCCCAGCACCCTTACAGCAGCTCACATCTGTCTGTAACTCTAGTTCCAGGAGATCCGACACCCTTGCAGGGAAACTCATGCAGGCAAAATAACACCAATGCACACAAAATAAAAACAAATCATTAAAAAAGAGAGAGAGAGAGCTAAGTGAGGTTTGCCCCCATGATGCCTGAAGGTCATGTCCACTGCTTTCCACCATAGGTATTTATGCTGTCTTCTCTTGGGTCCCTTACAATTTCATGAGTTTTCTCTTGATGGGGTGCGGGGGGTGGTGTCTATCTGAGCTGTTCTAGCCCCTCCTCTCCCACCCCCAGAAATCCTTTCGTGCCTGAGCACCTCCACCTCTAAGAGTTCCCGCTGACTCATCTCCAAGGCTTGAGTTTCTGATGTCTAGCAATGACAGCCCTAACCGTGTGTTCAGCCTCCAGCTCCTCAGAGACGGCACTTTCTCCAGAAAGTCCCCACCTGCCTGGTTCCCTGGGCCTGGGTCTCTCTGTGGCCGTGTGGCCGCCACTCCTTGTGCCCTGGTCCTGCTGCAAAGTGAAGGCCTCTGACCCATTCCACGTCACTGTGATCCTTTCCTGAGTAGTGTGCAGACACCCCCTACAGGCCCCACATCCGCCCCGGGACAGCTGTGTTGGTATGCCCCGAGTGCATGGAGTAGAGTGGAGTGAGGCAGTGTGCACTGTCAGAACAGTGGTTGTGTTGGAGGCCTTGGAGAGGTGGGGAGGTAGAGTCCCTCTGGGTCCCAATGGTAGTGGCCCCAAGCTGAAACCAACCTTGATCTTGTGGAGGAGAGACAGGAATAAGCACGTGAGCCGAGCCCTGAAACAAGAAGCCACCTTTGGCTAAAGCATAAGGTGGATGCCCGCCAAGAGGACAGCATAAATACCTGTGGTGGGAAGTGGTGGACGTGACCTTGAGGCACCGTGAGGGCAAACATCACTTAGCTCTCGCTCCTTTTTAATGGGCTGGTAGTGTTCACCATTGAACGCACTCGGGGATGTGACCTTTGGAGGTAGTGCCTTGCTTTGCCTGCATTTGTGTGGTGAACTGAGGGACAGGAAAGGGAGGACACAGGCCCTAGGGATTTCTGTAAGGCCTTGCCCTGCACTGCTCTGTTGGTTGGGATCCAGAGCTTTTCAGGGCTTAGGAGAGGTTTTGTAGTGTGCTTCCCTTCCCCACCCAGGGCTTGGCTTCCTCCAGGTCAATGTGCTTACCTCTTCTTATAGGTGAACCTGGTGCTGGGGGACGGCCGGTCCTTGGGCCTCACAATCCGAGGTGGAGCCGAGTACGGCCTTGGCATTTACATCACTGGTGTGGACCCGGGCTCTGAAGCCGAAAGCAGCGGCCTCAAGGTGAGGGAGCGATGGTCTGTGGGCTGCCTGTGTGGGGATGGTGGGGAAGATCATCACAGCTGATCTACTTCAGCAAAGCAGGTGGTGCCCCAGCTGAGGACTGGGTCTGCTGGGGATTCCTCACTGGCTGCTGGGTCCCTAATGCTCCCAGCAGCAGCAGGGTGGCCTCCCACACTGTGCTAGGCAGTGGGCCAGCCCAACTCTTTTGAGGCTGCTGTTTTGCAGTGATGATGCTTGTGATGGCCCTGACCCCGGGGCTTGTTATGACACATGCAGAGATCAGGAGAGAGAAAGCCAGCCATGAGCAGGAAGCAGCCTCGGGGCTAGCATCCAATCCAGACCAGAAGTTACTGAAATGGCATAATTAATTCTAAGCAGAGCGGTGTGCCTGGCACTCAGAGTCAGAGCCTGTGCACCATCGCTTGCTACCGGGTGGAGTGAGGTCCTGTAAGGTGGGTCTCAGAACAAGGCTTGCGCCCACAAAGTCTTAAATGAACTCCAAAGCCCAGGCTATCATCTGTGGTACTGGGCACCCTACAGGGATAACCAGCAACTTACTTGTCAGAGAGCCAGAGACTGCACACAAGGTCATGGCTCAGGATCCAGATCACTGTGACACATGACAGCAGCATGTGTCTGAGCAGTCATGGATGCTGGGCCCGCAGTGATGTGGATAGAATGCTGACAGTGGCCCAAGTGGAATTTGACACAGGCTTTGGGGACAGGAGAGGTAGACGGTTGAAACAAGCTGGGGAGAAATGAGGTGCAGTGTACACACATACATGCACACACACACACACACACACACACACACACACACACACACACACACACACACACTATCTCAAGATCCACGGGCCTAAAACCCTAGCATGTCAAATAGACTGTCATGGGGGAGATGAAGCAAAAACAGGCTTTTGGGAGGCGTGGGGTGTTTGGGAAGAGCTGTGGCTCCAATGGAGAAAGACAGCATGTCCATTCCTTCAGGACCGTGTGAGCCTTGAGCCTCCTCCACTGCCTGAGCCACCTTATCTCTGGTTAGGAACATGCCTACCTCAGGGTTGTAGAAAGCCAGTAGCATCATTAGTTATTGTGGGCATCCCTCCAAATCCTCACCTCTTCCTTGTTGGCGTCAGAAGGTGGGGCCCTTGGAAAGTAACTGGATCATGAGGGTGGAGCATCTATGCTATCAGTGCTATTGGTGACCTTGTGAGAAGCCCCTAGAAAGGCAACAAAATAATATGTCACGTGTGACCCAGCAAGAAGGTCCTCACAGGCACAGCGTCCACTGGCATTTGACGTTGAGTCGCCCAGCTCCAGAACTGTCAGCAGTAGCCTGTGCATAAGCCATCCTGTCTGTGGGACTTTGTTGCAGCATCTGTCAACATTACATTATGGAGAAGGGATCACATAGCTCTGCCCCAGCCTCCCCAAGGACTTATAGGCAGCCTATGTTTTGATGGAACCACTGACTAAATTGCATATGTAAATAAATCTTTACTCCTGCACCTGCACGTGTAATGAAACTCATTGGGGGTCTCTCTCTCTCTCTCTCTCTCTCTCTCTCTCTCTCTCTCTCTCTCCCCCTCTCTCTCTCTCTCTCTCTCTCTCTCTCTCTCTCTCTCTCTCTCTCTCTCCCTCTCTCTCTCTCTCTCTCTCTCTCTCTCTCTCTCTCTCTCTCTCACACACACACACACACACACACACACACACACACAAAGAGAAGGGTGAGTTGAACACTGACCTCCAGGAGTTATGTTCAGTTGGGAAGGTGGGCAGCGAACAATACTCTGTTCATTTAGTTAGAAAGAAGGCAAAGAAGACGGATTTTTGTAAAAACCTTCCCATTGCCCGAGTTTGTCAGGTGGCTGCAGGCACTCAGGAGTAATTTGCTTGCAAACTGCCCACCTTCAGTTAAGTCCTTTTACTGTAACCTCAGCAGTGAGGCTCTCGATGGTGGCCACCTCTTTGCTCTCGCCTCCCAGGCCCCTTGCCTGTGCTGACACCTGCCCACACTCGCCTGGGCATCCAGCACTGATTAGTTCTGTTTGTTGCAGTGCACTTTCCGTGGAATTAGGCATATTGAAATGGAATAAAGGGCCTGCTTGTGTGGGTGGAGGAGCCAGAACAGGCTTCATTTGTAAATAGCGCTCCACGCTGCGGTGCAGCGCCTTCCGTGGGGCTTCCAGCTGTTCAGCCCACTTAGCTTCCAGGGCCCAGTGTGAACCCAGAGAGGGGGCAGGGCGCCCAGGCCCTGAGTGGAAAAACACTTGGGAGGTCAGCCAGCTCCCCAGCAGTTACCCCAGGGGTGGAGCTTGCCTACCTTCTCAGCAGGGGCAGCCCCTCCCCCCTTTGCCCTTTCTCTTTGGATTCCTCTTATTTCTTTGCACCACCCTCCCATACCCAGCCAGTCTCCAGTCCTTCCAAAGAGCCAACTACCAAGCCTCTTTTGTTCCCTTGGGGACAGCCAATATTGAATGGCATTCAGAAGCAGTCGTAATAGCAGTGACCATTCATTAGTGGTTATTATGAGTGAGACATGGTGCTAACATTTAGATACATCTGCTTGCATTTAATCCTCTCTGTGGCCCCGTGGGGGTGGGATGGGGAGCGTTCATGGCACAATTTAACCGATGAGCAACTGGGGCTCAGAGAAAAGCAGTAACTTGCCCAGGGTCACACAGGGATCCCAGCAGTGGCCCTTCTGACCCTCGTAGCTATGTTCTACTGTTGTCTTATGATTCTAACTGGACCAAGTATGGAAGGAAGGGAAGGAGGGAGGGAGGGAGAGAGAGAGGGAGGGAGGGAGGGAGGGAGGGAGGGAGGGAGGGAGGAGACATAAAGGTCCTGTCTGCTAGGAATTGCTGTGCCTTCAAATCCCCTTGAGGCTGACCCAACTGCATGGCCTCTGCTGAGTCTGTCCAGGCTGTCAGCACGTTGCTCTCCCACCCAGGGGACCAGGCTGCTGTCCTAGCTAGGATCCTTGGAGGAGGAACTTTGCTCCTGGGAATGCCCCACTTGTGGGACCACTGCTCTGCAGCTTGTGGCTTTGGAGCAGGCCTGTCACACATCTCGGGTAGAAATCCTATCTCAGTGACAAAGGACGGTCTACTCTTTTCAGGTCTGTCCAGGAGCCTGGGCCATGTGTTGCCTTTGTTGACCCCTCTACAGACCAGCTTCTGTTGGGCTAAGCTCTGCCCACCTGCTCTTCCCGGATCAAGCTTCCTCACAGCAACACCCTATACTGTACCTACCGGGTGGTAGGAAACCTGCTTGATCATTCACTCAGACTTTCACTCAGCTCTGCAGGGGTGGTGGGGCCTTTGGTCCCATGCACGTCATGACGAGTATGTGTCTGATAAAGTGTCCTAGTTCCCAGCCGTGTAAGGTAGAACCTAGGTTGTACTTCCTCCTGGTCCCCTACTCACAACAGAGCAGTTGCACCCAGTTGGTGCTCAGGCAATGACTCCCAGGCTGAAGGAAGGACTGTGGCCAGGGTAGGACCTGCCCAAGCTCTGATCTTTAGCCCTCTCTCTCTCCCTTGTATCCCAGCTTGACCACAGCAGGACTGGCATGTCAGTGGAAATGGTATGAGAAGCTGTGTCCATTAATTTTCTTCATGCTTATGACCAAATACCTGAAAAAGCAATTTAGGAAAGGGCTTATTGTAGCTCACAGTTTGAGGGTGCAGTCAAGTTAATATGGCGGGCAAGACGTGGCAGCAGGAGTGTGAGGCAGCCGGTCACATTGCTTCCACATGCAGGATGTGGACCAGAACTCTAGCCCATGGAATAACACCACTCACATTTAGGGTGAAACTTCAATTAAACCTTTCTGGAAACACCCTTCTAGACCCCTAGTGGTATGTTTTCCCAGCATTTTAGATCTAATCAAGTTGACAAGATTAATCACCCATCATAGTAAACTTACTGTTCCCATGGGATACAGAGAGCACCACCAGCCCCTGCTCCCCAGTGCAGCCCCTGCTCCCCAGTGTAGCCCCTGCCCCTCAGCGCTCATTGTCTCGTGCTAAAGCAGGCTGCATAGCACTTCTGCCCACAGTAGGGCTGGTCACTGTAGGCGCTCCGGGAGTGTTCCAGAGTCACTCTTTGGTTCTGCAGTAGACAGCAGGTGGAAGAGAGTTAGGCCATGCTCAGATCTCAGCCTCCAACCTCACTCACACCTGAGGAAAAAGAAGGAGGAAAGCAAGCTGGAGAGTCCTGAGGTCTGGGTTGCCACAAGGCCCCACCCACCATCCCCTTGACGTTGCCTGTGTCCCATGCTCCACCCCCACCCCGGGAATCATGCTGGAGCAGAGGAGCCCGTGGTCTCTCTCTCTTCCCCCTTGGTAAGAAAGAGAAGAGTGTAATTATAAGGTGTCTGTTAAATAAAAATCCTTCAGGTGGGCTTTGTGCCACATCCTCCTGGGGACCGAACTTGACCAGGTGTTCAAAGAAAGATGCAGCAGAGGACATCGTGGTACCTCAGAAACACTGTTGGTCGTATTGTGATCTGAGTGAAAATAACACAAACACCATCTTTTACGTTTACATAATTCCTGATTGGAAAAAAAAGCCTCCATTCAAAGGATCACAGTGTGATGAATTCCTGGCAGTGCTAAGGAATTGCAGCTGGTTTTGTGTCAATGTAATTAGGATGACAGAAATAATTGCCTAATATTTATGTAACTCTCAAGAGTCTAAGAACACTTTGCAAACAGTGGTCTCCCTTTCATTCCACAACTTAAGATGAATGGACCGATTCTTTTTTTTTTTTTTTTTTTGGTTCTTTTTTTGAGCTGGGGACCGAACCCAGGGCCTTGCGCTTCCTAGGTAAGCGCTCTACCACTGAGCTAAGTCCCCAGCCCCGAATGGACCGATTCTTGAATGACACAGTGTTCACACTTAGGAAAGAAAAATAGGTAATGTCTATACCTAAGATCCGTGTCAGAGGAGTTAAGTTTTCAGCTAAAAGCCATCCAGAAAAAGAAAACGCAAGCCTAGACGATTTCACAAGTAACAGATAGCAAGCGGTTGAGCAAGAAGTATCGTGCGGTCTCCCCCTGAAAATAAATGCGGTAATATGTCCCTACTTATTTTATGAAGCCAATGCATTGTACTACTATGACCAAGCAAACTTCATACCAGGAAAGAAGATGACAGAGCACAGTCTTTCATGAGTGTAGGTGCTAACACCCCCCAGAGAACAGCATCCTTCATGAGTGTAGGTGCTAACAGCCCCCAGAGAACAGTAGCAAATTCACCATTATTTGACGGAACAAGGCCTGGAATGACAGCTCGGTGGGTAAAGGTCTTTCTGCATACATGTAAGGATGGGAGCTGGGATTCCCAGCACACACATAAATGCCATAAATCCCTCAGGCATGGTGGCCACTTATAATCTCCGCACCAAGGAGGCAGAGACAGAGGTCCTCAGAGCAAGCCGGGTAAGCAGGACTGGCCGAATCAGTGTGCTGTAGTGTAGGTTCAGGTAAAAGATCCTACCATGATAGTCAAGGTGGAGAGAAGTCACCTAAGACAGACACTCAGTGTCCTCTGATCTCCAGATGTGCATGCATGCATGTGTACCCACACACATATGTGCACATGTAGACACACACACACACGCACATGCACACACACGCACACACACACACTCACACACACACACACTTAAAATAACATCTTAAAGTAATGCGTCCAGCAGAAGGGGATCATGCAGTTTCATTCACAGACTGAAGAACTGAGTTGAGTACCTTTGCCTGAGACTGAGGAAAGCTAACTGTGCCCTAAACACCTAGCTAAGAGCATTCTAGAAGTTGCAGTCAGCTCTGTAAGTTGAGAAAAAGAAGAAATGAAACTCTGTTCTCAAAGGCTCATCCACGTAGAAAGTACCAGAGAACCGACAGAAGAGCCCCTGGAATGAACCAACAGCTTGAGCAGGGAGAAAGGATGCAAGGTCAGCCCACAGAAATTGACTGCTGCCAGGGCTGCTGGCTTACACCCGTGGGCCCAGCACTTGTGGAAGTGGAGGCAGAAGGGTCTCCAGTGTGAGGCTAGTATGGGTGAGGTACGATTCTCTAGTCAGCCTGTGCTAACTGGCTGCCCCCTACCAAAATTCAGGAGTACCAAGCACACCAGGGCGGTCCTGCAGTCCTTTCAATAGGTGCCCCTCGGGCAGCTGGGGATCTTTGTATTTAGCATATCAAAGCACACCTGGCCTCCAGGTTTCCCCTCAGTCCCAAATTGTTACTGGGTCTACTCTACTGTGACCTCTCCAGCCCAGGGGCTGAGCTGCCTTTCCTTAGAGGCTCTTCCTATGTAATTTTAATTATCCCCTTTTTTTACCTTTGGCCTT
The DNA here is from genome assembly GCF_011064425.1 of Rattus rattus. Lineage (NCBI taxonomy): Eukaryota > Metazoa > Chordata > Mammalia > Rodentia > Muridae > Rattus > Rattus rattus. The sequence continues at coordinate 90,132,366 of NC_046154.1, forward strand.
CTGCTGCTGCACCTGGTTCCCCTCTCTTCCTCACCCCCATCTCCCCACATGGCTCAGGGTCCTGACCACTCTGGACTCTCCCTTTGTATGAGGCGTCTCTGCCTCCAGCCTCTCTCCAAGCACAGCTGAGGGCACTGTGCCATGCAGACACATGCCCTGTATCCTCTGTGTGGTTCCACTCCTCTCTGTGGGGGCTGATTAATGGAGCAGCACAGGGTCTCCCCTATCTCCACTTTTCTGTAAACCCTGCTCCTGTGACCTCAGACCAGCCTCTCAGATGATTTTTGTTTGCTTTGTGGAGAAGAAACCCGCAGCTGGAGTTAACAGACTGAAGTTGAACTGTACCCCTAGGTCCAGCTCCTGGTTCCTGCCTGCTCTGCTACTAGCACTGTCTTGGGAGGCTGAGGGACCGTCAGGAGGAACAGCCTGGCTGGAGAAAGTATGCTTCTAGGGTCTTTATCCAGCCCTGGCAGCTTCCCTCCTTTTATGGGCCAGGTTTTCCCAGCCTATGATTGTTATTCACTCTTTGTCTTTCAACTTTCCTAATGTTGCAAACCATTAGTATACCCCCTCGTGTTGTGGTGACCCCCAACCAAAACATTATTTTGTTGCTATTTCATAACTGTAATTTTGTTACCATTATGAATCATAACATAATGTGCTATATACAGGGTATCTATCTGTTATACGACCCTTGTGAAAGCATTTCAACCTTTCCAAAGGGGTCTCGACCCACAGGTTGAGAACCACTACGACTGTGTGAGACTCCACCAGCCTCTGTTCATTTAAGGTTGTGGTCCCCCCACACCTCCATGGTTTGAAACCTAACAGTGAGGAAGGTCTTAGATGGGTTCGTAATTTTCGTTTTATGATTTTATTTTAGGCATGTTGGCACATGCTGGCACATGCCTTTTATCCCAGTTACTTTAGAGGGACTCAGGAAAAGGACTAATTTGAATCCAGTCTTGGCTATGTACCAAAACCTTGTCTTTGTATGTGTGTTGATGATGGTGGTGTTGATGGATGTTCTCATGTAGCCCACGTTGATCTCAAACCACCATGTAGGGAAGATGACCTTAAACTTTTGACCCTCTTATAATCCTGAGTGCTGGGACCACAGGCCTGTACCACACATCCACTTTAAGCAGGGCTAGAGACACAGCCCAGGGTTTTGTGTCTGTTATATAAGCACTCTACCATCCGAACTACATTCCTAGCTTGTGAAATCTCAGGTGCCAGGAGGCAAAGGCATGCTAAAAGAGGACTTTTTTTTTTCTTTAGAAAGATAAATAAATGGAGTCAGTGTGCACAGGAGGAGGTGGGTATTCATGGGTCTGGTCCTGTACTGATGTGATTGTAGAAGTGACTGAGTGACAAATCCAGGAGGGCAAAGGGATACTTACCATTTATAAGCAATGGTACAGAGAAACTACTGAGCTACACCACTCTGTGGGCTGAAAGAAAGACTTACTAAGGACCAGACCTCCAAGGCCATGGGAGGGAAGCACAGAGTGAAGAGCTGACCGGTGGAGAAGCAAGCAGATTCAGATGACAGTCAGCAGGGTGGAGATCTGGGCCGAAACAGGCTGTCCAGACCGCCCTAGTCAGAGGAAGGTTGCTGGGGAAGGAGGAAGGCTCCTGGAGGAGGAAGAGTAGGGTCCTGGTAAAAAGAAACCACCTGGAGAGATCTGCACATCTACTAAAAAGAAACCTTGAGGCTGTTTTGCCTGATAACAGCCTTCTGTTTACCTGGCCAGAGTCCTTCCAGTTAGGATGGTGTCGCCAGCACCACCATTTTGCAGGGAGCGGGGGCTTTGGACTTTATTCTGTTATAGCCTAGGGACTTGCAGTGGAAAATCTCACCAGAGCATCACAGTTAAGACATCACTACCCTTGGAAGAAGCACCCACAGGAATTAAAAGTTCAGATGCCAGGCTGCGTTTCTTCAGCTCACTCCCACCAGTGTGCTGGGGGAGGGGGGCAATGAAGGGAAAAGAGGAGGGAAAATAAATGTGTTGACCACAGACATCCCTCTGAGCTGGGTGTAACGTGTTAGAACACGGCTGGCTGCAGAAATAATCTTGCTACCTGTAGAGAAAAGAAAACGTGTCCCAGTCAGGGCTGCAGAGGACTCCTTCCTTTCCTACCTGGCTACTCCCCACCCCAACACAGGACAACAGACCAGGAGAGCCAGGAGAGCCCAAATATGCTGAGAGGCAGATCTGGGCCGGGCACCCTGCTGAGTTCTGAACAATCTCTGTGGTAGACGGCTCACCAGCCTTCATTAAAGGTCAGCAAGCTGAGCCCAGAGAGATCGATGTTGGCCCGAGGTCACACAACAGAATGTCAGTGGGACCCTGATGTCTGTGCATCTGGCTGGGAACCACCAAGCCAGCCTACAGCCCTCCATGTGGGTGACATAAGCAAAAACCTCCCCAGCACTCAGCTGTGCCCTTCTGCCCTGTCCCCACCTTCAGCTCACCACAGCTAGTCCTGATTCCTGCATCTTGCTTAAGGCTTGGGACCTGGAACCTTCTAGTAGTTCAGACTAAGGCCGGTAAAAGCAATGGCAGAGGGCAGTGCGAGGACAGAACACTCTCGGCTTTTTCACATGTATAACAACTGCCAGCGTGTGGAGAGAGCTCCTCTGTGCCAGACACAGGGCTCAGCACTACTCCATCTGTAGCCAATCCTTTAACCCTGTGAGGAGGAAGCACGACTTACTTGCCCAAGGTCACACAGCTAGTAGGTGTAGGGGCTGGAGGTGTAAGAGGTGGGATTGGACAGATGTGATCCGATCCTGAAAATTTTGTTCCCATCCCTTCCCTCTCATGCCTTCTGGGTTGTTCCAACAGCACTTACCATGGTGCCTTTTTGAAGTGGTTGTCAGCAAGCAGAGAGGAACAAGAGAGAGAGCTTTCCATTGCAGAGGGCTGAGTTAATTTCTCCGTAAGCATGTGGGAATGTCTGTGGTGTCTCTGCCTCAGGCTTCCCTGTGTGGTGTGTCTGCTCAGTCTCTGATCTCCCCAGGGAGACTACTGACATCTTTGTGACTATGATAGAAAAGTGACCCCGCTAGCCACGCCCCTCCAGGTGCCTCCTCTGAGTCATCTCAGCTGACCTCAGGCAGTTCTAGGAGGAGGGCATGACGGTCCTGGCCTCATTTTACAAGATCTAGCAGCTTGCCCTCACCTCCTTTCAGACCAGTGACTGGGCTAGCTGGGGCAGGCTCCAGAGGCTCCGCCCACAGGAGACCCACTTCAGTATGAAAGGCTCCAGGTCACATCTGATTGCCTTGAGCCTGGCATTGACCTGTTTCTCTGAATCCAGACCCACTCCCAATGGCAGCAGGCCACCTGCCAGCACGCTGACATTTGTCATCAGTGTGGCTGTCCTGCCCTGTACCCTGTGACCTGCAAGGAAGAAAGCTGAATTGCCACTTAGCCTCTGTGCAGTGCCAGTCCTGGGCAGAACGGGGACCCGAGGCAGAGATGGTCATGTGTCTGCCGTGGCTCCAAGGGCTTTGCTTTGGTTTTTGTTCTTGATTTTAAAGACGGACTCTTGTGCTGGCCAAGCTGGACTCTGTCTCAGCATGTTGTATGAATGACCTTGAACTTCTGACCCTCTTCTCTCCACCCTAAAAAGTGGTAAAGCCAGGCTTGATCACGGGCAGGGAGACTGTCATTCTCTGGAGAGTCCTTCAGTGCCCCATTAAGAAAGCCCACTGTGCCACATACAGGAAGTGTCTGTGTGGCTGGGCCCTGTAGAATGATCGCTCTATGAGCAAATACTTGCCAGCCATCTTGTGTGCCCAGTGTCTAGACAGGGGCTGCAGAACCAAGCCTTTGCCCAGTCTGGTGTGGATAGTGGTCAAATGTGGAGTTGAGATTCAGAAGCAGAGAGAAGAGGAAGAGAATAACGGAGGAGCTTTGGGGGCAAGGTATATGCAGGGCATTGAGCAGTCTGGGGCAGCAGGAGAGGCAGGGAAGAGCACAGGGTAGGAGACAGCAGCTCCCTCAGCTGTTCCAGCTGTTAACAGCCGCTGGACACACTTGGGCTCGCACAACCCAGGAGCTGTTAGCTGAAGCTGGTAGATGGAAGGAAACCAGACTGTCAGAGTTTGGGATGCCATGAGGAACATGTAGGCACACATGTGTATGCAGATACACGTGCATGTATGTGCACATGTGTGTGAGGCCAAAGTTGACATCAAATATATCTTGAGGCAGGGTCTCTCCTTGGAGGTAAAGCACGCCAATTTGGTGAGCCACTTTGCACTGTCTCCACCTTCCACGCCTGCTTGGCATTTAGGTGGGTACTAGAGATCTAAACTTCCATCCTCAAGCTTATGGGCAGGTGCTTTGTCCCTTGAGCCATCTCCCCAACCCCCTAATTAACCTCTTTTGAAGTATGACTCGTGTACCATAAGCCCCTCCTGCCCCGGTGTTTTTACCTGCACATTCTAATGCCTGTAGCCACTCCCACAGTCAAATTTCGGAACATTCTCAACAATGCTGCCCACCCCCCCAATCCCTGCACCCACAGAACTTCGGCTTCTACCTTCCTGGGAGCTCTGATAACCTTCCATCTCCATCTTTGCCCCTGGGGGCACTGCGTGGCTATGAACCACCCAGTATGTGGTTTTTGGACTGCCTGTCTACTCCCACTTAGCATGATGTGGCCTGTGTGAGTGAGTTCATGTTTTCTAGCTGACTAATACACTAGCATGTGCTCCCACCACACTGTTCATTCGTTAGCCGGTGGCCTATTGGGTTGTTGTCATGAGTTAGCGTCCTCTACTCTTTCTCTGTCTTCGTTTTGGGTGAGTGGTTATTAAGCTGTGTAGACTGTATTGAGTTCGGATTTTCCGCTGGATCCTCCCATGTACGTACAGTGATTAAAAACCCTCAAGTACATTCCATAAGAGTTATATAATAGCATCCCATCCCATGGCTGCATTATAATAATTGACCTGACTGGTCCCTTGAAATCAAGCATTTAGCTGTTTCTAATTGAAATAAGGTTTTTCAAAAGAGCAACAAGATGAGAGAAACCTCAGAGAAACTTTGCAGAGAAGCTTAAACCGCCTCCCCGCCTATCTGTGCCTGCAGGCTGCAAAGCCTAGTGGGGGGCAGAAGTGATTTATCCCAAATTGCTGAAAGGCTCTTTCTGGTCAGAATGAGGACAGGTAGGAGGCAGAACAGTCCTGCCTCAGGGCCTCTTCCCCAGACCCTCAAAGCAGAAGGAAACGTTTGAGAAAGAAGAGAAAATGGCAGCTAGGCTAGGCTAAGCTACTCGCCCTCAGATCTTATACTTTTTCTATGAATTTTTTCTTTTCATCTGTCTTGGTCGGTATTCTATTGCTGTGAAGAGACACCATGACCATGGCAACTTCTATAAGGAAAACATTTAATTGGGACTGGCTTACCGTTTCAGAGGTTTAGTCCATTGTCATCTTGTCGGGGAGCATGGCTGCACACAGGCAGGTATGGTGCAGGAGGATTAGCTATGTCCAGATCTGCAGGCAGCAGGGAGAGGCAGACTCCGGGCTTGGCCTGGACTTTTGCGACCTCAAAGCCTACCCCAATGACACATTTCTTTCAAAGAACCACGTATCCTAATATTTTCAAATAGCACTATTCCCTAGTGACCAAGCTTTCAAATATATAAGCCTATGGGAGCCACTCTTATTTAAACCAGCACACCATGCTCGGTCATGAGGTTTTCCTACACATTAGAAACTGAGGGTTTCAGCACCAGATATATAAATTAACAACACGACTGCTCCAAGGTGTGGTTAAACAAACTCATATTGTAAATATGAGGGAGATACAGCCAGAAGCATCTGGAAAAGTCCAGAGCAGGGAGAGAAAGTGTAGACTGAACATGGCCAGCAGACAAAGAGGGGTGGGGATGAAAACAGAGAGGGAGAGGGAGAGAGAGGGGGAGAGGGAGAATGAGGAGAGGGAGCAGCAAGTGAGCCAGCCAGCCAAGGGCAAGCACCAAGAGAGGGCAGAGAGAGAAGGGGACAAAGAGAGGAAGGCATAAGAGAGTGATAGCCAAAATAGCAGGGTTATAAGGAGAATTGAATAGCTTGGGGAATCCCAAGAGCGGAGAAGTTTAGGGTGGGGTAGGTAGGATGCCGGCATGGGCTTTGAAATGTATAAGGGGACCTTGTGATACTGAGTGAACCTGGAGGTCAGCATGCACTTTAGAATGCTAATAAGTGCCACAGGTAGCCATGTCCCTTCTGCCTATGGAAGAGGAAACAGCTCCTTTAGTAGAAGAGAACTGAGTTCACCAGTTTCTGAGGAATGCTGCCAGAATTTAGGGAGCTGGATTTTTCTTTGGACCTGACATACACACCTTTGGGAAATGAACTTGAAATTTCCAGAATTTACATCTCAGGACTCACACCTGAGAATAGGTGAGCATGTTTCTTCCCACTCTGCTTAATGTAATTGAAGATCACACTAGACATCGAAATGGTAACAGCAATAAAAGCCCAAGTTCAAAAGTAAAATGTGGTTTGAACGAGAATGGCCCGTTCTATTACCTTGAAGAGACACCAGGACCTCAGCAACTCTTACAAAGGAAAGCATTTAATTGGGACTTGTTTACAGTTCAGAGGCTCAGTCCATTGTCATCTCAGCAGGGAGCAGTGGCATACAGACTGGCATGGGGCTGGACATGGAGCTGAGCAGGCTCCATCTGGATCTGCAGGCAGCAGGCAGGGACAGATGCTGGGCCAGGCATGAGCGTTTGAAATCCCGCAGCCCACCCACAGTGACACACTTACTCCAACAAGGCCAAATTCTCTTCAACCAGCTTGGCCACACTTCCTAATCTTCTCAATGACCAAGCATTCAAATATATGAGGCTCTATGGGGGAGGGGCTATTCTCCTTCAAACCAACACAGCTCTCATAGGCTCCTATGTTCAAAGACTTGGTCCCCATTTAGTAGAACTGTTTAGGAAGGATTAAAAGGTTGTAGGAACCGTGTTACTGGAGTGGGCTTTGAGGCTTCAAAAGCCCATGCTAGACCCAGTTAGCTCTTTCTGCCTCCTTCTTGCAGATAAATGTGTAAGCAGCCAGCTACTACCCCAGCTCCAGGCCTGCCTTCCTCCTGCCATGCTCCCCACCACGAACGATGGTCAAGGACTCAGACCCTTTGGAACCATGAGCTCCATATTAAATGCCTTCCTTTATAAGTGGCCTTGGTCATGGTGTCTTATCACAGCAATAGAGTAACTAAGGCTCTGTTTTAGTTTCCTTGTTTGTTTGCTTGCTTGTTTTTAGTGTATTTGAGGAAATCATTGTATGGTGCTATGATTTAAGTCTGAAGGGCTTCCTACAGACTCATATCTTGAATTCCCAGAATTTCGAAGGCTGTGGAACCATTAAAAGGTGGGGTCAAACTGCAGAAAGTAGGACACTGGTGAGCCTCTGAAGGTTAGAGCCCATCCCTGAGTGTAGTCTGGCCTTGTGCGTCAGATCCACTGCAATGTCGCCCCTGCCACTGTGCTCCCACCAGGGCAGCCGGAACAGCTTTACCTTGCTTGCCTGCCGTGATGGGCTGACATCTCTGAAACCATGAGCCAGATAAACCTTTCTTTGCTTCTGCTGGTTCCATCAGGTGTTTTGTCATAGCCACTCACAAGTAACCAACATACACGTTAGCCAGTACTTTATAGCCTCAGCCTTAGTGACTTTGCAGTACGTACTAGACGCTGTCTTTGACCAGTCATGAGTCTGTAGGCATTTAGGAAGTGCTGTGTTCCTTTCGCAAGTTTGAATTTGACACCATGATGACTTGCTTGGGGTGAATTCCTGGAAGGCCCGGTGTGACATATTTTATAGCATTCTGTCATATGTTCTTTGGCAAGTTGCCAGAGTGAGACTCCCATCTGCAAAGTGCCTGTTCCATGTTCCTCACTAAGCCGTGGTGGAAGGCTCTCCACCCAGGTCCAGTTCACCAGTGCGAGTTCTGATCATGGCTCTTGGTTCATTTATACGGCCCATAAAATAGTGGATCCTTGGAACTGGAGAGTTGGCTCAGAGTTAAGAGTGCTCCCTGCTCTTCCGGATGATCAACTCCTGTCCCCAGCGCCTACTTCCATCTCACAACCACCTGTAACTCTGGCTTCAGGGAGCCGGATCCCCTGGGCACCTGCACTCCACACACGTACCCACACGTAGACACTGATTAAAATAAAGTACTAACAGATCTTGAAAAAAAGTCTTGTTGCTTTTGAGGCTTGTATTAGGCTTGTTTTACATTGGTAATGATATTAGAATATTAATAATTTTGATATAAATGGGTCTTATTTTTATCAGTCCTCAAACTAAAATAGACCTATCTCAAACAACAGTGGACCCTGAAAATGTCTATGCTCTAGTGCCCTGAACCCATGAATGTTCCGGTGTCTGTGGAAGAGGGAATTAAGGTGCAGGTGGAATTCAGCTGCCACCCATCTGCCCTTGAGATGGGATGATCCCAGATTAGCCTTCTGGGCTGAGTCACAGGGATCATAGAAGTGGGGTGGGAACCAGGAAGAGGCCTGGAAGGGAGGAAGGCTTGGCTTGATGATGCTGGCTCCCAGTCAGGGATATGAGTGGCCTCTAGAAACTCAGAAAAAGCCAAGAAATGGGCTGTCTCAACTGTGTGGAAAGGAACTTGGCCCTTCTGGTGCCTTGCTTTTAGAGTAGTAGGATATGTATTAGATTTCTGACCTCTAAGTCTACAAAACAGGGGCCATGGCTGTAGTTCAGTGCAGTAGTGCTTGCCTAGCACGCAGGAAACCCTCAGTTCGACTCCCAGTACCTCGTACACTGGGCGTGGTGGCACACACCTGAAACTCCCACACTTCATGCTCATCCTCAGTTACCTAGGAGTTTGAGGCCAGACTGGGCTACAAGAGATCATGTCTGTCCTCCACCTATCCCCTTCCCCCAAAAGGTCCAGCAACATGGTTTAGCGAGTTAAAAGGCTTTGCAGCCAATACCGATGACCTAAGTGTAATCCCCAGAACCTAGGGTGAAATGAAAATTGTGAGATTTTTATCTTACAGTGCGTGCATGTGTGCGTGCGTGGGTGCGGGCATGTCCATGTGCCACAGCTTGCAGATACAACTCAGAAGATGAACGTATGGCAGTCAGTTTTCTGTTTTTATCATGTGGGTCCTAAGGATGGAACTAGGGTTCTCAGGCTCGAGAGCAAGTGAGCTCATCTGCTGCACCTTCTCACACCCACTCTTCTTTATTTCCTATGGAAAAAGTAGTGCACCATAGGCACGGCCCTGCACTTGGGTTTGTGTGCTTTTCAGGACATCATTTGTGTCCCTGCACAGTGACCTTGGCCATTTTTCATTTATTTTATAGCTATCTACTTCTGTACTGGTTTGTTTGGCCATTCTCCTCTGTGTTTATTTTCATTATTTTTGCAAGTACAAATGCTGCCACAATGAATGGCCATGTGTTTATGTATTTTCTTTTGGGAGTATGTTGTCATGAGAAATTTCTAGAAAAGAGCTTCTAAGATATTCCATCCTGACTTCCCAATCACGTGTGTAAGAGTCTGCCTGTTTCTCTAGCTCTGACAAGTACTGTCAACCATTCAATGATTTTTCCAGTCTGATGGGTGAGAAATTATATCTTGTTATAGTTTTCCTGTGCAATCTTTTTTTATTATGAGTGAAATTGTATGTGTTTTTATATGCTTGGGGACCATTTTGTAATTTTGTGAGTTGCTTATATCTTGCTATTAGAGTTTTGGATACACATGCACATGCACACACATACCCCACACACACACACACACACACACACACACACACACACACACACACAGAGAGAGAGAGAGAGAGAGAGAGAGAGAGAGAGAGAGAGAGAGAGAGAGAGAGAGTGTGAGTGTTTAAGCATTCTTTAGCCCTGGGAATAATTGGCCCTTTCCTGTAGTATATACTGCTACCACTCCTGCCTTGTCTCTGAGCTAACTCAGGCTGATTGACACACTGTAAACGGCGTGGCCTAAACAATTGACATTTATTTCCTCCTGTTTTGGAGGCTGGTAAGTGCCAGGTTAGTACCGTTGGCTGATGTGGTTCCTGGTGAGACTGATTTCATGACTGGCTTCTCCCCAGGTCCCCACGTGACTGAGAGAAGCTACTATTGTCTTTTACCTTCCTAGAAGGACCCTTTTAGATTAGGGCCCCACCCTACGACCTTCCTAAACTGATCTCTTTTGCAAAGGCTAGGTTTTCTTCACAGTTCGAATGTGAAATGTCTATCCCTGCTTCCTGTCCCGTCTCCGCCTTCTTTCTGTTCTGCTAAGATATGAAGAGGAGTGTGTCCTGGCTGCCGCTTGTGCCACCGTGGAGCTGCCTGCTCCCGTGCCTTCTCCAGGGCGACTGTACCCCCTTAGATTGTGTGGTGATTTGTGTCCTAGTTGGTGGAACTGTCTGGGAAGGATTAGGGGGTGAGGCCTTGCTGGAGAAAGTGCATCACTGGGAGGGCGCAAGCTTTGAGGTTTCAAAAGCCCATGACGTTTCCAGTTATCGTTCTCTCGCTCCTGCTTATGCATCGGGATGTGCACACAGGATCTGCTCCAGCACCAGACCTGCCCGCCTGCTGTCTTCTAGTTTATGAGCCCATGCCGTTCACATTGTTCACTGGAGCCTGTAATTTACATCCGTGTCATAGTTCCGAGGGTTCTCTTAGATGAGTTAACACCGTGTGGCTGATATTTCGGTGCCATCCTACGTAGCTTCCCCTCCCTAATCCCCCATGTCCCACTTACCCTCCCTCCCCTGTAGTCTCTGTTTCTCAGCTCCCAAGCCCCTCTGATCCTCTCAGCGTTTCTATGTTCCCGTCTCCTGTCTCCATGCTCCTGTCTGTCCACAGTGTCACAGAGTTGGGAGCACACACTTTTGAGCCTTTTCCTTTGCCGAATTGTCTTCTGACCTGTTTATTGAGCCGTAGCGTCATGCATCACTGTGAGGGTCCGGCACAGCAGGTTCACGTGGATTCCCTCCTGCCATGACCAGCCTGGGGGAATAACTTCCACTCAGATGTGCTGGGGACCTTCGCCATGCTTCCCTGTGCTGTTTCTCAGTGGACCGAGGACGGCTGTAAGCAACTTACCCTGCAGTGAACACTGAAGGCCATTCACATACAACTTTATTTTCCACGTGAACTTGTATGCTAACTCCTGACAAACTCTGGCTGCAGTTCTTACTAGGCTGCCTCTGCAAAGAGTTAGCAAAGAGCTGCAACCAAACGGTGCCCAACCCTTCAGGTTGCCTCTGCCTCTGCCCTTCGAATCTGTTTCCTGTGATATGGAATGGCTCCAAATCTGGTTTATATGGTACTGTATGCTTCTGGTCTGTTCCTAAGGATTTGTCTCTGTTCTGATCACAAATGGTGTTCCCCCTGCTATTGTCTCTTCTGGCTGGTCACTGTTTGCTTATGAAGGCTGTGGACTTGAACTTGAGAACTAAGAGGTCCATTAAGAATCCCAAAGTGAGTCGTAGGCCACAGCTGGCCAGGTGCCCGAGTAGACGGGAAGTTCAGGGGCCTCCATTTCTTATTCTCCCCCCTTCCCCTCCCCCTCCCCTCCTCCCTCATTCTATCCATGTGTATGAATACAGGCATACACGTGCCTCTGTGTGTAGAGTCCAGAGGATAACTGGAGGTCAGAGAACTTCTTTTAGGAGTCTTCCCACTCTGTTTTGAGTCTCTGCCACTGTGCTGTGTACTTTACAGCCAGAGAGCTCCCAAGGTATTCTGGTCTCTGCATCTCCTGGTAGGGATGTCCAGCGTTTTATGTTGGTTCTAGGGGTTGAACTCAAATTGACAGACAGGCTTGGACAACAAACACTTTTACCCACTGAGCCATCTTCCTAGTCCTCCAGTTTCCCTTCTTGTCAAATAAGGAGATTTATAACACATTCGTTTTCCCAGGACTCTCTACTTTCAGCAGAAACAAACGTGTGATGTTTCAGCCGCTCCTCCCTGCTTCACTCTGTGGAGTTGGGTTCCACAAGTCCAGGCCTTGTCAAAGCCAGCATTTACCTAACAGGGAGACATCCCACCCCACACCTGTGTGCAGGTGCCCAAGGCCAGGGTCCAGCTCAATGGTTCATTCATCCATTCACTTCACTGACTATTTGCTCATCCCAGGGAATTAAAATTAAACATTTTCTAGGTGGTGCCATTCCAGAGGTGCAGATCACTGGCTTTGGATTCTAGCGTCCAGCAGGATCAGATAGTGACTTGGCACCAGGAGGATGTCGGTGACTCCTGCCTTGGACACAGTGCTATTTGAGCAGCCGGGCTCCAGGGAAGAATAGATGGAGGAGTGTTTGGGACAGAGGAGCAGTATATGCAGTGTGGAGGAGGGGAAGGTCTGTGTGCTGGTGAATAGAGAGATGGCAGGTAGGGCTGCACTGAAAGAAAAAGTGATAGGGAATTGTGGGATGGAATACCACTACGGTCCCTTCGGAGTCAGGAAAGGGTGACACTTAGAGGCCAATGGAAAGGGTGGGTTTAAGGGGGATGGGGAGTGATGTGATCAGTTTTCAGTTTCTTCCTGCCACTTAAGGACAGTATTGGCAGTGACTGAGGACGGAGCACAGGGGGCTGCTTTGGAGACACTGTGACTAGTCCAGAGTGAAGCTGGTGGCATGAGGGCTCCAGTGTCCTGTGAGTGAAATGGGCCCTGATACTGCAGCCAGGGAGTCTGGAGGTGGGGCTCGGGAGCTGGGGGGCCTGGTGGAGGAGCAGGCTTACAGGGAGATACTGGGGAAGGCCTTAGGTTAGAGGAACTTGGTTTATTGAGGTAGCCTTAACAGCAAGTGGTCAAAGAAATGGAGGTTCTGTACTGGGGAACTGACTTTCATTTCACTTCGTTTAATTAATTTCATTTTAATTAATTTAAATGTACTGCTGGGATAGACTGGGATGAGTAGAGGGAGGGGAAATGGTTCATATTGTATGAGATTATAAAGTTATGTTGTATGAGAAAAGAATGTATGTTTAATAAAAGGGGACTTTTTTAATGTTAAAAAATATAAATGTAGCAGTTGTTCTTAGAATATTCCATTGTGGTGTTCCCTTCCCTCTGAAACTAACTGGGGTTAGATTTCCTTCAAGTCATCTGGGGTCATCCTACTCTGCCCCTGGCATGCTGGACATCCTTGGGCAAACCGTTTTACCTCTCTGAGCTTCACTGCTCTCTTCTGTAAAACAGGAAACCTTAGTTTATCTGCCTGGTGGGTGGGATCAAGGCCAGATCTAAACAGGAGGCTGGCCTAAGCCAGGCCCTGGGAGGGTCGTGTGCTGTGGCTTATTCTGCCTGCATTGGACTCCTCGTGATTTCCCCCTGTATAGCACCCAGGAATGACCTCCAGGACTGACCTCTGACCTTCACCTCAGCCTGACCTTGGGTGGGTCCTTCCCCATGTCTGACCTCAGGTTTCCCACTGTTGATCTGCCAAGGGTCCAAGAAGGGAGGCGGCCTCCTGTGCAAGGAGCAGGCGGGCACCACATGCTGGAATTCAGCCTGGGTGGGCTGTGCCACTTCGTCCTTTCAATAGGTTCTGCTGGGGCAGGATCCAAGTCCTTAGACATGCAGTGTGTGACCAGTCCCTCTCAACCCCTGCAGCTTCACACTGACCTCGATCTTTCATTGTTGTTTCTTTAAATACGCGCAAGGTTTGCCGGCTTCTGAACTGTTGGGAAAAACTCATGTTGTCTCATTAAAACTGCATTGTTCACTTGTAGTGAAAGGGGTGGGGAGGCCCATTAAACTTTTATACCTGACATGGAAAACTATTAAAGATTCATAATTGCAATAAAACTCCTTAATAGAACGGGGATGCGAGCTGAGGTGACATAGTAATCAGCAGGGCCTCACTTGGGACCACAAAGTCCATTTCAGTGGGTCCTTGGGGTTCAGTAGAGCCCTAGAGGATTCCATGAAACCTTTTAGTTCTGTGGAGCCCTGGGAAGGATGGAGGGCCAGAAGCAGGAAGCCCTTGGGTTCTTTCCCTGCGTGTCCCAAGAGAATGATCCCATCTCTCTCTGCTCAGCATAGGGATGGAGTTCTTGGCAAACGTCTTTCCCAGCATCCTCTGCTGAGGGATCTCAGAGCTACAGCCACCCCATCTCCATTTCTTCTTGCTTCTCTTTTTTTTCAAACCCTGTCACTGGTGTGAACGGAGTTCCTACAGCATGCATGTTGTAAAGACCAAGGTACAAGGTTAGGGAAGTTCAGGCTGGCCTGTTTGTTTCCTTGTGAGGGTGCCTTGCTGGTAGCCCAGCCCAGCCTCAAAGTTGCGATGCTCCTGCCTCAGCTCCCAAGCACTGGGAATATAGGTGTGTTTCTATGTAGCATGTCTTTCCCCTTTCTCCTCCTCCTTTTTTAAAATTCCAGCAGTATCAGATGATTATCATTTAGAAGATCTTTGAGAACACGATTTTCGCTAATGAAAGTTTTCACTCCCTGAAAGAAATTCAAGTTATTGCTGATGACTATTCTTCCTCTATTGGAACGTGTGTGTGTGTGTGTGTGTGTGTGTGTGTGTGTGTGTGTGTGTAGATAGACAGAGGAACATTTTTCTGTGAGAGGCCTTCAGAGTGTGTCTTTTCTTAAAGGAGGGGTCAGCGCTCCATCGAGGGACTGTGGAGGCTGGGGTACAAGGCCACACACTCAGCCTTGTCATATTCGGTTCTGAGCGGAAGCTGAGACGACAGTAGGAACTTCAGGGTGTCCATGAGGGGAGTTGGTTAGTTGATGCTGAAAGCAGAAGAGGTAGGTATGGCGGAAGGGACTCTGAGGATGGAATAGCAGGATTGAGTTGCCAAGTAAGTGATGAGGGTATCCGAGTAAGCAGGAATTTTCAGAAGGCAGCCATAAGTGCTGAGCACTGATGCACACAATGTGTCCTGTGCTCGAAGTTCATCCTGAAAGTGCCTGTCAGGTACTTCATATGTACTGTCTGAGGTGTGGGAGACTCAGTGGAGGGTGTGCTAGCCCACTCATGGATAGCAACTGCTACTTCCTGAGTTCAGGAAGTAACTGGTCAGTGAGATGACATACACAGAGTGTACGTAGCAGAATCGGAAATTGAGCCCAGACTCTGAGGTCCCCTTCAAAGAACCAGGTTCCCGACGTCTGTCACACATCAGGGTGTTGGTCCATGTATGGACCCATGGAATTGCTTTCAGCTCTTTTGGAGGCTGCATGAGCCACCCTGCTGCCTCTGAGGGCCATCTCCTTGGTGTTCGTGTGTGGGCCCCACATTGTAGGATATGGATCCTGCCTCCTGGTGGCCAAGTTCAGAGGAAAGCAGTGTCCTGTCTGAGCCTGTGTCTCTCACTTTCTCAGAGCTCTAGAACATGAACCTGGCACTGGGTGGCCTGGGGTTGATGGAAGAGGTTTTGTTCTGCCTTAAAATGAAGGACACTCCCATGGTCCAGCTCTCCTTCTCTATCACCAGTGCCAAAAACAGTGGCTGTGGTGACCAATAAAACAAGCTGCCGTCTCTCCCTATGCTCCTGTCAGTGCCCACAGCAAGCCGAGCAATACTAGGTGGTCGGTCCATCACGTTGCCCGTGGACCAGGGTTGAAAGCTCCCTTGCATTGGCTCCAGGGCTGGGCTTTGCCATTGCTGCCACATGTCCTTGTGTAGTGCCTCAGTTTCTCCATGCATAGGAAACTTAAGGTAAGCACTGATGGACATTGTATCTTGGCCCCTTTATTTCTCATCTCACTGTGGGCTGGGAAGAAAAAAAGTCACATCTCCATGAACAGAGCTCCTGGCTTTCGTTTGAGAGGGTGAGATTAATCTACTCCAACTTCACAACATAAGCCAAGGGCAAGAGGAAGCAATGGAGAGACGGACCTGCCCATCTGCCCATCACTGGCTAGCCCTCCCCTGCTTCCTGCACCAGGGTGATGAAGGTGGCAAAGGCAGAGGGTGGAGCCCGAGAACATGGATTGCTGCTGCTTATTCCCGTGTGACTGGTGTCCTTGAGCTTGTCTCTTCTGTTTGGAAGGAAGCAGATGGAGAACCTTGTGTCCTGTCTTGGCACTGGGTATTTCTGTTGGTTCTCACAGTGACCTGGGACTGGCTAGAACACTATGCCCATCCCACAGTTGAGAACACTTGAGGAACACTTGGGGCATAACTTGAGGGAGTGGTGCGACCCACTGGACTACTGTGTCATAGTTGTCCGCCCTCTAAAGAAGGGCTGCAGTGTGGAGACAATTCCCCACCCCATGGAACACACTGAGTGAGGCACAATGGCCTTTCTTAAGAGTGGTTTGTCAACTGGAGAGTCAGAGTGAGCATCAACCCCTGTCCTGACAGCCACTGAGGCTCCTGACAGCCGCTGAGGCATGTGAAGCCTTTGGTCTCAGTTACTGTTCTGCTGTGAAGAGACACCATGACCAAGGCAGCTTTTAAAAGAAAGCATTTAACGGGGGGCTTGCTTATAGCTTCAGAGGGTTAGTCCATTATCATCATGGCTGGGAGTGTGGCAGGAGGCAGGCATGGCACAGGAGCAGTAGCCAAGAGCTCACATCTGATGCATTAGTTACAGGCAGAGAGATACTGGGCCTAGTGTGAGCTTGTAAACCTAAAAGGCCACCCCTAGTGACATGTCTCCCTCAACAAAGGCACACCACTCCCTACTCCCCACTTCTTCCTAAACAGTTCCACTCACTGGAAACCCAGCATTCAAAAACAAACCTATATAGCTCATTGTCGTTCAATACCATACCTTCCTACAAGGAGAGGACGGGAGGGAGTAAAGGAATCTACATAGTGGAGTGACTCGGACCAGATCAGATGCGGGACAGGCATTATGGAGGCCCCATCCCAACTCTCAGACACGGTATTTTTCAATTCAACCCTGGAGGAAGAGGCCAAAAGGGTTGAGGGAATCGGGCTTACAAGTGCCAGTCCGTCTGGGTGACCTGTGTCCTGCTCCCATGACCTCTAGTTCTCCAGCTGGGTGGATGACCAGGAAGTCCTGCCACCTCTGCCTCCTCCCAAAGGGATAGGTTTATCCATCAGACCAGAGGGAGTAATGCTTAGCCAGTCAACCTGAGATTCCAACATGGAGATACCCAGGGTGCAGCTAAAGTGCCCTGTGCTGGACCACTCACACCATAGAAATGGTAGGCGCTGAATCCAAGCTAGGAGGAAGACTGACATTCAGAATTACAGTAGCCCACCAGCCTGGTTCCTGCAGGTGATTTGCATGAACTCTCTCTTGGGCCTGCTAGGCCTAAGCAGTAAGCATCAGGGAGTCCATGGCTGTAGAGTTTCCCATAAGCAAGGTGTGCCACCGAGAGGACTTGTACAGTGGCCCTGGATGTCAGGACCATGCATCCACCATTCTACGCCTGTGCCACTATTTGAAGTTCCCATCTGACAAGTTGACCTATGTTTCCTCTGGCTTCCAGTCCAGCCTCCAAGCCTAGGAATGGGCTTATTCTCTGCAGGCCTTCCCCAGCGGGGTCCAGAGCCTGGCTCTCAGAAGCACGTCTGGACACAGCTGCTCTCCCAGACGAAAGCGCCTTTAATTAAACCGCACACTGAAATAAATTGCGTGAAAAGGAAGATTAAAAGTCACAGCTGCAGAGGGACACTTACGGAAACCAAACACTGGAATGTGAGAGGTGCAGCCTTGGTTGTGGCTTCTGCAGCAGAGGTTGTAGAACAGTGCCATGACACCCGGAGGCGCTGCCTGACAGGCTCCAGGCAAGTGACCCTGGAGAGAGGTGGATTTACCCCTCCAGGTTACAGCAGGCATGGTGTTGTCCTGTCTGTGGGAACGAGAATCTTCTAGGAGAGAAAGTCCATGGAGTCCCCACCCTTCAGGGTGGTCCAGTGCCCCTCCCTGCACGGCAGCGTCTTCCTCCCATCTCTTCTGGCTTTGTTTCAGATTTGTTTTCATTGGAAGGCTGCTGGTTTTGTCTCTGTCATTTTATCTTTTAATCTTAAACACGCTCATTTGTCCATTGTTTTCCATCACAAAATAAAACTGCTTGCTGCCATAAGTCTCCGGCATCGTGTGGGCCTTCAGTGGGAGGCTGGGTGTCTCATTAGTGTGGGTTTTCTTAAACTTCCTTTAGCGAGTTACAGTATCACTGGCATTCTAAAGATTCAAAAGAACGTGAGCTAGGGATAGAGAGACGGCGCTGTAGTTACGAGGACTTGCTGCTCTTGCAGAGGGACCCAGGTTCAGTTCCCACCTGCAATTCTAGTTCTAGGGGATCCCACCCCATCTTCTGTCCTCCATGGGCACCAGGCACACGTGCATGGAGCACACTCATATATGCACATAAAATGAAAAAAGAACGTGTGGTAGATGAGAAATCTCAACAGTGGAATCAGATGTGGAGATGACAGGCATCTCCCTTCCTGCCTCTCGCCCCATCCTCCAGTCAGTTCATCTGATCCCGGTCTCTGAGCTGGCTTGCTTCTGATAGGGGCACTTCGGGGAATGTCATGGCAGACCTACTGTCTAAGTGACAAGAGCTGGACTCTGGGTTGGAAAGCACGTTGTCATTTCCTTCTCATGTGACCCTCAGGCGTCACAGCCTCCCTGAACCTCACTGACCTCATCTCAGTCTGGCAGAAGAGAGCTGGGATGAGGTCAGCCCATGTGACAGTTCTGGGTCTTGGCAGGTTGGGGACCAGATTCTGGAGGTGAACGGGCGGAGCTTTCTCAGCATCCTGCATGACGAGGCAGTGAAGCTGCTCAAGTCATCCCGGCACCTCATCCTGACCGTGAAGGACGTCGGGAGGTTGCCCCACGCACGTACCACCGTGGACCAGACCAAGTGGATCGCCAGTTCCCGGATCGGGGAAAGCATCACCAACTCAGCAGGGTCTGGCCTCAGGAACGGGGTTCCGGGATCCTGGGGGGCCTTCTGAGAGTCATTGCTCCTCTCATGTGCCTCCATGGGACTCCCAGTCTGGTGTTCTCAGCCTGAGATCCACTCCACTTGTGGGCACTGGTGTGGGCCCTTCCCCTCCTCTCCTAGCCCCACTGTCCTCACAGAAAGCTGAAGTGCAGCACACAGAGCTCCTGTCTCTGCCTTCTGAACTGTGTGCTTAGAGCATCCAGGAGCTTCTGAATGTGGGCTCTGCTCCCCATCCCGTACTGCGGAGAGGACCCCACTAGGTGCTTGGGACGAAGGAATCTCAGAAGCCCAAAGCAGGCCCAGGGGCCAGGTGGCTGTATGCCTGCTAGTAATGTAACCTGTGTCACCTGTGGTCCCCACCAGACATCTCCACCTGGTGGCTGGTGACTCCTGGTCAGACACTCAAAACAGTATCTTACTTCTCTCCTTCATTCCCTTCCTTTCTCCTGCATAGTGTTACACGTATCTAAAGGGCTAGTATTTTTAAATCAGATTTCCCACTTAAAAACTTGATTTCTGGTTATTTCTTAAAATTCCAGACTCGTACAGCATAAGCCTACATTTTCTCATGAAAATGCGATCTAGAGCTAAGGTGTCCCTAAAGTTTCCCCTGGGGGTTTCCAGTTTCCCCATCGTCCTAGGGGATGGCTGACCCAGATCACCTGTCAGAGGTCCTTTATTCTCCTCACACCTGTGATTCCCGACTCTGTTGCTCTCATGGCAGCCGGAGAACTCTGAGTCCCGTCTGGACAAGGAGCATTCAAGAGGCTACCTTGCATGGTGTGGCAATGCTGAATATGTTGCTAATGGGGAAGGCTCAAAGCCATCTGTAGGTCTCGGGGCTCACATGCCCTGCAGAACCCCTAAGCAGTGGCCATGGTACTTAGATGTGCTGAGGTCACAGGCATGTGCCACCACGCCAGATACAAAGCCTGGCTTTCCCTCTCCAACAGAGCCTTCCCTGTGTGCACCTCATTCCGTGCACTAACGTGCTGAAAGGGGCTTGTATCTCTCCATAGGTTTCCAGGGGACCTCACAGAAGAAGGGACAAACAAGGTAGGTGTCTTTGCATGACATGTCTTAGGGTTTTACTATTGTGAACAGACACCATGACCAAAGCAAGTCTTATGAGGACAACATTTAACTGGGGCTGGCTTATTGGTTTAGAAGTTCCATCCATCAAGGCAGGAGTATGGCAATGTCCGGGCAGATACAGGGCTGGAGGAGCTGAGAGTTCCACCTCTTATCCCAAAGGCAGCTAGGAGATGACTGGCTTCCAGGCAGCTAGGACGACAGTGACACATCTACATCAATAAGGCCACACCTCCTAATGATGCCACTCCCTGGGCTAAGCATATTCAGACCATGACAGGATATCATCAGCATCTTCTTCTTCTCCCCTCAGATCTGAGCAGAGTGTGCCAGGGACTTGTACATTGTAGGGAGCTTCAACCAAGCCATCCAGCTAAGCACCCACTGTGTTGGCCTTAGGTGTAAGGGCAGTGAACAGAAGTTACCAGGTCTCTAACTTCCTGGGGGTCACAGACAGTGGAAGACTCACAAATAAAGACAGTGTAAGCATGCAAACAAATACCGGGTTAGACAGCCCACCGGTAACCATCAAGGCAAGGCGGCATCAAGGAGGAGTGTGAGTTGAGCCACTAAACCTGGATGGGACACAGAGCAGAAGTTGAGGTGCGGGCCATGACAAGGCAAGAGCATGCTCCAGGGTTAGCGGGAGAATAGAATTGGGGAATGTAGGGTTAGGAACAGAGTGACGGCCCAGGCTGACCTGTTCTCACAGGCTCTGGGACCATGGAGAGGTAGAGGCACCAAGCACCTTGTAGGTAAACAGAAAGTCTGTGTTTCCAAGATCATTTTAGATAATCTTGGCAAGATGACAGGGTGGGCCAGGGAATCTGAAGAGAGACTGGGTGGCATCAGCTGGTCAGTGGTGAGGCCCACCTGTATAATTTGGCATGGGTTAGTGGTATAGATCTGAATTGTAATTTAGGAATGCAGGGACTCTTATCACACCAGCTTACTAAGAGGGATGTCGAAGCCCGGAGGATCACAGTGTGTGAATGGATGGGCTCAAGGATACACAAGAGGCAACTATGAAAGTGCTAGGGGAATGGCACCACATGATCCACCGTTCCAGGACGATGGAGCGACTCCCATGTGTGCGGAGACCATCATCGCACCTCTAGAAGCCACAGCTTCCCCTCTGCAATGATGCTCCTGGCTCCGCCAGGTCCTCTGGCTCCCCAGCAGCCTACAGTCCTCTGACCCGTGTCCTTCTGTCTTTCAGCCAGGATTTTACAAGGGCCCAGCCGGCTCCCAAGTGACCCTGAGCAGCCTGGGGAATCAGACACGTGCACTGCTGGATGACCAAGCCCGGCACCTGCTGACAGAGCAGGAGCGAGCCACCATGATGTACTACCTAGACCAGTACCGTGGTGGCGCCATCTCTGTGGAGGCGCTGGTCATGGCGCTGTTTGAGTTGCTCAACACACATGCCAAGGTGACTTGTTCCTACTGTCCCCTACCCCATTACCAAGGTCCTTGTCCCAACTGAAGCCTAAGCAGCCTCATCCTCCAAACAAACAGACTTCTGGGGACAGGGACAGAATACAGTGGTTATTGTCATAGGATACTCTTCACAAGCAGGGCCCAGGGTGAGGGGCCAACCAGAGAAGCATGCTCAGGTAGAAGCCTGCTTGTGGGTCAGACACTGCTGAAAGGAAGAAGTAACTACATGCAGTGTGATTTCGGGTAAGTTTAGGCAGGCCAGAGGAAATACTGTGTGTGGACAGACGTGATTCAGAGGACCACTCTAGGTGGAAGGGACAGTTAAGGGATTGGTGTCCTGAGTATGCTAGTGTGCTCAGGCTGTTTGTCACGTACACATGCTGAGAAGGAAGAGTTACAGAGAGGAAAGAGGCAGGTGATGCTGGACCTAGCGTTTGAGTAAAGATACTTGGATGCTCCCTCAGGGACACAGGAGAGCCTCGGAAGATTCTGGAGGGCAGAGCAGGCTTGCATGCAGATCACTCGAGAATAGAGGCACCTGTCCCACCTGCTGGCAGGGTTCTCTACTGAGTGTCTGAGTGTCCGTTTTGTCATGCCCTCCCCTGCAGTTCTCACTCCTGTCTGAGGTGAGAGGCATCATCTCACCCCAAGACCTGGACCGCTTCGACCACCTGGTGCTGAGGCGTGAGATCGAGTCCATGAAGGCGCGGCAGCCCCCAGGCCCTGGTGTCGGAGACACCTATTCCATGGTATCCTACAGTGACACTGGCTCATCCACAGGCAGCCATGGCACCTCTACAACTGTCAGCTCGGCCAGGGTGAGCCACCCCTGCCCTAGCCTTGGTGAGAAGGTCAGGGCATGGTTAAGATGTCACCTTTCCCTCATGAGCCTCAGGTTCCTCAACCGTGAGAGCTTGGTTATTGTGGAGTACCCAGTGCGTGCTGGATAGGCCTTCTGGGGCTGTCGGCCCGGGGATCCAGGGGAAGGTTTTCTAAGAGCTATTTATGTTAAGGGATGGTTAGCAGCCAACACAATGTCTCGGGGTTAAGGGCGCTTGCCACTAACCCAGTTCAGTCCCTGGGACCCATATGGTAGGGAGAGAGAACCAATAAAAGTTGTTGTCCTCTGATTACCACGTGTGCGCGCGCGCGCGCGCGCGCGCACGCACGCACACACACACACACACACACACACGCTAAGAATATAATAAAGATGCAAAGAATAGTTGGAGAAAATGAGAACTACATAATTGCAGTTCACGGGGAGATCGGACAGGGAAAGCATGGTGTTCAGCTCAGGGGCAGCACTAACACAGTGTCAGTCTTGGTGGCTTGGATTGTGGTTCTGGGTTTCACCGGAGGCCACCTGTTGTCCATGGAGCCCGAAGCCTGGCTTCGCTTTCTTGCCAACTCAGCAGCCCCCAGAACAGCATTCAATCTACACTGGAATGTGTTTCTACTCCCAGGATTCTCGAGGGCAAGCCCCTTGGGTTTTTTTTTTGTTTGTTTGTTTGTTTGTTTGTTTTTACTTTGTTTATGGTTTATGATTTTCTTTTCTTTTGAGACATATGCAGCCCCGGCTGGCCTGGAACTTGCTATGTAGACTGGGCTGGCCTCAAACTCACAGAGATCTACCTGCCTCTTCCTCCTGAGTGCTGAGAGTAAAGACACACGTGCCACCACGCCTGACAACAGATGCCTTGTTTCTTATCTTAGGGGACAGCCAGGTATCCTATGGGAGGAAGAGTCAGGTGGGCAGGCTGCAGGCCTATAGGTGGTGTAGTCACCCTTGGAAAGGGAAGGAAGTGTCAGTGGCTCTGAAGTCGGAACTCAGACAGTGCAGAGGCAGGCTGGGGCTGCAGGAGGAATGAGCCACCCCTCAGAGAGCTGTCCTCACTCCTACAAATTCTGGCTTCTCATGTGGCTTTCAAACTAGGACTCCAGGGTCAGGAGGACCTTAACCCTATCTCCTTCATCTTTAAAGGTCCTCTACACTACCTGAGGTGGCCCCAGAGAGACTACCATGTCTCCTCCAGGGCTCTGCATGTGCCAGCAGCTGTTTTTCAGGCCCCTGGAAGTGCAGGTTCCTTCCAGGACAAGGCAGAAGCCCCACTCCCACTTTGCTGGGTTTGCTTCAACCACAGGCTTTGATGCACACCCTGATGAGGTGACTTTAGGCTGTGGGCCCTGGTCTGCATTCTGCGTCTCTCCCAGTCTGGCTCTTATGACCTTGGCCTTAAAATGTCCACGTGCAGCTTCAAGAACCACAGAGCACAGCTCTAAAACCCAGAGAGTTAGATACAGGCTACAGTTCTTGGGAAGGCAGGCTCACAGGGAGAGTATCTTCTAGTCTAGGAGGCACCAAATCTGGGTTTAAGTCCTGGTCTCCTTGTGCCTCAGCTTCCCCGTGAATGAATTGTATAAGGTCCTGCTAGCTCAGGCTGAAACAACCTGAGGACCCAAAGGACAGAACAGGGTGTAGGGCATGAGGAACTGAGAGCCATGTGCCTGGATAGAGCTCTGCAGAAAGCAGGGACTTCCCAGCTCCAGCCCAGCAGTGACCTTTCCACCCTGAGAAGTCTTTCCTCTGTTAGCGATAGCACCAGCAAGGACCCATTGCACACTGTGCACCCTGGGCGTACACAGCAGAGCTCACATCAAGAGTGGTTTTGTACAAGCAACCTCAGAGTATATGGGAGAATACTCTGAAGTCCCCTTTTAAGTTCCTAAACCACCCTCCCCCAGCTCAGAATCTGTGACCAATCAGGGTACCCAGGACTGTTGGAACAGGAAACACCCCATCCCACCCCCACTCCCACCCTCACCCCCAGGCAGAGAGGAGCTCCAGGGGAAGGAGTCTAAGCGAGTCTTACAGATAAGGAAATCCTGTTACCTCTCCACACCTCAGCTCAGTTTCCCATCTTAAGGGGAATTATTTTGCCAAGTTCCCAGTGTGTAGGGAGAGCAGAAAAAGAAAGCCCTCTTGGGCCCCAATGAGTACTGGAGTCAGTGGACCTCCACCGCTGCCCTTCCTGCTTGGGCAACCCCCTTGGAGATGCACGCATCGAGCCTGTAAATACTCAAAGGCCCTGGAAAGCAATGGGCTGAGGACTGCTGGCCCTCCTTTTTGCCCCTTCCCAGGGACTCCCCTGAGCACTATTTGAAGCTCAATCTTAGGTCTGCAGAAGGTCCCTGAGGACCTCGCCTGCTGGATCCAAGTCTCCGAGCAGATTCCCCCTAAATCACTGCCTGTCCTCGGCAGGTGTGACCTTGGACAAACTGCTCCCTTCCAGCATGCTTTTCCGTGTGTGAATGGAAATGCTGGCACCAAGCCTGCCCCAAGTTGCTGACCTATGGAGACCCCCCAGCCCCAAGGATAAAGTTGGCTTCTCAGAGCAACAAGGCCTTCCTTCCGGCTTCCTCTGAGGACCCAGTTGTTCCCCTCAATAGGTGTATGTGTGTGGGGCAGGGGAGGGGTGTGATACTGAGGCCTCTTGATTCCCTGACTTCATTTCATGTATTTTTCTTTCTGCCTTTTGCCCATTCACCCTCCCTAGGAGCGGCTGCTGTGGCTCATAGACCTGATGGAGGTACCGTCCTTCTGCAGGGGAGTCTGGGAGTCCCTTAGGCAGGGCAGAGGTGGGGGCTGAGCCCTTCCTGTTGGCCCTGACCTCTGCACTTGTTCTGGCTGGGACTGGGTGTTCTCAATGCTCAGGCTGTTTCCTGGTCACCACCTTAGAAGTGGCCTCAGGCTTTGGAGAATGACCTCTATCCAAATCCTGGCTTAGTCCCGTCACTTGCTGTGTGTCCCCAAGAGTGGTTCTGCCTCTCTGAGTTTAGACGTAGATCCATAAAAGGAGGGTGATCATTGCTGCACTATGCAGTAGAGAGCACAATCAACCTTTGCACATGTCATGGCCTCTGCCTGTCTGGAAGGTTCTCCCTCCCACCTCCCATGCCTGTACCATTAGCTCGGATGGCAGATCTTACAGGAAGCCTTCCGTGACCCTCTTGAAGGAGTGACCTCCAGCTCTTGGCTCATTGTACTTCCATGATCAGGAGAGGTGTAATCAGTGACCCCTACTTGGTCACCTGTGGTTTACAGAAGTGACTGTATCTGTCACTGCTGGATCCCAGGAATTCAGCACACACTTCAGCCTGTGTGAGTACCGGAGCCATTATTGTTACTAATAGCTGCGACCTGTGGAGCAGTCTGTAAGCATTCTCTAAGATGCGGTCCCAGCATCTCTTAAACACGTCTTCTGTGGCCTTCCCAGTGGCCATAACCGCTAAGGCCCTCAGGGTACAGAGGACACTGAAGCTCAGAGAGGACGAACAGCTCCTCCAAGTCACACAGCTTGCTGGCGAGAGACCAGTCAGGACGGAGTCCCTGGCCTGCTTGCGTCTGTGTGGTGTTGTGAAGCCTGTCCTCTGACTCTGGCTCTTCCTGAAGTTGTTTCCTGAGCGTCACCTAGCAGTCAGTCTGTCCGTTGGTCTATATGCCACCTGTCTTTCCCCTCCCTCGTCTTCCTTCCTTTCTGTTAATCTTTACCGGTGCATGCCATGTGCTGTGTGCAGCCCAGGTACCACAGGGCATCGGAGAAAAATAAAGATGCTGTTCCAACTGGAATTCAGAGGCCAGCAGGAATGACAGAGGACCGAGATGAGTGGCTGGCACAATAAGTGATAAGAGCTAAATAAAATAGTAAAGGGGGCAGGGCACCTGGGGCTGGGGAGGTTTGGCAAGGAACACTTGAGGAAGACAGCAGGAACAGCATATGCAAGGGTCCTGAGGTCTGAGCATGCCTCCTCCATATACACACTGTCCAGGAGGGAAGTGGGGCCGGAACGTGACAAGTACAGAAAACAGAAGGTCATGTGCTGAAGAGTTTGACTAGGAACAAGATGAGGCCCCTGACCTGGGAGGACATAGTCTGGCTTATCTGACTATTGGATCTCTGATTATTGAGAATAAACAAGGAACTCACAGACACATTCCCAGGAATTACCCAGGATTCTGTGGCGATGGTGAAGCCAGTTGCTAAGAGATACAGTGAGAGCTGAGCAGGTGCCAGCTCTTCCTGCACCTGAGCAGCCCTGGCCTAGTATCTCTTGCTATACCCCTAGTCTATAGCAGCCTCAGACCCTACACACAGACTGCCTGGGCTGAGGGACAAGGCCTCCAGTCTCCCCACCAAGAAAGGTGTTCTAGTACCACTCTGCCTTCGGTGCCACGTGCCTCTGAGGAAGCCCCTTCCCCGCTCTTGCCTTAGTTTCTTCTTCTGTAAGACCAAGGCAGACCTCCATGGCTCCTCAGAGTCTAAACATCCATTCTGTTGAGAGGCAGTATCTCAGATAGGGTTCCATTGCTTTGAATGGACACCATGTCTTACAAAGGACGACATTTAATTGGGCCTGGCTTACCGTTCAGAGGTTCAGTCCATTGTTGTCATGGCAAGAAGCATGGCAACACACAGGCAGTCATGGTGCTGGAGAGGCAGCTGAGGGTCTATTTCTGGATCCATAGGCCGCAGGAAGAGATTGTGATACTGGGCCTGGCTTGAGCATCTGAAGTCTCAAAGGCCACCCTCAGTGACGCACTCCAACAAAGCTACATCTAATTGTGCCACTCCCTATTAGACCACAAGGCCACCACATTTTTATTCAAACCACCACAGATGATAAAACGTATTCAGGAGGGCATGTCATGGGTGGTGGCAGTGTTCCCCAGCTCTGCCTCTGAACAAGGGTTAGAGTAGAAAGAGGTGAAAGAGAAATTTACCTCAACCAGGCACCAGGGACTGGAGTGCAGCTTCCACTGCGGCCATGCAAAGTAACAAGCAGCCCATGCATCGCTGGAAGAAAGCCAAACCCATCCCTTCCTTTCTCCATGGAACTGAAACACCAGTCTTTCTGTTCTGAGCCCCTCATGAGCACACTCCCCCAGGAGCAGGGAGTGTAGTTGGGGACAGACAGGAGCCATGTGCTACCAGCGGAAGTGCAGGAGCACCTACAACCACCACAGGATTGGCTTCTGAAATCTGCCTCTGTGCCTGAGGGAAATGCACCTTGTCCTGGCACCTGGCTGCCGGTGACCCAGAGGCCCTGACATTCCAGACGGAGCTGGTTTCCACTAAACCCAGATTCTCTGGGTCACATGACACAAGGATCCATCCCAGGTTACACATGGTCCACTGGGAGCAACGTCTGCTCAGAGCAGAAGCCATTAATCAAGGAAATCCCCCATTCCACCCCACCCAGGGGCATGTAACACCCCTTTCAGTTTGTCTTCCTCACAATCTGGGGCTTTTTTTTTTCCCAGCCTCTGACCAGCTTCAAGTTTCCTGTAGAAACTGCTGGCCTGCAGAGTGGGCGATAAATCAGATCCCTGCCAACATTTCTGATCTTTAGTGTGCGCAGGGCTGATGCCCCATTGCCCCGGCTGTGAGTTCTACCAACCGGGTTTGCCTCTCCAGACTCAGTGAGTCGGCCTTGATCAGGTGGATAGGCTTCCCAGGTCTCCAGGTTCCACCTCTGAGCATTGAATTGAAATACCTGGTAGTTGTGGGTTGCCCTGGGAAACTGGGTGGTCATGTGTGGTGGAGCCTGTAAGCTGGCCCACCGTGTTACCACTCCAAGGTTGGAGAGAAAAGGATTAGAGGTCATGGCTGCTCTTGTTTGCCCAGAACAACTGACGAAATCTGATTATCCCCCAGATTTCTCCGCTTGGATTGAATCACCTCTCGCATGTCTGGATTGGGGCCCTGTGGTGTTAGGATGGCACCCCACCGTGGAGGCCACTCTGTCCTCTTCCTTCCCACAGGGAAGCAAAAGAGGGGCTCCCAGCATTGCTGTGGCAGTTCCTTCCATGGCCTGAGCCTCCCTTCCCATCAGAGCAGTGAGAGACTCAAACCACTCTGGATTGAGTGACACCTGCTCCTCATTCAGAGACCGGGGACAGGGAAGCAGGGCTTGCTCCCTGGAATGAGCTGCTGGGTTTAAAGACTCCTTCAGGAGGAAGCCCCTCATTCACTCACTCATCTGTTTAGCCTGCCCTGGCTGTGCAGTGTTTGTTGAGTAAGCTCTCCCGCCTGGAGCTCACAAGTCCAATGGAGGTAGAAGATTTTGATTTAAAAAAACAACTACATAAGGCTTGAGACTGTAGCTCAGTATCTCTAGCACGTGCCAGGCCCTGGGTTCTCTCTGTGGCACCCTGGGCAAACAATCTACTAATTCAGTGCCCGAGGTTATGAGAGGACAGATCTAAGCTGTGTGACCCAGGCATCGCAGAGATGGTCAAATTAAGTCAGACACTAAATGAGACAAGATAGGTTCGGAGCTTTGACGTCATCTGAAGGACACATGAAGAGTGTTGTTGGGGATGACAGGATATGGGCGTGTGGAGAGCCAGAGAAGTGGTGGTCGCTGTGAGCTGACACACCATGCCAAGTGAGCTTGTTCTTCTGTGCTGTGACAAACTACCTGGCCTAACTTAAGAAGAGATTTACTTTGGCAGGAGAGTCTAGTGGGTTCATCCCATTGTTCAACCCCATGCCCGTGGGCAGATCATCATGGTGGTCCAGCCTTGTGAAGAGGAAACTGTTTACTTTGTGGGAGGGGGTCGGGGGTGGAAGCAGAGAGAAGGGAACACAGGACAAAGCTAGTACAAGATACAGTTTCAAGGACACACCCCCAGTGACATAACTCCCTCCAACTAGACCCCACTTCCTCTTTTCACTGTCCCAATTATGCCATATTATTTTGACTACATCAAGGAGTGAATCCACTGATCAGAGGCCCACATCCTCATGGGGCTGTGGGAGACACTTCATATTCAAACTCGTAACTGCATCCCAAGCCAGGAAGCTGCCTATTCCACCATGATTCCTGGGTGTGTCCTCCCTCACTGGGAACATCTAGCAGGTCTCACTCCTCCCCCAGCGCCCCAGAACCATCCCTTCACCATAACCATTAGCACCCCAGGGCCCCTTCTTTCCGGTGGTATTCCATCACATCCAAGGATCTACAGGACCCCTGCCTGCCTGTGTGAGGACTTGGGGCGCTGAGAGCTGTTTCCAGCAGCAGCAGCAGCCAAGCCCAGGAGCTCAGCTCCTCTCTGAATGTAGCTGAGCTCTGCAGTCCCAAGAAAGTGTAGTTGACAAGTGGGGAAACTGGGCAGCGTGCTTGACTGTCTGAGCCCCAGGCCCTTTTGGAGGCTGGTGGAGCCTTGGCTCCCTTCTCAGGACAACACCTTTAATTGTTTAGGGATTTCATACAGAGACAAAATAGGTGACGTGCAGCTGACTGTCAGACTGTGGGAGCACTGTGGTGAATGGGCTATTTGCTTTCTCTTGGTAAGGAAGTGGAGTTCTGGGTCAGGACCCATGTGACAGGAAAGATCTGGGACTTCCCTGGGTGACAGTGGCTGATCTGAGAGGTTTGACTGCCTTTACTCCTGGTGGAAGGAAGCTCTAAGCCAGGCTCTCTGTCCCAGTGTTCCTCTCCTGAGTCTCATTTTCCCTTATCCTAAGGGCTCCCCCTGACCTGGCTACTGTAGGTCATGCTTTCTTTCCACTCTGTGACATCCTTTTCCCCAGGACAAGGGAGGGAGACTGGGGGGACAGGTGTCAGCTCAGCAGAAGGGACCCTGGTCTAACTAGCAGTATTCCTGCTCGGTTGTAATGATTCTGCCTGGTGGTAAAGTCCTGCCCTGAGGGGTGACCATGCCCTTCCTTCCCAGAGAGCCCTTTGCTCTCCTCTCTGGGGGCGATGGAATGGGGACTCATGAATAATCATGGCAGATGCCAGTTGCTAGCTTTGATCGAAGGAAGCACTGCCCCAACAATGCCAGGTCTCCTGTCTCCCCACTCACCCCACCATTCTCCACCTCTCCTGAGGCGACAAGCTCTTCTCAAACCAACCCTGTTCATGTACAGTCTTGCTTCTCTCTATGCCTCTGATTTTCTCTTTGCTGAGCTGAGCTGTCTGCCTTCCCCCAACCCTGCCTCTTCTTTGGAACCCGTCCTCATCTTATTCATACTTCTCCCTTCCAGGTCTCTTCTCTTCCCCTTTCTCCTTCTGGAGGCAGAAATCTAATTGTAGTGCACACACACACACACACACACACACACACCAGTGACATCTGGAAGCTTTTGTAACTCAGTGCCTCAGTTTCCCCACATACAGACAGAATGGGAAGTGGGGCCATCAAGCTTCAAACCTTAGGTGCATTTTGTGATGGGGGAGGGGGAGGGAGTGGCCTGACTTGGGAGTAACAAAGCTGAAAATAGAACCTTTATGTAAGCAAGGAGCAGAAGGCAGAACCGGGACTGGCTTGGGGGAGGGCAGAGTGGTGTGGGGAGGAGACTTTGCTGAGGTGGCTCTGGGCACCTGAGCTGCACCTGGCCTTTGATAATTTCCAAATCAGACATTACCTGCCCTCAGTACCTGAGTGGGAGTCAGTACCAGGAATGTTCCTGGTTGTTCATTACCCCACCCCCCGAACCCCAACCTCCCATCCTTACCCCAAGCCGGATGCATGAGAATCTGGACCCTTGTTGGATCAACTCAAATATAAGAGAGGGATGGCTCTGCACCCCCACAGAGAAGGGGTAGAGTGGGGGATAGGGTCTTAAAGACCTCTTGAATGGGAAGCACCCAACCCTGAAGGGTGACCTTGGACGAGTGACCTACCCTCTCTGAGCCTCAGGCTAGGCTGTAGAACAGGAGGGGGTTCGTCCTGTGTCAGCCCTGGAGGGGCTTAGGAAAAGCAGCAGGCATCTGGGGCCGGGATGCAGTATCCAGGACAAGCAGGTATGCACTGTGGCCTCAGACCTCAAAGCCTGCTCTTGGAGTTCTGCTGGCACTGCTCTAGTTCTTGGCCAGGCTGTCTGTAGCTATTTTAGATGTACAAGGAACGTGACCTGGGGACTTGGGGCTCCAGAGTGTCTGGACCTGGCAGCTGGAGCCTGCACTGCGCTCTGACCAGCTGCTTCCTATACACTTCACTTCTGTCCCTTCTCCCACCTGAAACACCAGGGCTCTGTCCAACTCCAGGGTGCTATGACACAGACCTGGCTTAGTTGCCCGAGTTACTATAGAATGGCTGTCTTGGTTCAGGTCACTGTTGCTGTGATGAAACACCATGACCTAAAGGAGATTGGGGAAGAAAGGGTTTATTTGGCTTGTGCTTCCACATCCATAGCCCATCACTGAAGGAAGCCAGAACTGAAACTCAAACAGGGCAGGAATATGATGGCAGGAGCTGGTGCTGAGGCTGTGGCGGTTGGGGGGCAGGTGTTGCTCACATGGCTTGCTCAGCCTGCTTTCTTATAGGACCCATGACCACCAGCCCAAGGACAGCCCCACCCACAATGGGCTGGGCTTTCCCCCCATCAATCACTAACTGAGAAAATGCTCTACAGGCTTGCCCATAGCTCCATCTTATGGAGGCATTTTTCAACTGAGCCTCCATCCTCTCAGATGATGCTAGCCTGTGTCAAGTTGACATAAAATTAGCCACAACAATGGCCGTGCAACCTTGGACCTGTCTGACTCCTCTAAGATCTATAGTCACAGGAGAGGTGACAGATGATGACAGGGACATGGGAAAGTGCAAACGCTAAGGTATGGAGAAGAGCCAGTCATCTAGTTCTCAAACTGGCCTTTCATGACCCTCAAACCCTTCTCACCTCTCCTAAATCCTGGTCAGTGTTTGCTGAATGATGTCCAGCATTCTAATGCCCCAGACCAGGGCAGGCTCACCCAACTGCTGTTGTCTGAGCCTCACCGTAACCCCCAGCATCTCCTGCAGCAGGTGACACTGGCCATGCATACCTGTAGCAGAAGCTTCTTTTGTCCTTGTAGTAAACACTATGGAGATTCTGTATTTCCCACTGAGGCCAGAGCATGACAGGACCCTAACAAGGACCTGCATGGACAAACTGGCCTTGCACTCACCTCAGCTAGAGGGGGTCTCTGATGCCCACCCATTTTGGATATTTCCAGGGAGTACTGTGCTGATGACAATTGGCAAGGGATTATGGGAAATCTCCATGATGTTTCCGTCTGAGAAACTCATCACCCAGGGGCCAAGGTACACTTTGTAGTCCCTTCACTGTGGGGGCAGTTTGCAAGACTTCCTAGGCTTCCAAAGCACAATGCCAGAGCCTTGGGAAGAGCGTAGGGTTAATAGATCAGCAGTATGACATGCTGGGCTTCCCACTTTACTTCCTGTGACTTGCCTGTTGTCACACAGCCGTAAGAGGCAGAGCTCAAGAGCTTGTGCAAAGGACTGGAGGCAGATAGGATGCCATCATTGCTGAAGAAGTAGCAAGAATGTGAGCTCAAGAAACTCAGGAGAGGCCTAAGAGGAGGACCCAGAGTCCTGTGTGTGGCTTCATCAGTAACCTCTGTTACCCAAGCTTCTGAGAAAGGAATCCACACACAGGAAGCTCTGCCTCAGGGCAATGGAGTCTGGGCCTTCTGCCTGCAACTCATGCTTTCCTCTTGTTCCAGCTGTCATTTCTGGTCCCTACAAAGAACACAGCATCTCCCTCCTCAATGCCTACCTTGCCCAGGCCCTGCCCCCAGCAGCTAAAGCAAGCAATCCTTTCACTCATAGAGACTCATGCATTTACCCTGTAGATATTGACCCAGCAGCCACGGTTCTGAGAACTGAAGGCTTAGTAGTCCAAGTCCTGTATGAATTTATATCCAGCAGGAATAAGATAATAAAACCACATTGTGACCCGTGTACAGAAAAGTAGAATATCGTCAGTATAGACAGCCGATATGTATGGTGCCCATGTAGACAGCTGGTCTGGGAGGCCTCAGGCATTGAGAACTTTAGGAAAGGCAGAAGTGAATGGTGCACAAGCCAGGACAGCTAGTGCACAGGCCCTGGGGCAGCAGGTACAGGAACAAGAAAGCGCCAGCTCTTGTGTAGGCAACAGTGAGTTTGGGCTTTGTTTGGACTGGGGATGAACATTACTTGATTTCTTTTCCAAGAACTGTTTGGGTGCTAGGCAGGGAGCAGTGAGGAGTGAGGGAGGGGAGGAGAGCCAGGGAAGGGGAGAGCTGCTCGGATAGTCAGATAGATCCACCCATGCAGGAGGTAATCTGGAAGCCAACAGGGCACATCTACAGTCAAATCACAGCAAAGGCTAGTAGTAAGAAGGTCTGGCCACAGTGCCTACAGTGCTCGAATTTGGCAGGAGGGGACGTGAGCAAAATG
This sequence comes from Rattus rattus, assembly GCF_011064425.1. Classification (NCBI taxonomy): domain Eukaryota; kingdom Metazoa; phylum Chordata; class Mammalia; order Rodentia; family Muridae; genus Rattus; species Rattus rattus. The sequence goes on from NC_046154.1 coordinate 90,166,074, forward strand.
AATTTTCTTTGTGGAAAGCAAAGTTGACCTCATCTCCGAGGCAACCCACTGCCCTCAGGCTTAAGTCCAAGCATGACCAAGGGCTGACAGAAAATCCTCACGTATTCTCTGTGTTCTTCCCTGGTTATGCACACACAGTTGTCAGGGTCTGAAACATGGCTCCTTGATCACAGTCAGAGCCAGTATTCAGCCCTGCCCTGTCTTGGAAGCCTTCCTTGCTTCTGCCCCCCCCCCAGTGTATTGTATGCATCAGCCATGTGATGCCCTCTGAGGTCTAAATCCCTATGTGTGTCGTCCACCCCCCCACAGTATGCAGGAAGGGAGACATAGATAGTTTTGTAAGAGGGGACCCACTTATACACTAACCCCTATGGTGTCGAAGCCACTTATAAGGAACAGCACACTTAGACGCACCTCATTTGTTCTGCATGCCTCACCCCCAGAGTTTGCTGCATCTGCTGAGCACAGCACCCAAAGCTCAAGCCTAAGCTATTCCCAGCACCTCCAGGTAGCTCAGCGAAGGCCTGAAAACGGTCAGGAAGTCCCAGAGAAAAATCGACTTCCTGGCTTGGACTGTAGCTCAGTTGATAGACTGCTTTTGTTGTTGTCATTGTCGCCGTTGTTGTATGTAAAGACTTGTGTTCAATTCCCAGCATCAGATACATTGAATGTATTGGCACATGCCTCTAATCCCAGCACTCTGGAAGGTAGACAAAAGGAGAGTCAATTCAAGGTCGTCTCAGGCTTTGTAGCAAATTTAAAGCGAGAGCAGAATGAACTACATAAGACCTTGTCTCAATAATAATAACAGCAATAATAATAATAATAATAATAATAATAATAATAATAATTACTTCAAAGTGACTAACAGAAAAAGTCACTATTGCTTTGAATGGGTAAGGTAAATATCCCCAGAGCGGACTGTGTCAGGATTGCCTCAGTCATCAGAAAGTGTCCTAAGGTCATAGATTCTGGGTCTGGAAAACAGATGAGCTCCCCTCTCAGCTCCTGCCTGCTCAGCTTGTCGCTTGTCCTCCCATTTCTAGAATACATTAGACCTGGAGGGAACCGGTGAGACTACCCAAGGCAGCACCAACGCTCTCCCGGATGTGTCTGTGGTAAGGCCCTGCTTTGTTGCACTCCCTTCTTTGCTCATGGACCCCTGGGCTCCTCTTGGGGGCAGCTGCAGAGGGAACACAGAACCGGTAGGAGGATAGAGTCTCTGCTGAGAGCCCCCAACCCAGCTGATTGCCTAGACTCTAATCCCACTCCTCTGTTGCCTGTGTGGCCTTGGGCAAACTTCTTAGCCCTTCTGTGTCAGCGTTTTCCCATCTGTAACATGCAAACGTTGCACCTTGCTCACAGTTGGGGGCCAGAACAAGTCAGGTGGTTTGGTCAGAGCATTGAGACAGTCCCTATATGGCTGTCAGAGTTTTGATGGAGCTCCTGGGGGCTGGTGGCCATGGTCCACTTCTGCTCATAAGGCACACTGTACCTCAGGCACCTTCTTGACACACCATGCATTCTGCTGAGTGAAGGTGTGCTGGGCTCAGAGATGCGCCTTGCCCTGTTCATGGCCATCCTACCACCCCGCAGCCCCCAGGGGCCGCCTCCTGTCCCACCCTGCAGCTAATTAAGTCTTGTCACTTGTGATAAGCCCCTGCTGATGCCAAGAACTTCAGTTCCCAAAGGAATTGATTGGGTCCCCAGAGACACCCGCGGAGATCCTGGCGCTCCTCAGCTGCCGAGATGTAGGGAACAGTTTTCCACTTAGCCTTGCATTATTCAAAGCAATGTGGCCAGGAGCTGAGGAGCGGGGACCCAATCCTTGCTGGGTCCAGTACCACTCACTGTCGTGCTCCAGCCACCATGGGCTCTGACTTCTACTCCTGTTGGGTCTTTTGGCAGGACGATGTCAGATCTCCCTCGGAGGATCTGCCTGGCGTCAAGCCACCTCCTCCCCCACCACCTCTGGCTCAAGGTCACGACCGCCTGCTTGGCCAGACTCGGAAGCCAGTGAGGGAGGACTCTGCACCTCTGTCTTCCGCTGCCCACTCAGGCATTGTCTTCTCAGCACCACGGAATCGCAGCCCGCCGCCGCCGGGCATTGCACCCACACCCACTCCAGGACCTTCCTCAGCACGGGACTCTCCCTCCTCCCCCATTTACGCCTCCATCTCCCATGCCAACCCCAGCTCCAGGAAACCGCTGGACACCCACCTGGCCCTGGTTAACCAGCACCCCATCGGCCCCTTCCCTCGGGTCCAGTCCCCACCACACCTGAAGAGTCCTCCTGCAGAGACTCCAGGAGCTGGGGCCTGCCTTCCACCGCCATCACCCTCTGAACACGCTGACGCTGTGGGCGCAAACCAGCACTTTGTCCTGGTGGAGGTGCACCGTCCAGATAGTGAGCCGGATGTGAATGAAGTGCGGGCTCTCCCCCAGACTCGCAGTGAGTATGGTTGCCCAACTCTGGGACACGGGGAGGGGTCTCCAGTCCTGAGAGTCACTCTTCCTGCTGTGACTGCCAGGGCTGGGTGCTGCAGAGTGGTCTGCTAGGCACCGTGAGGTCTAGCTCAGGGTCAGAAAGACGATGACCTGGAGTCAAGACTTGAGTTTGAATCTCACCACTGCCCCTGACTAGTCATTTGTTGGCTGACTGAGTGGCACCTTCCCTGGTAATGTGCAGTAGACAGAGACGGTAGCACCCATCATCTCTCAGCTTGAACCACCAAGTCTAGCATAGAGCACGTGCTGGATTCCAGGGGTGTGGCGATCCTAGTCTCTGGGCCTTTGAATGGTGTGTAAAATTTAGAGTTCAACAAAGCCCCAGGCTGGGGACCCCCTGTTTTCTAAGGGATGCCCAATGAGGATGTGGAGGAAGTGCTGGCGGTCCAGCAAGTTAGCTGGGCTCTGCTGCCATCTTGTGGCTAAATTGATACCTAATGTTAGGTAGCCCAGGACCACCTAGGGTAGCCTAAGAAGCCAATAAATAAATAAATAAATAAATAAATAAATAAATAAATAAATAAGGGCGAGGAGGGACTTGAGCCATACTCACAGTTGCTGAACTATGGTATCCCAGGACCACCTAGGGTAGCCTAAGAAGCCAATAAATAAATAAATAAATAAATAAATAAATAAATAAATAAATAAATAAGGGCGAGGAGGGACTTGAGCCATACTCACAGTTGCTGAACTATGTCCCCACCCCAAGGAAACTGGCATGTGTGAGAAGATCAAGCAGACCTCTGAAGACATAGCAGGCAGGGGACGCTGAGAGCCAGCAATGACTAGACAGCTTGCTTGTACTTAACTCATGGAGTTCTACCCTGCCGTCAGCCCTGGGCCAGCATTCCGTTACTCTCCATTTGGTCCATCCCCCCACCCCTGCTGTTCCTCTCTGCACAGTAGTCTCTGTGACCCTTCCTCAGCATCACTCTCCAGGATTAGAACAGGGCGGGCGGCTCTGGGAGGATCTCTCTCACCCAGGCTTGCACAGCACCACTACCCTACACAACAGGGTTCACAGTGCATGTTCTTAAGCAAGAGCCTCCAGCTCAGGGTCCAGTGGCCACAGCTAGGGAATAGGATACGTGTGTTCACCACTCAGCTCATACCAAGGCAGTCACAAAAAGGGTGGCGGACCTTTCATGGTTTTCTTGTGAAATTATGACCTTTTAAAGAAAATCTCCTAATTCAAATCTCTTTCATTAAAACGCGACATTATGTGAATTGGAACAACAAAAGCATCAGCTCCTTCCTGTGAGCTGAGCCAGCCCATTAACCTCTATTTTCATATCTATGCCTGTGCCTGGGACCTGGGCAGAAGTCCTGGACATAGTGACCATCAGGACAAGCCCTGTTGGCAGGTCGGGTAGTCAAGAGATTGGGAAGGTCGCAGGGAATAGCCCTGCTGACAGGGCCTGTATCCCTTCATCCTTCCCTCCATCTTTGCAAGGTCAGTTTTCATAGCCATCCATCCCCAAATCCATTACTTCTCCCAAGTCCCCCTTTCCTCCCCTCCCCGTGACAGCCGTTGTCCCTTTGTGTGTCCCCAGCAGCCTCCACACTCTCTCAGCTCTCAGACAGCGGGCAGACTCTAAGTGAGGACAGTGGCGTGGATGCTGGAGAGACAGAGGCCAGCACCTCAGGTCGAGGCAGACAGACAGCAAACACTAAGAACAAGAATGGCAAGGAGCTTCCCCAGACAGAGAGGACCACAGAGGGTGCCAACAAACCTGTGAGTCGGGAGTGCACACGGGGCCCCGCTGGAAGAATCGGGAGACACTTGGCATGGGACGCTTGGGATGCGTTGCTGGAAGGGACCCTCATCCAGAAGGGTCCCTGTGCTAGGAATCATGGAATCTCACTTCGCCCTGATCCCGGGGGGCAGGGACTGGCAGCTGCTCTCTGCTCTAGTGTAGCATGTAACTCAGGCCTGGGATTCCAGTCCCTGCTACACCAGGCCGTCTGGGCCGTGAGCAGTATTAAAGAGCCAAGGACACCAGGTGTCATATTTGAGGCTCCAACTGCCCTCTACCACCCCTCTCCCACCCACAGCCTGGCCTGCTGGAGCCAACGTCCACCCTGATCCGTGTGAGGAAGAGCGCAGCCACACTGGGCATCGCCATTGAGGGTGGTGCCAACACACGCCAGCCTCTGCCCAGGATCGTCACAATTCAGGTATGTCCCCTTGCGTACGTCTCCCCTTGTTAAACAGCTCTTCCTCCCCACCCTTAAGATTTGCCTTCCCAGAGGTGACACAGAGCCCAGAGACAGCCATGGACAAGCTCCCTTGCATGGTAAGCTCCTTGACGTGTTGAGCTGCCAGGGCAGGCTGACACGAATGGTTTCCCCGCCTCCACTCCATCCTAGCCTAGAACTTTGAAAGCTGCTTCCTTTTACTCTGCGCAGCTCCAACTTTGCCAGGACTGTGGACTTGAGACCGGCAGCATCCAGCCAGGTACCCACGTGACCCGTGTTTGTGTCTCCCTGTGCAGCGAGGAGGTTCTGCCCATAACTGTGGGCAGCTCAAGGTGGGCCACGTGATCCTGGAAGTGAACGGGCAGACACTTCGGGGTAAGGAGCACAGAGAGGCCGCCCGAATCATCGCTGAGGCCTTCAAGACCAAGGAGAGAGACTACATCGACTTTCTGGTCACTGAGTTCAACGTGATGCTCTAGGGGTGGGGCCAAGGTCAGGGCTATCAGCCAGGGTCACAGGCAGAGTCCCCACCCCACCCTGACACATACACCCTGCCTGGTCCCCTGGCCCAGACTAGGAGAAAAAGCGCCAGACAAGGCAAGCAGAGAGTCAGGTCAAAACCTGTGTGCCAGAAACACAGTAGGAGCTCAATAAAACGACATTAGGTGACAGGAAGGAAGGCAGAGCACATTTCTCTAGGCTGGATAGGGGTGCTGCTGCCCCAGATGCCTAGGTCTTTGGCTGTGAGGACACAGGAGAGTTCACAGACTGCTTCCTGCCAGGGGGACCTTCAGTGCCACAAATGAGCCGCCAGCACGCCTGTTCACACCAGTCGCACCCCCTTCCTCTTGGCTCCGTGCCCCCTATGGTATTTATTTATTTATTTCCCTTCCTGTGCTTCAGGAGACCCCAGGCCCCAGCTTCCCTTTGCACCCCAACCTATCCCAGAGGCCTTGCAGGCGACCAGCAATGTCAGTGTATTTATATACAGAGCTTATGACTTTAATTTTTCAATAAAGAAATCTGAACAAGGTTAGGGGCCAGTGTTCTGTGCCGTTGCCTGTGGGCTGGGGTTTAGGTTGCTCTGCGTGGGGAGCTGTGAGGGGTGGACAGGTGGGGTACCCAGAGCATCATACATTATCAACTGAGTCCTGAGCACCAGTTCAGTTGAGGATACACAGAAAGAGAGAAGACAGGGCTTGGGTCTCACCTGCCCATTGGAGGACCTTACTGAAGCTGTGAGGGTAAAATTTACTTTAAAAAATGTGAAGTTGGGGTTGGGGATTTAGCTCAGTGGTAGAGCGCTTGCCTAGCAAGCGCAAGGCCCTGGGTTCGGTCCCCAGCTCCGAAAAAAAGAAAAAAGAAAAAAAAAATGTGAAGTTAACATCTTTAAATTAAAGCACCCAGGTATGCTCCCAGATAGAGTATGTTATGGGCATCATGATTAAAAACACACATTGGGGGGTTGGGGATTTAGCTCAGTGGTAGAGCGCTTGCCTAGCAAGCGTAAGGCCCTGGGTTCGGTCCCCAGCTCTGAAAAAAAAGAAAAAGAAAACACACACACACACACACACACACACACACACACACACACACTGGGGAAAATGACTTAGTAAAGTAATTGGCATACAATCATGAGGTCCTGAGTTCAATTCCCAGAACCAGTATAAAAAGACAGACGCAGTAGCATAGATTTGTAATTCAAACACTGGGGAGGCACACACAGGGTGATCCTGGGGCTCAGTGAGCAGCCAACATTGTCCCATCAGCAAGCCTGATGTGGGAGACCTTGTCTAAACAAGGAGCAGCTCCTTGGGAATGGTGTCTGTGTTTGATCTCTGGCTTCCACGTGAACATGCACATGTGGGCACAAGTACACACCTGCACGAACACATACCAGACTGAACACCTTGTGCACAATCCAGGAAGCCAGCTCTGAAGCCCTGGTTTATAGGTAAGTGACTCACTAAGGAAGGACAGAGAGGAGGCCCACTGCTCTAGATGCTTCCCAGATGGCACCTACAGCCTTGTTTTCCCTCAGGGTCCTGGGAGTGCAGAGAGATGGAGAGCTGCTTAGAGAGCTGTTTTCACTCAGCTAGAGCTGGACACACCTGTCTATGTGGGCAAGGCCCACAGCCAAGGTAGTGAAGTCCTGGGTCCCTCCGGACGGGACTTCTGCAGCATCCAAAGCCAGAGAGGGTTGGAAATAGACACAAAGGAGTGTCAGGTAGGAAAGGTGGCAGAACTTGAGTTTGCCTTTTGCTTGGAGACCAGCCTGAGGGCTATTTCCTCCTGATGTTATGATGTCTGGTGGAAAAGGTGTGGTCAGCCCTTTACCAGAAGGCCCAGGGCTCGGTTCAAGGTAGAGAGGGGATGTCAATTCCATTGGCTTGCACAAGATCCTGCTCTGGGGTGGGGATTGAAGTTCAGTGGTAAAGCATTTATATGGCTTGGCTCCAGCTTCTAAGTCTCTAGCAATGGTCTAAGTTCAAGTCTTAGTGGCCATCCTTTTCTTTCAAGCCCAGGAAGATCACCAGAAGCCAAACCTCCGTTCTCCCAAGGCAGCTGGTACCCACCTTCATCCACCCAAGGCGTCAACCCCTCTTAGGGTCATGGCTGCTCCTTCCCTTCCCTGTAAGGTCTGTCACCTCTATGAGAGAATAACACCTACCCAACTATAGAGGGCTTTGACAGGCTCGAGGCTCCTGACATCACTTGTCAGTTCGATGCCTGAGGAAGTGTGGCAGGTGACTCGCCCTGTGTGTGTTCCCTGCCTGTAAGATGCACGAAGTAGGCCCCCAGAGGTGATCAGTCACACCTGGAATCCAGAACTGCACAGTAAGCGACAAGTACAGCCCATGGAGTGACAGCCACAGGCTCAGGGATGATCTGCCCGTGGGATTCTGTATGATATCACAGACGGACGCCTTACCTTCTCCAGCTCAGGGCCTCGTGGTTTGCACTGAGTGCACAGCTTCCAAGCTGTGGCTGATTGGTTGAGAGCTCATAGGCTACTCACTGGGCTGCTGTTTGACCTGCAGGGCAGATACATTGTACTGACCCTAATTTACCAGCTTGCTACTTGGTCCAACCCTTTGGAGAGAGCACCCTAGCCCCCAAGACTGTTCTAGGAAAGGGTAGGACAAGAATGAGTTTCCTGTGCTGTTGCTTCCAGGATTCCTGAGCCTGGCTCTGTGGAAAGGGTTCACTGGTATATTCCTAATGGGTTTTTACCGCTGAATTACAAGGGAATTGCATTCACCCAGTTTTGAAGTACTGGAGACTGAACCCAGGGCACGGTAACACTACAGCTGATCTCTAGACCCAGTTCTTTAGAATTTTTATTTTGATAGAGAGCTGTAGCCCAGGCTGGTCTTGAATTTGTAATCCTGCTGTATTAGCCTTTCCCAACACCTTCAGTCAGGCCCAGTTTCCAGTGTAATTGAAACCTCCAAATTCCTTGGCAGTGAACGTAAGAAGAACAAGTTCAGACCCTCAGGAGCTTGAGCCCAGGAGAGACATTCATACCAGTGGGTAGGGAGAGTTTCAGTATGGCGGGGGTGCAGGAGTCAGGTGTCCTCCTGGGCTGTGTATCTGTTTCCTGACCGCACGCGTGCATGTGTACACGTGCGTGCACGTGTGTGTGTGTGTGTGTGTGTGTGTGTGTGTGTTATCAAAGATGAGGAGTGGATGGCTGAAGAGTCTCAAAGGGGCTCCTCCCTGCTGGGGAACTCAGATGATGAACCTCACCATTTTCTGTCATTGTCCCCTGTTCCAAAATCTTTCAGAGGGGAATGTTGCTCCACTCTAGGAGAGTAGCTCATGTTGTAATTTGTATTTCAGGGATAAACACCATGACCAAAAACAACTTAATGGGGAAAGGGTTTATTTCACCTCACAAGTTACAGTCCATCATTAAGGGAGGCCCACACAGGAACTCAAGGCAGGAATCCTGACGCAAGAGCCATTCATACCAGCTTGTTCAACTACAACCAGGCTCGCTTGCCTAGGGATGGTGCCGCCTACAGTGGGCTGTCACCTCCCAAGACAATCTTCACAGAATGGCCATAGGCCAATGTGCTGGAGACAATTCCTTCTTCCCGGGCAACTCAAGGTTGCGTCAAATCAACAATAAAAACTAACCAGAACAGCTCACTTCCATGATGATGTACTCACAGGCCTTTCATACCCCAGCATTTTCTGACACAGCATGAAGAAGCCTAGCACAGAGAGAATTTGGGGTTCTTGCGATGTGGGCCCAAAGGAATGCCAAGTTGGCCTGTAAACTACCTGCAGCTCTCTATGAAGAAAGAGGGTGTGCAATGCAGTAGCTGGATGTAGGTAGCACAAGGATTGATTAGGAGTCTATACTTCCTGAAATTCTACTCTCTTGCTCCTCGGCTGTGTAGCCTTGGGCGGGCCACTTAACCTCTCTGAGCTGTTTGCCATCTTTACATGCAGAGCACGTTGCTGACACAATTTGGAGGCTCATTACACCCAAGTAGTCCTTTGGTGACTGAGGCCAGCCAATGCTGTGCTAGCTGCTGTTGGCTGTGTGGGGAGCCATCTGCAGGAGGAATACACATCTGGCAGTAGGGCTGTTGTTAAATAGATACATGTCTTGAAGCAGCTGAAGCCATTTGTCTGCACCTCCTTCTGCACCCTCAAAAGTCGCAGCGTTGAATTAGAATTTTTGCCCTTCTGCATTGGCAAATAACAAAGGGAACTGGAACAGGGGTCCAGGCCAGCCTGACACTCCATACCACTATTGTTCGAGGTGGCTTTGGTGGAAAACAATATTCCTACATTTCCGGGTCTATCTCTAGGGTGTTGTAGCCAGAACGGTGGTATCCCAAACTATCTCACAGGAGCTTAGTACATCTAATGAGCGCACAATTTATTGCTACAGTTATTAAGCAGCGGATCTCTGTCCTTAAACTTGTTGACTCATTTCTCATGGTGGACCTCACTCTAGATATCCTCCCTTCTGGCCCTCAGTTTCCCCTTTCTAAGCTAGGTAAGGCTCGCACAAGATGCAGTCCAATAGATTTGAGATTTTGTCCCATTTAGCCTTGGAACCTGTTCCCCCCCCCCCCGACTGCCAAAGTCTGGGAGACAAGTCGGTGCCGCCAGCCTCTCAATGATTGGTGGGTTTCACAGAAGCTCCACCCCCAGGAGCCCGCCTCTCTGCTGTCCAGGACGGGCTGCGGGCATTATGCAAAGCAGGCACGCCCCGCCTTAAGCGCGGATTGGAGGCCTTTGTCTGCCGCTCAACTCCAGGAAACCAGGGCGCGCGGTGCCAGCTGCAGGTGAGGCTCGGACTACGGTCCCGCTCGAGGAGGGAGTGAAACTCAGCCTTTAGGGACTCAGTTTCCCCTTCGGGAGGGTGGGGACGAGAGTGGACAGCGCTGCCGGACTGGGTCCTATAGGACCCACGAGGCTTCAGCTATCTCCACGTGGGAGCGCCACACTGGCTCGCGGGGACAGATTGTGGCTCTGGGAGTCTAGAGCGCGCGTTGACGGACCCAGCCGCACCCTAGGACGTCGTAACACCCGGACGCCCTAGGCCCGCCTCTCCGGCCTCAGTCTCCACCTCCGCGCAGTGGGGGCCTGGGCTTCTGTTCTCCAGCCCCTGTATATAGCCTACCCAGCAAGGGTCCCGGGGGACTGGGGGTGGTCATTGGCGGGGCTGCCGGCGGTGTTTGGGTAGCAGGCGTGGCCCTGTTGCTTGGTGACCCGGGAGGTGGGGCGCTGCTGTTCTAGGATTTGTGTGAGGCTGGGTCACCCAGCAACAACTCCGCGGCCAGGCAGCTTCACAGCCTCGCTGTCCCCGGATTCCTAACGCAAGGTTTTTTCCTCCCTTCTTATTTTGTCCAGCGGGCGTTGGGGGAACAGCGTGGGGTGGGTTTCTCCATAGTGGAAGGGGGGACCAGGAGGAACTGCCAAAATAGGGCAGTCCCTTCTTGGCACGTACCAAAGGGGCGACTGAGGCACAGAGAGGTGGCGCGGCTTAGCCAAAGGCGCACAGCAGGGAGGCGCGAGTACTGGGAGACAGAGTCTGTGTCTGCTTGCTATGAAATCTTGGACGAGACTTCTGACGCTCCTTCCCCGGGCTTTAGTTGAAAGGACAGGACGAAGAGAATCAAAAGGCACCTCTGCGTTTGAGAAAGTTGGAAAGGAAAGTTGATGAAAACAAACGCGAGCTGTTTTAGAGCTGAGAAGAGAAGCTGAGCCGGCTTCAGTGAAAAGAGGCATTGTTACTGCCCTCTAAAACAGAAGAAATCAGGCTGAATCAGAAGCATGAAGGTTAAAGCTAGATACACGCCGGCTGCCTGAAGAATCCCCCAGGCTCCTCTTCTGGAGCTGTAGGGGTTGATGCTGGGACTGTTTCGTTGAGGTAATAGAATAGCTGTATTGGTTAAATAAGTATGTTTGACCTGTTGATGTGGGAAACAATCTGCGGGTGATGCAGACTGTATGGGTTTGTCCCTTGGCTGTCCCCGTGTTCCGCAGGAGGGACAAGTGCCCACGCGGGTATTTCCTCCCAGAGGCCAGCTGGTTTGCATCGGAACCATGTGATCTGGGCTCTCTTGAGAGGGGATTTCATCAGCCTCCAGAGCTGGGCTTTCCAGAGGACCTGGGGCTCTACAGACTCAGCCGTCTGCACTGGGAGGGGAGTTGGAAACTGCACTGTATTATGTCAGTCAGTGGACCCCAGTGGGCAGAGCAACATTTCAAAGAATCCACAGACCTTGTGTGTGTCAGAGCCTCAGGTCGCCTCTGCCCTGGACAGATCTAGAGATGCAGCAGGAGGTCAGTCAGGCTTTACTTCTGAGCACCTCAGTTTACCCCTCTAAAAAATGGGCAGGGTGGTATTCCTTCCGGTGTCATCTTCAAGTCCATGTGGGTGGCATCTTTGAAAGCTTTTGTTCAGAATCCCCAACTAAGTTCAGAGATGAATCGAAGTCAGAGAAAGGACAGAGCAACAGCAATAGACATTGGTGACAGTGGCTAGTGCACTGAGTCAGGCAACTGTACCGTGGGTCTCACTGTAGGTAATGAGGTGCCTGTGGTGGGCTGGGGCTGTCATCCCACTGCCCAGTACTGAGCCCTGCTAGATTTTGTCACTTCCTTTCCCAGCATTGCCACTAGGTGGACACTATTGTCCCTGCCGTGCAGTCTAAGGTTCAGAGAGATTAAACCATTCATCTGAAGTTCGTCCCTACAGCTGTCTCTGTGCAGGGGAAAGAGGTCTGAGCCCTTCCACTCACCCGGCAGCCTGTGCACAGCTTTCGTGTTGGAGGGTGATGTGGTCTTCTGAGGAGGCACAGTGTCTGGGGAAGCCTGGAGAGAACGGGGTTGGCATCTCCAGAATACCTTCTGGGGTAGCACTTTTCAGCCAGGGTCTCTGGCTGTGGGGGAGGCTCTCAGGGAGGTTCCAGAACAGAACAACCAAGGCTTCCCACCCCATGGCCCCTCATTTTAGCCTCTCTAGTTTCTCCTTTATCCAGCCTGTAGTCCCATCTTGGCTCTGGTCCCCACTGCCAAGTGTCAGCCAAACCAGCTGGACTGCTAAGCCAGACCCTCCTGCCAGGAGATCCCCCACCCATCTCTAGACCCTTCCCAGCTCCCAGCACCCCAGAGCCTATTCCAGAAAGGAGCTGGGATCAAAGCCAAATAGCATGCCCAGCTGTCAATCTGCTTGGGGTCCTGGGGCTACAGCCAAGGACCAAGAACTTGAGCGAAGGTGATGCAAGGTATAGGGGACCCCCAAGTAAGGGCCTCATTGGGTGGGGAAGCACTATATTTATGAATGTCTTTAATATGCTGTGTGGTCTTGGGCAGGGTGTGTGACCTCTCTGAGTCGTTCCTTGTCTGTTAAATGCTGGTTTGCTTCTGAGGAGCCGAGCTGAGTTGCCTCTTCTTCTTTGTGTTGTTTTCAAATGTTGCATAGTAGCCAGAGGAGTGAGAAACAGCTCAAGGCCTCAGGTAAGCGAAGTGAGGAGGCGTGGGAACTGTCAAAGAGGGTCAGAGCTGCATACACTCAGGGCCCACCCACTCCATCAACTCCGAGAAGGGGAAACTGAAGCCCGGGGGGCTTGCCTGAGTGTTGCTATGCAGGGGTCTGTGTGTGTGTGTGTGCGTGTGTGTGTGTGTGTGTTTCTATATCTCTTTCTCTTTCTGTGTGTTTCTATGTGTATGTCTGTGTCATTCTCTCTTTTTCTGTCTCTGTTTCTTTCTGTTTATCTGTGTCTGTCTCTGTGTGTGTCTGTATATCTGTCTCTCTGTGCTCTGTCACTCTGTCTTTGTCTCTCTCTGTCTCTGTCTCTCTCTCTGTATGTGTGTATGTTTCTGTATATTTGTCTGTCTGTCTCTCTGTCTCTGTGTGTTTCTGTATATCTGTGTGTCTGTCTCTCTATGTCTATATGTCTGTCTCTATCTCTGTGTCTCTGTCTCTCTCTCTCTGTACGTGTGTATATGTTTCTGTATATCTGTGTGTCTGTCTCTGTGTCTGTCTCTGTCTCTCTCTCTCTGTACGTGTGTATATGTTTCTGTATATCTGTGTGTCTGTCTCTGTGTCTGTGTCTGTCTCTCTCTGTCTCTGTCTCTCTGTCTCTGTCTCTGTCTCTCTCTCTGTATGTGTATGTTTCTGTATCTCTGTGTGTGTGTGTTTCTGTATATCTGTGTGTCTGTCTCTCTGTATCTGTATATCTGTCTGTCTCTATCTCTGTGTCTCTCTCTCTCTGTATGTGTGTATATGTTTCTGTATATCTGTGTGTCTGTCTCTGTGTGTCTGTGTGTCTGTGTGTCTGTCTCTCTCTCTCTGTATGTGTGTGTATGTTTCTGTATATCTGTGTGTCTGTCTGTCTGTCTCTCTGTCTCTCTCTCTCCGTATGTGTGTATGTTTCTGTATATCTGTGTGTCTATGGTGGCAGAGATGAAACCCACTGCACTGAGCTACACCTTCAGCTTCTGTATTGCACTAGTAAACACCATTCCCTATTCTTCTGTGAATAGCTAAAACCTATCCCTTTGAGAACAAATACAATTTTATTTCATAACAAGGTTTCTCTGTATAACGCTGGCTGTCTTGGAACTCACTCTGTAGACCAGGCTGGCCTCAAACTACAGAGATCCGCCTGCCTCTACCTCCTGAGTGCTGGGTTTAAAGGTGTGAGCTGCCACCACCACCCAGCTGGGAACAAATATAATTATTTCAGCAATTGTTGGACATGAGGTTGTTTCCAACCTCTTCACTGTATATTTCAGTAACAAAATAATTAAGATTAGACACCTGCTTCAATCCCTGCTTCATAACTTATGAAACAGGAGACAAATTCCTACCTTCTTGGATTGGTATGGAAGTAGGGTGATGAGAACTAATTCCTAAAAGAGCTTTTACAAGGAGTTTGACACAAAGCAGGTGCTCAAAAACGCCTCAAACTTTTTTCAAAGTAAAATTTTGAAAGTTCATGGTGCCAAGAATATATTGCTAGCACTCAGGCATTTTTAAGCACTGTGAGGCTTCCTGGTTGGGCAATTGGAATGGAATCTGGGGGGGTCAGTGGACCTCTGGGTACCTCAGAACACACACACACACACATTCATTCTCTCTCTCTCTCTCTCTCTCTCTCTCTCTCTCTCTCTCCCCCTCCCCCTCTCCCTCTCCCTCTCCCTCTCCCTCTCCTTTTCCCTTCCCTCTCCCTCCCCCACCCCTCTTCAGATTCATTTTTTTTAAATTTGTAAGTAGTTTATCTGCATGTATGTATGTGTTCTGTGTGTTATGTGGTGCTTACGTAGGCCAGAAGATGGCATTGGATCCTCTGGAACAGGTAGTTGTGAACCATCATATAAACGCTGGGAACTGAACCCCAGTTCTCTGCAGGAGCAGCAAGTGCACTTTATTGCCGAGCTGTCTGTCCAGCCTTTTGGTGACCATCTCTGGATGCCATGTGTCCCAGGTGACCTGGGAGTCAGACCAGCCTTCCATCACTCTCCTTGGTCCTCTGTGACATCTGCTTCTGCTGGGATGCACTATGTACTTTGACCTGGAAAGTCAGCCTCCTGGGCAAGAAGAGAAAGTGACCCTTCCCAGGGAAGGAGAGCCAGGACTCAGGAGGGTCACGATGAAATGACAGCCCCACTCCTAGGGTGTCTCACTCTGATCTCTCAAGATGGCTGGACTGCTCGTGGTTCCCTACTGTACTTCTGGCCTCCAGAAGAATCAAGGGAGGTCAGGTCCAGTGGCACTCAGAAGACTTGCTGTGCTCCAGTGACTGGTGGCCAGGGTACAGGGCCTTACTTTTGTTTTCTTGTCTGGGTGGCTAAGAACTACTATCTCCCTTCTGTGCCTCAGTTTCCCCTGAGCCATGGGAAAACACACACTTCTTCCTATATCTGAGGCAAGCGATGGGAGAACCTCAAGGGAGAGCAGGGCTTCCCTTTGCAAGGGAGGAATTGTAGCCTTGGCCTTAGGCTCCACTCTGGGCTCCCTGTGCACAGACCTTAGGATCACCTCAGCCTGGGTGGGGTGAACACTAGTCTTGGTCAGGAGGAGCCAGGTCCTCATGTATCTGAGTCTTTACCATGTTCACCAGCTTTGTGACTATGGGCACGTTGTGTGGGCTCTAGGGGCCTTGTGTACCCATCTGTGAAATGGGCCCCTCACACGAGTCTTGATAACTGGCTAGGTGCAGTGGATGATCCCGAATGCATCTGTGGTGTCTCTGTCATGTGTCATCCCATGCTGGGGACTTAGTAGGGAGAGTTTCATGAGCTCCTCCGAGGAGTCAAGACCAGCACTGGCCACAGTGGGCCTCAGTCCCAAGGAGATTCAGGTCTTAGGATCCAGGTCTGCGTGCAGCTCAGAGTCAATAGGGAATATAGGGGGTCGCTGGTGAGAAGCCCTATTGGGGAACAGTGGGGAGTTGGGGACTGAAGCAGGCAAGTACTGAGAAAGTGAGAGAGGCTGGATCAGGGCCAGGCTGCATCCTCTGTTTGTCCTGGTGCTGGCATGAGAGCATCCCAAGTGGCAAACCTGTGTACGACTGGGTTTGAAAGCTTGTGTGTGAGAAGATCCCATGAGGCTGTGGTGGAGTGGGGTGTTTTTCCAGAACAGAAAGATTCTGGAAGATATGTGGGGACAGACAGGGCCAGAGTTTGGTAAGGTTTAGGAAATTCACCAAACGGGACTCAGCAGTAGAGGAATTACGTGATGGAGTGGCCAGGTGGACCACCCAGTCTGGCTTGTGAACCCAAATAAAGGATGGGCCCCGCTGGGGACAGGAGCTGGGGGAATGCTAGTGTCCAAGCTCTGTTTGTCTGTAGCTTTGAGTAAACTTGGGGGATGGAGTTCCAGAAAGGAATACTGAGTGGGGGTAAGGGTGGGGGTTGGGGTGAAGAAAAGGCCCAGTGGCAGGGGCTGGGGGGGCAGGGGTGGGTGAAGGACAGTAAATACTGGCTGCTGTCTTTCAACAAGGCAGAGGGTGTGCCAGCTGTGGCAGCCACCTGGTGTTGATGGGTTAATGACTGGGGAGGGTGGGCGGGGTGAGTGACAGGATGTCAGGGGAGCTTGCCTCCCACATAATGGGCCACATGGTCGCCAGAGCAGTAGGCAGGGTCTTAGTAAGATTTGGCTCTGTTCCATAGGTCCCTGGGGGACTGCAGGGCGAGCCCCGGTCCCCAGATGTGGATGCAAGGCAGGGACAGGGGTGCAGGAGTTGGGGGCTTACTCGGTTGAAAGTGTTTGGTGCTAGCCCAGACTTAGCCAGACACTGGCAGCTGGCCCATTCATTTCATTCATCCATCAGCCACAAGCCCTGGGAGGAGGCCAGATTCTTCCACCTGAGGAGAACTGGGGGTAGAAACTATGATGATGGAATAGGTCCTGAGGTCCTCTACTGCACACCGGGCAAGCCATCTGTCACGGAATTGACAGCAGCCCCTGTGCAGTGGCCATTCTCTTTGCCCTGTGGCTCTAGGTGGTGGAACCATTGGGGACACAGAGCCAGCAGGAGGTGAGGCTGACATTGAACTCCCGGGCCTATGGACTCCTCTCCAACACACTTGGGTGGTCCCTGGCCTGGCTGCTCTCTTGAGGTCCCCTGAGGGCTTTCTGGATGTCAGAGGGTTGATCTCATGCCTCCTCTGGGTCAGCAGGGCCAGAGGAGGGAGCCAGGAGCAGACTCAGGCTTCCGCAGCATCTTCCTCATACCTGGTTCCTACTTCCTCATGGCTGCTCTGCTTCAGCCTGGACCCTGAAGGTCGAATTCTTTACCTCCCCCCTCCCCCTCCCCCCAGCACCTGAGTCTTCTCACAGCACATCCTGTTGTCTTCAAGGCCCTCCTGCTGCTCTCAGGTCTTTGCAACTGCCTTTCTGGGATGTTCTCATCAGTCACGCTTGTGGCTTGCTTCTGCCTGTCCTTCCTGTCGCTTGTGTGACTGTGGCCTCCCCACCCAGACCTTCCTGATGGTTCTGCCTCACCTCCCCTGCTTGTTCCTCGCAGGCCTGGTGCCTTCAGCCAGGGCATGTCCAGCATCTGGGACCGGAAACCACTGGTGCTTAGAAAGTGCTCCCCTAGGTTCTGTAAGTCCTCAGACTCAGAAATACTCGAAGCAGCCGGGGACATTGGTCACCAGCCTGTCTCATACTCTGCCTCAGGCACACCTAAAACCTTACACACTTCACTGTAGAGCGAAGAGCCAGGTGCGATGTGTCTGTGCCCTGCCATGCTTCTAGTGCTGCCCGACTACACCTCTCACAGAAGTGGAAGGACCTGAGGAGCCACAGGCTGACCGGCAAGATAATTCTGTTCCTCCTTCTCGGGGGCCTCTGAGGAGGAAGCTACAAGAGGAGATATTCATCTGATCTTTAGTTCTTGTTACCTAGAAAATTCCAATGCAGGGGCATCTATCTCGAGACATGGCCAGTAAGTGGGAGGGCAGAAATCACCAATTCCTCCCTGAGGTGATGACACAGAGTTAAAGCTGGAAGAACATGAGCAAGCACCAAGTCTGAGCCGTGTGTGTGTGTGTGTGTGTGTGTGTGTGTGTGTGTGTGTGTGTGTGTGTGTGTATGTGTGTCCCTCCCCACCACCACCCCAATCCCCCACCTACCCAGTTAAGATGGACACTGAGGCCTACTGAGTGGGAGGAGAGGCTCTGCTAAAGTCATTGGTGGTGGAAGAGACCCATTTGGGGAGGGGGTTGGGGGGGTGGAGGAGCTGCAGGCTCCTCTTCCTAGGTCCAGCATGCATTGTGACCTTAGCCAAGCGTCCAGCCTTTTCTGGACTTCCTGAGGTGGCCCCAAACTCAAGGCCTCAGAAGTTCTTGTGAACTCTTCTCATCAATGCAGACCCGCTCTTGCCCAGCAAAGGGTTAAGCTCTTGGCGCCGGCTCTGCACTGTAAACCCCCCTCCTTTTCACAAACACTTGTAGGAAATCAGGCTGGGCGCTTCCTGCAAGGAGGAGGAGGAGGCAAGGCAAGGCCTCAGCTGCAGGGGCGGGGAGAAGTGGGGAGCGATGCTTGTCTGTGAGCTGAGGCGGTTCTGGCTGGCAGAGCAGTCTGGAGGCGGTCCAGGGTGCTGTGGAGACTGGGGGCTCCCCAGGTTTGAAACAAAGACCTTGTGGGCAGCTCCCCTGAGCCCAGGCCGGCAGGATGGCGGTGTAGTCCAAGTGAGGTAAGGAGCTGATCCAGGAGGAGGGCCAGAGGGAAGGCCGCCTTCTCTCTGGATGGACCAGTCATAGACTCTCTGGACAACCCTGGCAGTCAGCCCAGCCCAGCCAGGAAATCACAGCTACGCAGCTGCTGCCACTCCTGTCCAGTTCTGAGAGTCCGGCCTCCAGGCCAGAGTGGACTCCAAGATGCTAGTTTCCAGATCCAGCTCTGATCTGGTTCCCTTGGTGAACTTGGACCGTTGTTGGTCCCTGTCTGTGCCCAGGGTGGGCTCATCTCACGGCCAGTTAGTGCTTGGGTTGCTGAGGGTCTCAAGAGGTGTACAGAAGTGGGGAGCAGGCCAGGAGACGGCACCCTCCTACCTACGTAAGGGCAGGGACAAGTCAACGTTCCAGGGGCCAGGAGGCCAGCTTAGACCTAAAGCAGGGCAAGATGAGAGTCAGCAATAGTCTGGCCCCTCTTTAGTTCCTCCCGGCTGCTCGGGTGAGTCAGGGGCAGTCTGGGATGTTCGTAGTGGGTATCTCCACTTGCTGCAGGCCAAAGGCCACTCCTGTGAACAGGTTTCTGCCCTGCCACTGATCCAAACTTGATATGGAGGTCTTCCCCTGCCACCCTCCTGCCTCCTACTCGTCTCATGGCCTTGGTTTCATAGCCACAGCATTCTTCTAAACTTCCTGGTTGTTCTCATCAGATGCCTGCCTCTGTTTCCTCACTGGATTGAGGTTAAGGTGGGGCGCCCTGGCTATCCTTACCTGGGTAGCATGGAGCTTTTGAAAGCCAAGGCAGCGGAAGGTTGTGTAGCATCAGTGGGGGAAGGGTCATCTTGGAGCCTGGTGTGTGGGGTGGTATCAAGGGGTGTGCCCTTAGGCTTTGTAATGGCCAGGGTGGGGACATCCCTCTCCCACTACACACACGCACACACATAGCCACAGAGAGAGAGAGAGAGAGAGAGAGAGAGAGAGAGAGAGAGAGAGAGAGAGAGAGAGAGAGAACAGTGGGGATCAGGGCATTGCTTAGCCAGGAACTAAATAGAATCCCTGGAGGGTGTTAGAACATGGAGATCAGCTCGGTACAGGTGTCAGGTAGTAAGAAGCAAGGACATAGAAAAAGCAGTGTTTGGTTTTTTTTTTTTTGGGGGGGGGATTCTCTGGAGCAGGCAGAAACCCTTAGCCCAATGGCTCAACCATTATTAGCAGGACTTAGTTATAGAGGGTCCAGGTCCCGACATCATAGTTCCTATCCCCAGCTTCCACTGCTGCCCTCTCCCTCTGACAGCTGTCTGGATCTCCCTGCCTTTCAGTGGCACTCAGGGGCCAGGCCCTTAGCTCTCCTTGATGTTCAGCCTGTATTTTCTGACCTCTGCGCCTTTGTCCATGCTGTTCCTCCATCCTGAAAGCCCTTCCTCTTTCTCCCCTAGATTTGCGTAGTCTGTTAAAGCGGTCACCAAACTTCCTTCTTCAGCGGTGTTTCCCGATTGCGTCCTCCTCAGACGGTGGGATCTTAACAAGCTTGTTCGCTTCTGTATCCCAGGGGCTGAGACCCTTCAAACTCAGGCCAGGGTGCTCACCAGACAGAGTAATGGGTGCAGCAGTAGCAGGCCTAGGTGACCACGGTTCTCCTTTACAGAGAGGAGCAGTCAGCCAGCCACATGCCTCGAGTGGCTGTAACATCAGAGCTGGGATCTGCTTGCCTGGTGCTTAGCCTGCTACTCTATTGCAACTTCATCACTGCCTGAGGTTGGTGTGTATTTGACATGGATGTGTGTTTGTTGACTGACTACCTGACTAGGCAGTTCCAGGCTCCGTGGCACTGAGGGCTGTGCCGTGCACAGAAGAATAAGGTCTTTTACAAGGAAAGCTCACACGTTGAGGCACTTGAGAAATGGGTGCAAAACTGTAGCCACTGACTGTTGCTGTCTGTGATGTTGGTTCTCCTGAGAACAGTGAGATCTTTGCGGCTGAGTCATTGCAGAAAATTGTCCGTTCCTCTTTTTTGCACGTAGAGGCCTCTGTGATTGGGCAGGCTGCTCTGCGGTGGGCTAGGGGAAAAAAATAACATTTCAAAAGTCAGAAAACCACATGCCGCAGCCTTTCCTCAGCAGAGATGTCAGGAGGCAAGGCCTGGTTGCACCCCTCTCTACCTGCCCACGCCTCCACACTAGGAGCCAGAAGCTGGGAGAGGCCCTGTTGATGTCCTTGCTTAAAGAAAGATTCTGAAGCCTCATCCCAGGGCCGCTGAGACAGGATCCTGCAGACATAGACTCAGTGCTTAGAGAATTCTCATTCATGCTCAAGATCAGGATTCCCCATCACCATGGATTTGAAGTAGGGCTGCAGGTTCTGTATAGGAATGAGGGTCTTGAACTTAGATTTACAATACTTTGTGAGGATTGGGGCAGTACGTGGGTCTGCACGCGTCAGAGGTTGGATGACAACCTGGGTCTGAGCCTCACTTTCCAGCTTGTTGCAGACAAGTCACTCACTGCTTACCTATGCCAGGTGAGCTGACAACACTCTGTCTGCTTCCCATCTCCTGGTAGGGGTGTGCTGGGATTACACAGGCTTGCATTCAGCTTTTATATGAGTTCTGGAGACTCGAACTCAGGTCATTAGGGTTGTGAGGCCAGCATTTTACCTCCAGCCCCAGTTTAAGAACGTTTCCATTCATCCTTTTAAAAGAATTGCATTTAATTATTGTAATGTGTTTGTGTACATGCTATCATATGTACAGATGTACAGGTCGTGGCACATTTGAGAGTCAGTTCTTTCCTATCATGGGGGTCCCAGGGATCGAACTCAGTTCTTCAGGCTTGGCAGCAAGTACCTTTAGCTGCGGAACCATCTCACCAGCCCTCTTTTGCTTCGTTTTAAAATTCTCCTTCTAGAACGTAGAGTATTTGGAGATGTGGATATGCTATGCAGTTAGAAGTATGCGTGGAGGTATAGGTGTGCAGATTTTTACTGTTGGGGATGTGCACTTACTAAACAAAGAAAAGCCTGGGTCAGGACTGACCTCTAGTCTTAGTACTTCCTGGCCAGGGAGGGGATCCTGGCCTAGTCAGTCACTGTTCTCTCTGAGCCTTGGCCTTGCTAGGGAAGGCAGGGATCATCGGTCAAGCTTCTGCTAGCCTGGCAGAGTGGGGACAGTGTAGAGATAGAGGGAAATTTCGGGGTTCTACAGAGACTGGGGCAGGAGGACTGGCTGGGGGCAGGGAGAGAAGTCCTGCTTCCCTTTCGCAGCTACAGGAGAGTTGGCCTAGTCAATGCCTAGTCCGTGTGAAGTCACGCTTTCCCACGCAGCCCCTGTCTCCAGGGAGCTGAGTCTAGAAATAGCAGCCCGATGACTTTTCCCAATTACATTTTGAGAGCAGAGTCCAAGAGCCCCAGGGGCTCAAGGACAACTCCAACTTAGAGCTTGGGGCCCCATACCAACCTTGATAGAAGAACCCACGCTGGTACCAAGAACCCGGCTTCTACCGAAGTCTGGTCTTCATTCCTGTGCTACTCTGGGAAAGGCTGCTCCCTCTCTGGGTCCCACTTGTCCTATCTTTATAGAAACTAAGTGCGGACAGCCATGGTTCTTTGGTAACTGAGTGGCTGGCAGCTCCTAGGCCCTGTGCCTTTATCTTGAGGCTGGGTTTACTGGGTTTACCACGGTGATTGACACAGGAAATACCAGCAAAGTGTCAGAAGCAGAGTGTGAAGGGAGTAGAGAGATTGAGGGGAAGAGGAAGGTTGAGGGGGCCCTCCTTGGGCCACCTCCCTGCTACCAGGACCCCCTCCTATAGTCAGTCCTTCTGTGGCCAGTGGCTCAGAACAGTCTCGAAGGCCTTCTCCATTGGCTGGGCTCTCTGCCTGAGATTCACAACAGCTGCTCAGGATGTCATGAGAAGCTTGCTGGGTTTGGCCTCCCCACCCTCCAGCACTCCGTGCTGCCAGTCACCCATCTTCTGTCCTCTCAGGCCCCCTGGCCTACTGTGTTGTAATTTCTTTCTTTCTTTTTGAGGCAAAAATTCATATAACGTGGAACTGAGCACTCAGCAGCACTTAGCATAATCGCATGATTACATCATGTCCCTTCTACTTTCAGAACATTTCCCTCACCCCTTAAAAACTTCCTGTGCCCTTTGAGCAGCCAGGGACCTTCTCCCCGCCCCCGAAACACTGTGGCAGCCATCACTTGACCCCCTTCCTCCCTGGACTCAACCTCCACACACTGCAACCCTTGGACTCAGACTCGCGGGATCCTCCTGTCTGCTTTTTCACAATTAGCATAGCACGTCGGTGGTTTATCCACAGTGTCACACACTCTGAGGCTTCATTCCTTTCTCTGCTGTAATCTCATCCCTTTCTGCCGCTGAGTAATACTCTGTTGTATGTAGAGACTGCAAATGGTTTCTCCGTGCAGATGGATGGATGCCTGGGTGCCCTGTGGTTGCTGGGACACGTGTGGAGCTGTGTTTGTTGGGGCGCCTGCTTTCGATTAGTTTCGGCATTGGAGGCGGCCCACAGATCCCTGATTTCAATCAGAAGTCATGTCCCATGCCCAAAGGAAGCCATATCGTGCCTTCCCTGACTTCCTGGGCTTGGCGTGACTGCCACCAGGGAATCCTTACCCCTTTTCACCTGGATGGTGACTGCTGGTCAATCCGTGCATGCCCTCCCTGGGGCAGCCAGTGCTGTGACAGGGCCTGGTGCCTGCAGACAGACTCGCTGTGCAGCGACAGGACACTTGCTGCACAGTGTGCTGCCCATATCCTGGAGGGAGAGGAATCCTCATGTCACTGATGACGAACGAGGACAGTGAGTCACCCAGGGTCACACAGCAGAGGGCTGCCCGCCCCTGGGGTTCCAGCTGATGAGTTCCTGGAGGGATGATGGAGGACCCGGAGGACTGACATTATCCACCGTTGTACCCCAACAGGCCACAGGCAGGATGGCTGGTGCTCAGAGGAGCCACCTGTGATTCGGATCCCCGGCTGCAGCTCAGTCTCTTGACGATGAAGTGGCCGAGGTGAAGCCAGGCCAGGTCCCATGGCCAGCTCAGGGGCAACGGCACAATGGGCTGGGTCAAACCTGGGGCAAGGGCCCCGAAGGCGGCGCTGGGCTTGGGCCGAGGAACAAGATGCAGACGGAAGAGCTGACCAGGGCTGGAGAAACAAACAGTCTCTTCCTGAAGCTACCACTCCTGAGCTCCTAGAGGACTTCCGCCGGGCACAGGAGCACCTGCCACCCCTGGAGTGGGACCCAGACATGCAGGGCTCCGAAGAGTCTTCTGCAGAAGGTGAGGTGGATGCCGCTTGCCTGCAGTGGCAACATGCTTCCCCAGGAGCCCACCTTCCAGCAGAGGCAAGGAAATAGGGGCATCTTTCAACCCTTACTTTAATTCTATATTTTTATCGTTTAAGTTGCACAATAATACTGGGCATTTTGGAAACTGTAAGTAATAAGAGGTAAATTTTAAAGGGCTTATTATCCTACCCCTCCCCTGGTGGGACCTCCTTTCAGTATGCAAATATTAGATGAATATACAAATACATGTTAGAATATTCCATTGACGATTGCTTTGTTGTCTTAATAGCTAAGAATATTTGCCCCATTCTCCCATTATCCCTCCACAAGTGTCTCCTAGGACCTGCACGCAATGGGGCTGTCCCATAATCCTTTGGTCCAGTCTGTCCTGCCCTCCAGCATACAGTTTCTGGTTTGTGCTGTGGTAAATACCGCAGAGACAATGCCATCCAACTCTCTTTGCATACTTGCCACCATCCTGTCTTTGGCAATTTGAATTGCTTGGCTCAGGGCTTGGGCTTATTCTAGACCCCAGTCAGCAGAGGGAATATTAGTGTTCTTCATCCCCAACAGTGGCTGAGCTTCCACTGCCAGGAGACCAGCGTGAAGGGACTTCTCAGCTTTGCCTATGGCAAGTCCCTTCTCCACCCCAGCCTTGGTTTTTCCTGTCTATGAAATGGGCATGATGACACCATTGGGAACAGGAAAGTCTTGATGAGTGGTGGCTCACAGTACTGGATTATGAATAGGACATCACATATCAGACTCCCTTAAATCAATAGAACCCTTGGACCACAGAGAAACCAGTTGTGCCAGCATCCTAAGTATTTCATGGCTGCCACAGCTGTCCACGTAGGAGCGTGTGTGTGTGTGTGTGTGTGTGTGTGTGTGTGTGTGTGTGTGTGCGCGCGTGTGCGTTTTATGGAAATTGAGGCTTGAGCCTTCTATAAGCCCTGAAGCTTGAGTCTTCTATAAGGCTGAACTGTATCCCCAGCCTCTAAATCCAAAGTATATTTTTGAGATACAATAATTTCTGAGGGAATGGAGACTGAGTTGTTTAAGGCGACCAGCAGAGGTGCCTCTTACTAAGAGACATTTGGCATAATGTGGCAGCCACCCCTGTGTCTTGTGACCTACTTCCTTCCCTCCCCACAACTCTCTGCAGGAAAGAGAAACACGTCTCAAGCATAAATAAGAACTACCAGGGACCAGTGACTTGTTCATGGTCCCCAGGCAGGGATCAGAAGAGACTGGACTGAGTAGAGCCCCTTCATGACCCGGTGGTCGACTTTTGCTTGAGTTCCTGGTCCAGGACTGCTCTGAACCACAGTGGCCTTTGGTCAGTTACTTAGCATCACAGAGCTTTGGCTTTGGCTGTATTGCTATGAACCAGAGTGATTGGGGGAAGCCAGTTGTAAATCGCCAAGAGATATGCAGTGTCAAGAGTAAGGAGGAAGAGCTCTATGGAACAGCTAGCCATATAGGGGTTATGACAAACGCGCCTCCATCCAGAGCAGAGTCTGTGCAGTGTCACCAAGTGTGTCTCATGAAAAGCTGGGTCTATCCCAGACAGAGTAGACTAGGTACTCTGAACATGGCTGCCTGCAGGATGGATGCATTTTGGATGGATGGATGATGGCTGGGTGATAGGTGTAGAGATAAATGCCTAAAAGGATGAGTAGGTGGATAGATGATAGGTGGATGTTTGGAAGGATGAAGAGATTGATGGATAGGTGAGTGGATGGATGGATGGATGGATGGATGGATGGATGGATGGATAGGTGAGTAGATGGATGGATGGATGAATGGATTGACGGATAGGTGAGTGGATGGATGGATGGATGGATGGATGGATGGATGGATGGATGGATGAATGGTGGGATGGTAGATGGATAGAAGGATGAACAGATGCATGGTGGGTGCATAAGCAGGTCCTTAAAAGAATAGGTGGATATTTGAAAGGGTGGATGGTATGTGGATTATGTATGCAGAGATGGGTAATGACTCGGGTATAGATGGATAGATGGATGGATGGTGGATGGATGGATGGGTGGATGGATGGATGGGTGGGTGGATGGATGGTTAGGTATGTTATATCTACTACATAGGAATTACTACCTATTTCTTGGAAGCTGTGCACATTTTATCTTTCCCCCTTCTTTCTACTCCATTGAGAAACAATACTGAGCACCCACTCTTCAAATGCGATAGAGCACAAAAGCAGACACTGCCCTTGCCCTCGGGAGGCTTGCCCTGTTATGGGTGACCTGTGTTCACAAAGTAATCCCAGGACTGAACAAAACAGCTGTCACTGCAATCGGCAACGTGTTACAGAGGGCTCCAGGCTGGTGGGAGCCTGCAGAGGGAGAATTTGACTTTATGAGCGAGCTTCAGAACTTTTCCGGGAAGATCAAGGTTGAGATTCAGCCTGGAGGACCAATAGCTAACAAGATAAGAAGGCGGCAGGACCCTGGTAGAGGATGAGCCCAAGCACAGTGCTTTTTCGCGGTCCCTGGGTTATGGGTGTTGGAGCAGCAGGGACCCTAGGACCCTGGGAAAGGCTCTGCTTTTATGCTGCGAACGACAGGGAGATATGGTGAGAGTCCAGGTGGTGGGAGGATGAATAAGAGGAGATTACGTGGTTACTGCATTTGTTCTTCTGTAGGAGGTAAATGGGACAGGGCAGGGGACATTCTGGATCAGGGGCTAAGGTGACAGTCAAAGATGTCTCCCAGGCTTTGCCTTATGCATCTATATGGTATCGCCTTTTGTAGAAACGGGACACACTTTGGGGAGATTCGATCTAAGGTTTGAGTTTGGAGGACCTTTGCCCAGGGGAAAAGTTATCACAGGTACCTGGTTATGTCGGGGTGGCTCTAGGTCCTTGTCATCCTCAACATCACGAGGTCATGGAGTGACTCAGGTGGCATTACAGACCCAACACACACTCAGCAGTGAAGGACTTGTCTTTCCAGAGACTGAAGCTGACGATGTGAGCAGCCCAGAGGGTTCCCCCATGCCTCTGCCCTGGCTCTCCAGGCACAGTCATCGGCTGGGCCTGTCTGATGAGGAGCTGGATGAGACCCCTGGGAGCCCTGAGGTGGACTTAGCCGGAGAGAGTAGTACAGAACTGGAGTGTGAAGACCAGGGAGATCCCAGCCCTCCGGTTGCAGGACAGGAGCCAGCCAGAGGCTGGGTTGCCTCTATCAAACAAGGCAGTAACTACAGACCTTCAGAGCATCCAGAGGCCCAGCCATCTGTTGAACACAGCCGCACAAAGTCTTGGAGCAGTGCGACCGTGGGCCTCGGTCAACCTAGTGACAGCCTTGGTTCTACCTGGGAAGGAGACACCAATGTCCCCCAGCCTGCCACCTTGCCTGAAGCCCTGCCACAGAGTCCATGCCACAACCTTCTCCACCCAGATGACAGAAATGAAGGTGACGTTGCTCCGGCAACACCCACAGAATTCCGGGACTCCTTAGCAGCACCAGCCCGGAATCCTGAGTGCTCTGCTGGCACATGGGGTCGAGAAACCACCAGCCTACCCAGCTCTCGGCCTGAGGACCAAAGCTGGAAGAGAACTAAGGCATCACCTAAGCCACTGCCCTCCCGGTTTACTGGCTCTGTTAGCCCCCTGAGTACTCGGCTTGGGGCAGTAAACAAAGTTGTGTCACAGCACAAGCAGGGAGCCACCGTGGCTGGCCACTCTTCTTCACGGGTTCCTAAGTATGGCAGGGGGCGCCTGAACTACCCACTCCCTGACTTCTCCAAGGTGGGGCCCCGGGTGAGGTTTCCCAAAGATGAGAACTACCGACCCCCAAAATCCAGAGGCCACAATAGGCAACAAGGCTCTACCAGACCCCTCATCTTCAAGTCGCCAGCTGAGATCGTCCGGGATGTACTGTTGAGTAGCGGAGACACGCCCCTGGCCAAGGAATCTTCTCTTGCTCACCCCATCACCAGGGTGCCCCAGGAGTTCCAGACACCGGAGCAAGCCACCGAGCTAGTTCATCAGCTCCAGGTAAGCAAGGCTCTTGTCCATGTCACCCAGACTCTTGTCGATTAGAGAAGCTTTGGCTTGGGATGGCGCCCCTGCTGGTGAAGGTAGAGTTGTCTCTGTGCTAATGATCGACCCAGCTCATTGATCAAAGAAGAGCAGCATGCGACCCTGGGAGTGTGACTCAGTCAGTATCAATCGTGCTTGCCTCCCATGCACAAAGCCCAATGTCCCATCTCAGCACCTTGTAAATAGGCGTGGCGGTGCATGTCTGTAACCCTAGCAGTCTACAAAGTGGAAGCAGGAGGAGCAGATATCTGAGGCCATCCTCGGCTGCATAACAGCACCAAGTTCTGGGCTACCTTGGACTAAAGACCCTGTCTCAGGGCAACAGAGCAGTGAGCACATCCATGTGTCATGGACGGCCTGTTTATTTTTCAATCATGGCTAACGTATCTAACATATTCTAACATAAGGAAAACAGTCTAGTGGACACCCTCCTCCTCACATCCACAGGAAGCAGCTCCTGGATCCTTTTCCATCCGTGACCAGCCTCTTCCCCCACTCCCACAACCCACACTGAATTAAGCTACATTCCAGGTATCCAGTTACTTTGTGGCTTAGTGTTTATGTTTAACTGTAAGAACTCTGCCCACGGGGTTGCATGCAGAGGCAGAAACAGGTCCCCACACACTCAGCGGTGGCTTGTTCTTTCTGTCTCCTGGAGTCAGGTGAGGCTCGTGGGTGGCACTTGGCCCGTTTGCCCTTCTTGTCTCTGCAGCCCGTCTTGCATTTCTTTCCAAATATCGTCTGTCTGCCTTCTTTCCTCTGATCTCTTTCTGGTAGATGATTACGGTGGTCTTCCCAGTAGTCATCCACATTTTGCTGAGGTGTATGCCTTACCTCAGGGGACCCTGCATGTCCTCCCCTTACCCTGACCATCAGTGAGATCAGAACTTGGGGTTGGAGTCTCCTATATATGCCTCTCCCCACTGGACAGTGAGCTACTGGGGAGGGTGCTGTGAGCTTCCTTCAGGAGATGCGGCCACTTGGAGCCTCTCCTGACCCATGAAGTCCCAGGCAGTCCTTGCCTTGGCTTAAGGCCTTCCCTTGAAGTGAAATGGTATCATTGTGATATTACCTCCTTTTACATTCATTGTTATAAATCTTCTAAAGAAATAACGCCTTCCTTCATCGACCATGAGGCTACCAAGATCTCGTTGATATGGGAAAAAAATGAAATCGTCATGTGATTTCTGTCCTTCTTTCCTAGTCTTCCTTTTTAGATTCATTTGCTTTATTCTATGTGTATGAATGTTTTGCCTGCATGTGTCTATGTGCATTTTGTGCGTGCATGGTGCCTGAGAAGGTCAGAAGTCATCGGATCCCATGACACTGGGGCCACAGATGCTCTGAACTATTTATGAGTGCTGGGGACCTAACCTGTGTCCTCTGCAAGAACAGCAAGTGTGCTTAACCACTGAGCCATCTCTCCACCCCCTACCCTCCCCTGGACACCAGGGGTGGCCTTCAATCACTCTCCACACTATTCTGTTGTGCCAGGGTTACTGAGGGTGGAACTCACTCACTCAGGTTGGCCATCCAGCCTATGGATTCTCCTGTCCCCTCCAACTCCTGGGGTTACAGGCGTGCATTGCCGTGCTTGGCTTTGTTCTTGTTTACTGGGGACAAGGTCTGGTTTTTCTACATAGCGCTGGCTCTCCTGGAACTCACTGTGTAGACCAGGCTCTCCTGGAACCCACAGAGATCCTCACACCTCTGCCTTCCAAGTGCCGGGATTACAAACGTGCACCATCATCCCTAGCTTCATGCTTGGCTTTTTAATACAGGTCTTGGAGATCCAAACTCAGCTGCTCATGCTTTCACAGTAGGCACAGACCCACAGACCCCACCACCCAGTCCAGAACCTGACCTTTCACCACAACGACTCATTTTCAGGTGCCGTTTCCTTGTGTCGTGGGTGACCAATGGCATGTTTTGTTTTGTTTTTTCCCTACAGTGAGTGGCTTTAACAAAACTTTGGGTTTTGTGTAAGGCCGGTGATCCTGAGTATGTAGGAACTGTAACTTTTAATTCATTTCCTGTCCTTTCTCTGTGTTTATGCATGTGTGTGTGTGTGTGTGTGTGTGTGTGTGTATGTGTGTGTATGTGTGTGTATATGTGTGTGTATGTGTGTGTGTGTGTATGTGTGTGTGTGTGTGTGTGTGTGTGTGTATGTGCACGTGCTCATGTATGTGTGGATGCTTGCATACGGAGCCCAGCAGTCAGTCAGCTTTGGGCGTCTGCCTAAGTTCTCCACCTTACTCGTGTTTCTGGAGACAAGGTTTCACTCTTACCTGGTACTCACCAATTCTGCTAGGCTGGCTGGCCGGAACTGCAGAGATTCACCTGGCTCTGCCTCCCCAAACGTGTGCCACCGCACCTGGCATTTTTACTTGGGTTCTGGGGATCGAGCCCAGGTTCTTGTGCATGTGTGGCAGGAGTGACTGCATCTTTCTCCCTGTACAGGAGGACTACCACAAGCTCCTCACCAAGTATGCGGAGGCTGAGAACACCATCGACCAACTTCGCCTTGGGGCCAAGGTATTGACTGGCTGGAGCAGGCTGAGCTGCGTGGGTGGAGCCAAGAGCGGGGACTTGGCTTGGGGGAGGGGACTTCTTAGAGAAATGGCCAGAGTCTTGGAGAAAGGTCATTGGCTCTTACATCCTAAGACTGTGTATTGGGGAATAATAGTCCTTCAACCACCACCAGGCCTCTCTCTGACCTTGGCATAACCTACCTATCCCTGAGCGCTCTCTCTCTCTCTCTCTCTCTCTCTCTCTCTCTCTCTCTCTCTCTCTCTCTCTCTCTCTCTCCATGTCTTTGAGTGATGGAGCCTGGGGTACACAGCAATGTCACCAGAAGCTGTCCCCTTCTCTGTGACTGGAGGTGTGACTACCTAGGCTGACTCCTGATTCCCATTCTAGCCAGCTGGGTGACTTTCAGGCTGTAGCCCAGACTTTCTGCTCAATCTTTGGCACCCCATTTTTCTGGGGTCACACTTTCACCTTTTTCCTGTGTCTCCCCCGAAACCACCTCCTCTTATCCAATTGGAACTGAGCAGTGTGGGACAGACCCATGGGGTGCAGAAGGGATTAGCTCATCCACTCTGAGAACTGGGTAGCATAGCCTCCTACTATGACCTGTCTGTCTCCAGAGGAGGCTGAGAACCCTGAATGGGGACTTCTCTTTCCTGGGGCATGGCAGGAAGTGAGCCAATCAGCCCCTGTGACTTTCTGCTTTCCTCATACCTTATTTTCTCAAACAGGCAGCATGGAGGAGGCAGGACCGCTGTGGGACAGAGATGTAGGCCCTCTGATTGTCACCCTAGAAAGAGGACACCTCACCTACCCCCACTCCAAGGTCCCCCTGTCGTGTGTTGACCTCACTCATGCCTTCAGCCACTTCTGGGGAACACACGGTGTAGTCAACCATAGCAGGAAGTTGAAAAGGGCCTGACTCCACACCTGTGGCCCTGCCAGGTGCAAGCAGGACCCTTCCCACGTGGTCTCCTGGACACATCTGTTGGGTTACATCTGTCAGATTGTGAGAAGACTTTCTGGAAGACAATAACCCCTACTGATATCTTTAGGTGCCCCAGAGCTCTGAGGGAGTGTCAGGACAGGCCTGGGGAGGGCTGCAGAGAGGGCTCACAGGACAAACTGTAGGAGATGCTGTATGATTCAGCCACCACCCTCTGCTGCTCTCTGCAAAGATAACTCTTCAGCCCAAAGAGTTAGTCTGTTCAGGTGATTGCACTGAAAATGGCCCATCATTCCCTTCACCCCAGCCTCATTGCCATTTTGGGAGTGACTGGGGCACAACTCAGGGTCCCAATTTGCAGCGGAGAACAGGGGGTCATGGCCCACAGATGCTTCAGTTTCGGAGCTCCATGTTCTCTACCAGAAGATACCCTGCTCAAAGCCCACTGCAAGAAACCTGAGAGGGCTTCCTGTCTCTCACACGGATCTTTGAACATGGCTTCTCCAGAACCTGCTGAGCTCTTTCACTCTGTCCAGAGCTCAGAACAATGCAGGAGAGGCTAGGCCCACCCAAGAGAGAACCAGAATGGAATATACCCTGATACCTAGGCTCCCTTTGTGGTGAGGAACTGATTCCAACATTGGCTGAACCAGTCAGAGCCCAGTCCCAGACTAAAGGTGTCCCCTCCACTTGCAGACACAAGGCTAAGCCATGAGTGTCCTAGAGCAGGTGTGAGACAAAGGTGGAACATCTTCCTGGGTCTATCTGTTCTTGCTGAATTAGTTCCCTCAGGTCTGGGGTCCCTAGCTCAGCCCAGCATGGTATGTGGGACAAGCTTACAGACAGGCAGGTCATGGTGACAGGAATAACCATTGGTGATTCTGTTGACTGCTGCCCTAAGTCCTTTACAACTGGGCACAGAGAGGTTAAGTAGGGCCACACAACATAGAGCTGCCAGAGCTACGGTTTGACCCTAAACACTGGCTGCAGGGCCCATGACTCACTCGCTTTGCCAAAACCAAGCCAACAACACTCACCAAATCTGTAGGCAGAAAAACTGCCCATGGAAGGCCAAGCTTAGATCTAGGAGTATCTAGGAACCAGGGTCTGGGGAGCATGGAGGAGGGGACCAGGACTAAGTAGGAGTCATGGGTAGGCTTTATCCTGTATGCTGACTCTAGAATCTGGGATGATGTCACCACTTGCTGTCTTGTTGTTACTTCCAGTTCCTGTCCCTTGTCTCAGCTTTAGGGGGATGTGAAACAGTTGAGGAGACAGAAACCATCCTTAAAGGAATTGGGGGATGATGTCACCCCCTTTCCTGAAGTGGATTCTGCTGCCACTCTGGGCAAAGAGGCTTCTGATGGGGTTCAGTGTATGTGGGAGGCCTATGTGCTCAGAGCAGCGGGGAACACTCCTTTCCCCTCCCCTCTTTCCCCATTCATAAAGCTCATTTCCATTTTAAAGGCTTGGAGACCCCATCTGTGCCCAGAATACTCATTTGTTTAACCCGATGTTTCCCAAACTCTCTGGTCCACACTGCACAGAGTCCCGAGGGCTTCTGAGTATCCTTGCAGTATCTACTCTGTCAAGGACAGCAGGTCATAAGGGACAGGCCCTACGGCTCAGCAGGTGCTAAGTCCCCTCCCTATTCCCTACCTCCTCTGGATGGCCTGGGGCTTTGTCTCCCCCTTTTCATCCTCTGTATCTAGAAGCTGCCAGGTTCCCGCTGCTCCTCAGGTGGAGCCTTGGCACAGTGGGCGGGGTGGGGGTGGGGGGGTGGGGGTGGGGCAAAGGGGCAGGCCTCCCCTGGGATTTGGGTCACCTCAGGAAGAAAAGGGCTGGATGGGCAGGCCTCCAAGCAAAGCTGAACAGATGGCCCAGAGGATTATGAAAATCCAGCTTTGTTCTCAACTAGGGAGGCTCAGGCTAGAGGAGGGGGAGGCAGTGTCACCAAATTGCACTTGAAACAGCCAGGCCCCAAAGAACAGTTTATGCAAAGGGGCTTCCTGTCTTGGAGGCTGTGGAACCCCTGAGCCAGGCCCATCTTCAGCTGCTTGGTCTTGGTCATGGGGTGGCAGAACACTCAGGGTAGCCCAGTGGAGCTCTGAGACGGGTAGCAAGGCATCATAGGAGTGTATCGTTTTTACTGGCCCGCCTTCATGGGAGCCATATACACGTGAGGATGGGAGGACGATGAAGGTGGCAGGATGACGATGGAGGTTAAGGTCATGGTGAGATGATGGGGAGGACTGACTGTGGTGGTGGTGATGGTATCACTGTCCATGTGCTGACCATAGTGAGCATGGTGATGGTGGAGATGTTGGTGACTGTATTAGTTACTCGTCTATTGCTGTGGTAAGACACCATGACGGACCAACTTACAGAAGGAAGCAGTTATGTGGGTTTATGGCTCAAGAGTCCATCACTATCTCGGTGGAGAGGCACAGCAGGCAGTCACGGTGCCTGAACAGCAGGCTGAGCGCTCACATCATAAGCTACCGGCAGGAAGCACAGAGAGCAAACTGAGACCGGTGTGTAGCACTTGACGCCTCAGCGCTCACCCCAGTGGCACACGTCCTTCAGCCAGACCATGTCTCCTAGTCCTACCCCGCCCCACCCCCAAAGCCACCAGCTGGAACCAAGTATTCAAATCCTAAGGCTATGGGGGACAGCCTCTTTCAGACTATCACCAGTGCCAATGCTGAATATGCAGGCGGCAGCTACCATTCACTGAGCACTAACTTCATGCATGGGGACGTCAGCTGTGCCATCCACTCTAGACCTGAGTGTGTCCTAACGGGCCTCAGGCTTTGGAGCACACATACTAAGCCAAGCTAGGCGGACTGAGTATTTTCAGCTGTGGCTTCCACAACCTCAGTCAGGGCTGCCTAGCTCGGCTGCTATGGTGTGAAAGCTGCCGTGGATGGCTTGTAATGACAGATGTGCCTGCAGCCAGTGGACCCCTGGATACAAAAGCAGGCCCTGGCCCCCCATCTGTGTTCACACTCCTGCTTGGAACCCCTGTATGCCCTCCTGCTGAGCTCCAATGTGCTCTGCCCAACAGTCAGCTGCCTCCTTACGCACTTGCCATACCATCTTCGTGTCAGAGCACACAGCGTCTCCTTCATTCATTCAAATAGCCATTTACTATTCATTATTATCAACGTAGTTATTATTGGAAACATTTCATTAAAATGTTAATGAGTCTTATATGTGTATAAGACACATATAATGTAACCATTATTGTTACCAGTATAAAATCATAGGCTTTGGGACTAAGTCCAGGTACTTAGCTGGCGATCTCTTGTGGCACTTCTGGGAGTCTAGGGCTTGTAGGAGATCACAGAGGCAATTGCAGAGCCTGCATGGGTCTGTGCTAGGTCCTCCACATAGATGTTGTGGTTGTTTAGCTTGGGGATTTTGTGGGGCTCCTAACAGTGGGAGTTTTGCCTGCTCTTGGCCTTTTACTGGGTGGCCTCGCCAGCCTTGATGTGAGAGTTTATGCCCAGTATTATTATAACTTGTTAAGCTGTGTTCCACTGATATCTATATGAGGCCTGCTCTTTTCTGCAGGGACATGGAGGAGCAGTGGACCTGGGGGAGGGGACTGGGAGGAGTGGAGGGAGGGGAGGCTGCTGTCAGGATATATTGTATGAGAGACAAACTGAAAAAAGAAAAACAGCAGTCATCCCTACCTGCCTCCCTTCCAGGACCTCTGTAAAGACAACAGGAGGCAGCTTTTAAGTCCTCCACACAGTGTAGGCCACACCAAGAAGTGATGTTCATGATTCCCAGGCTAAGGGTGAGGCTTCTGTGTGGAGAGTGGATGAAGCCTGGAAGACAGATGCGTTGTGACCTTTACCATGAGCTTGACCCCACCTGACTCCTCCTTCTCCGCCTTCCTCCTCCTCAGGTGCACCTGTATTCAGACCCGCCCCAGCCCAGTCAGAGCTTCTGCTCTGGGTCAATGCCACAGGGAAGCAAGGTCTTATCTTTCTCTATCCCGCAACCCAGATCAGCAGAGTGGTGGCCTGACCCTGCCCAGGATTCACAGGCCTCTGAGGCCACAGGTGAGTTGGGGAAGGAGCAAGGGCTTTTAAGCATCCTCCTGTTCATGGAGGACATTGGGTTCACCTTGGGAACCATCCTGGGTAGAGCCGTGGCTCAGCCACTTGGCCTCTTGGTTCTGTGGTGTGAGCGTTGTCTTCCTTGAGCCCATTGTGGGCCCCAAATGGACACATATGATCCCAGTTAGTCCTCACCCGGAGCTGGTAAGGACCACCAGCTTTATAACATCAGCTTTCATAACCCCATGATGGTTGGGAGACTCAGGGCTCAGAGAGGCAAAGGTCACACCGGGGTTACATAGCTTGCAAAGGCAAGGGCGAGGATTCGAAACTGCTTTTCCATGAGTTAGAGTCCATATTTACAACTGAGATTCATCCCCAAGGCCTGACACCATCCCCTCACAGCTTGGATCTAGGGTAGATCCATACCTCATTTTCTCTGGTCGTGGAGCAGCATAGAGGCCAGCCCTCTTCCTGGGCTAATGGTGAAGGTTAGCCAGAAGGGATGTGGTCTGAGTTGCCTCAGGCCTTCAACCTCGGTGGACTGGGGCACAGTCCTCAGCCCCAGGGTTCAGCGGCTGTGTATTCCA
The DNA here is from genome assembly GCF_011064425.1 of Rattus rattus. NCBI lineage: Eukaryota > Metazoa > Chordata > Mammalia > Rodentia > Muridae > Rattus > Rattus rattus. The sequence continues at coordinate 90,201,948 of NC_046154.1, forward strand.
GGGTGGCCGTTCCCACGATCAGACCTGAGTCCCTCCTCGTCCCCCAGCATGGCCACTCCAGGGCGGCCTCATCAGAGCCAGGGCGTTGCTGTAGACCAGCCCTCCACAGGACAGACCCAGGCACTGACCTCTCAGGCCAGCTGGCTCCTGGCCAAGGTGAGTAAACCCCAGCTTTGTCCCACAAGACACCTCATCCCAAAAGCATGGGGCCTCTGTGTATGAGATGCTTACACCAGCCCCAGATGTCTCTGTTCTACCTCCATGTGGGCTGACGGCCTTTCAGGAGAACTTGACCATTCCTACCCCTTGCCCTCAGACACCATGGGATCCAGCCTTCTTGTCACCCAGGAAAAGTTGAACCTGCCTATTAAGTGGCAATCCGTCTGTTGTCGCAGTTTCCCCAGTTCGTCTTGGAGGTGTCCTATGGTTGTCCACGGGGAGACAGACCCTCACCTCTCTCTGCCGTCCACCAGACATTTTCCTCTTTATGACAAACTGCCCCTTCTTCCTTCCTTCATTACCGAAGCCAATCCTATTGCTCTTGAGTTTTACAGCCAGCACTCAGCTCCGAGTTGTCTGCGGGTTTTTGTCTAACTTCACACTTGGCTCTGTCCCAAAGGTGTCTAAAGAGACTTAAGAAGACACAACGCCTTAACCACATTCTGAAAACGGAAGTGGGGGAGCTGAGGCAGAGGGGAAGTCCACACAGAGAGAAGTAAATTAAGCTAGCTCAAAGCCAGCAAACAAGATGTTCTGTTGGGGCCCAGCCCTCAACCAGAATTACACTTTGAGCTTCTGGCTAGTCATCACAAAAATATAGACACAATTGTTACATTACCTTGTCCAAAAAACCAATTTCTTTCACCACTACCAACATTCTTTTTTTTTTTTTTCTTTTTGGGGGCCTGGAGGTAGGGTAACAGCTTTGCTGAGATCTAATTAACATACCACAACTTCATGAGCATCACATCTTTTCCTGTGTGTCGGTCCTGCAGCCATCATGGCTCAGGTTAGAATATTTCCATCACCGGAATGACACATCCCGGAAGCAACCTTTGACCATCCCACCCTTTGGGCCCAGCAATCACTCACCTGCCTTTGTCTTTGCAGTTTGTAGAACATGTTGTATAAGTAGAACAGCCGTGTCCCCACTTTGCGTCTGATTTTTTTGGAGTTTCCCTGGTGTTTTCTGGCCCCTCTGTGGTCCTGCAGTGTGTCATTCCATCACCACCATTCTTGGTCCCGAACCCGGGAGGGCAGTCAGTGCACACTGAGCAGATGCAGGGCATGGCTGAGGCTGCCCCACCTGGGAACCACTGGCCCTTACTGGGCTGCTTGCTTCTTGACATTGGATAGGTTTGAGTGAAGATGTGCTGGGAGCACACGGGAGCACACAGGAGCACACAGGAGCACAAGGACATGTCAAAATGAGACTTGCAACAATCCCACAGGTTGGCAGCTCATGCCTGGAACCCCAGCACGTGAGAGGCTGGGCAGGCCGATCACTGAATTCAAGGCCAGCTTAGGGCTCTGAAAAAGACCATGCTTTAAAACAAAACAAAACCTCTCACTGGACTCACTGGTCATTTTTTTTAACCGATTACACAAGTGCATCTGTCCACACATCCATGCATTCAATAAATGCGATTCAAAATAAAAATATGTTATTAAAATTAATTTCCCTATTTTTACATTTTAATTTCCACAACGTGTTTAAGTGTATAGGATATGTAGCTCACATTACATTTCTTTTTTTTTTTTTTTTTTTTTCCGAGCTGGGGACCCGAACCCAGGGCCTTTATAGCTTCCTAGGCAAGCGCTCTACCACTGAGCTAAATCCCCAACCCCCACATTACATTTCTACTCCACATATTTTTAGTGACATGCTATAATGCAGTTATATAAGTTTTCCTATTTCACTTTACCCTAGTCCCCCTCAATGAATATGCATTGTGATTTGTTGTTATTGTTTTCTAGACAGGGTCTCATTATGTAACCCTGGCTGTCCTGGAACTCACTTTGTAGACCAGGCTGGCCTCGAACTCATGGAGATCCTCTTGCCTCTATTTCCTGATGCTGGGATTAAAGGCAGGCACCATGATTTTTATTTTAAATATTTTTGTCCTTTTTTTGTCTGCGGTGTCAAGGCTAGAACCCAGATCCTTGTAGTTTCTCAGTACACATTCACCACTGAGCCACACTGTCACCTACACACTCCCCACTGAGCCACACCCTCGGCCCCAGACTGATACTGTGGAGTCCCCACAGCTGAAGTCTTTCTCCACCTTCAGAGGACTGAGCAGCTTCAGTGGAAACACAACCCTGTTTTATATAAGAGACTCAACGTCCCTGTGTTTTGATGGTTACTCCCTGTACAAATCCCAGGCAGCTCCCTTATCTTCATTGGCCCTGGAAATGGCCTCTGTATGTGGGAATATCCCATGAGTCATTGGTGGCCGCATACTGTTCCTCGGACAGCATGTGTGCTGATCCTCCCACCAGTCAGACTGCAGGAAATGCCCCTCATTGGTCTTCCTACACCTGAGTGCCCCTTCTAGATTTTTCCCAAGGCTGTCCTGCCCAAGGCTGGAGGTGGAATCTATTTCCAGGACCCACTCACTCCCTGCTGGGAAGATACCTCGCATTCTGAAGGCAGACCCAGCCCTTGCCACCAGAGCGCAGTGTGGCTGAGTGTGTGAGGGTCGCCACGGGGTCTGGATTCATAAAACATGCTTCTTTCCCTCCTACTGTCTAGGTGGAATCCTTCGAGGAACTGGTACTGGCCGGACACCTCCCACCCCAGGACCAAATCAAGGTACTGCTACCCAATGTGGATGCTGCACCAGCAGTAATCGGATAGCCTGTCCCCAGAGTTGAGTCTCTGAGCCCCCTTTTGCTAAAGGCAGGTGGCCGTGAACCAGAGCAGTGTCTCTCACAGAGGCTGAGACTATCTCCGACTTAGTGCCCCAGACAGATGCTTCCTGTGTCATGGCAGCCAGCCCTTGCCGAGCCGTGATGACTTACCAGGCAGTCTGGATATGTTATCACAGTTTTACCTCCTCCTCATAAACGCCCACCAGGGAGCTACAGTCATCTCGCCAGCCTAACTGATGAAGCAGAAGCCCAGAGAGAAACCGCACAGCCATGGACGGCAGAGCCCTGAGCTGGAGCTGCTGCCTCCCCAGTTGTGACCCCGGCCACTGTACCCCCAGGCTCCAGAAAGGGGCCTTTGCTTTCTTACCTACTTCCTAAAATTTGAAACCAAGGATAAATAGGAGAGGGGATCATTTTCCCGTCAAACCGTTGCACCATATATACTTGTTTTCTTTGGGTTCAGGTTTTAGGTAGTTATAGCCAGATATGTCCAATCTTTCCTGCTTCCGATCAGGGCCTGAGGAAGGTGCATGTGGGACCCCCAAACCTGGGAGCTTGTCCAGGGGAAGACTGGTTGCACAGCTTGGGTGAGATCAGGGTCCTTACAGAAATGGGAGAGACCCAGGAGGAGGACCTGTCCCCACTCCAGAATCTCTTCTGGGTCCCTCTCATTGGACAGAGACCCTGGAAGCCAATGGGGGAAAGGACCCTTGTGGGGCAGGGAAAAAGAGAAGCAGAAATCTAGCCTAGGGGAGCAGCTTCAGGACCCCAAAAAGTGTCACGGAGTGCTTGTTCCCCAGGTTCCAACAGGCACTGCAGCAATGTCCAGTCACAGCATGTGTGCCAGGCACTGTAGCATATCACGAAGGGGATCGGGGTCGCCCGGGAAAGCTAAATCCTTCCTTTGGGACTGGGCATTACCTCGGTTGGTAGAGTGCTTGCCTTGCAGGTGTGAAGTCCTGAGTTTAAGCCCGGCATTGTATGGAATTGGGCGTGTTGGTGGTACAGGTCTGTAATCCCGGCACTCGGGACATGGAGGCCAGAAGGTCAGGAGTTAATCCTCAGCTCCAAAAGGAGTTTTAGGCCAGCCTGGGCTATATAAGACCCTGTCTCAAAATTCCCTTTAAAATGTGAACACACACAGCAATCTTATTTATGCAAAACGGTTTAACGATTTCATTCACGTAGGCAACAATTAGTTTCATCTCCTTAACTCTTGGTCACTTCTTTATGTCACAAGTCTTTTGAATTCCTCTTTTCTAGTTCCTTTTGCTCTTTTTACAGTACTGGGCTCTGAACTAGGGTTTCGTGCCTGTGGGTTAGGCAAACATTCCACCACTGAGCTGTGTCCTCAGCCCTCTCTTTACTTTGCATCTTTAAATTTTTTATTATTAGCGTGTGTGCGTGTATGTGTGCGCGCGCCACATGTGTGTATTGTGTGTGTTATCTGTGTGCATGTACATGGTGCGCATGTGTGTTCTCTCTCTCTCTCTCTCTCTCTCTCTCTCTCTGTGTGTGTGTGTGTGTGTGTGTGTGTGTGACAGTATGGGGGCAGAGGTCAGGGGACAGCTTTGTGAGTCAGATTCCTCTTCTCACCTCTCCACAGGTTCCCAGGAATTGAATTCGGGTCACCAGGCCTGAGTGATAAGTGCTTTACCCACTGAGCCCTGTCAGTGCCCCCAACTTTGCATTTTTTGAGACAGGATCTCACTGGATTTCTCAGGCTGGCTTTGAGCTTGTCATCCTCCTGCCTCAAACTCTCACACAGATGACAGGCTTGTACCACCAGACTCTTTAGCCTGCACAGCACATCTGGGTTTATTCCTCCCACATGACTGCTGTGGTACTGCCCAGCCTCCACCTTGACTTTCCCAGTCCCTCCGAGCCTCTGCCTCCTCTTCTATGCCAGCATTTTTAGCTTTCACAAGTTACTGGGAACATGTGACTTTAGTCCTTGTTTGTCTTCACTTAGCGTAAGTCCTGTGCAGCCATCTTCATTCTACAAATGACAGTTTTAAAAGTGTCATTTTCTTCCTCTCTAGCCTCATCCCTCCATATCTAGGGACCCTGGGGGCTTCTGGGATATCAGACATGGCTGGAAACTACTTTCAAGATTCAATCGATTCCTAGGCTCCTATAGGAAGGAACTAGTAGGACAGAGGCCTACAGCCATACATTGATTAGATATATTTACATTGGCTGTGAGGGCCTAGCAGAGTTTGGGACCAGGAGCTCTGGGCACAGTGGCCTGAGAGACAAGTCTTGCCTGTACAGCTTGCTCACTTACTGTGTGGGTTTCAACAACTTAAACATTTTTTTGTGCTATGATGGCAAATTCTCTCTCTCACTGCAATTCTGCTGGAGCAGAAATGAATGCAGAACGCTTTATCTAATGGACACCATGTCAGCCCATAGTGTGAGGTGCTAATACGATCTGCCCTCACCATCCGTAAGGACTGGGGGAAAGGGTGATTTTACTTTCTGAATGGCATGGGTTTCGCATCAGGAGTGAAGATCCCTATGGGGACACAGTGGTATGGGACATTTGCTGCTGCCATGACCAGGAGCCATGAGGTCCTGAGGTCTACCCAAGAAGAGCAGTGATGTCTGGGCTGGTTCCTAGGCTTTAAGTGTTGGATGGCAGAGAGCTCCATCTGGAGAGAAGCCTCCAGAGGTGCTCAGCCCAGCCTCTGTTTCTCAAGCTTCACGTGAGCCCCACAGTCCCCCCCCCCAACCCAGGAGCCACTTGTCCATTGTATGAGCATGAAGCCTCTAAAGCAAGGCACTCAAAGCTCTTGGCCCTTGTGTTTCAGAGCTTGGAGCAACTGAGGGCAGCCCACATGGCCCTAGAGGCAGAGTACGTGCAGGCCTGCGGAGAAGACCTGGACCCTCAGCTTGATGCCTCCCAGGGGAGTCCCAGGACTCTCAACCTCTGCAGGTAGGTGCTGGACAGACAGGCCCAGGAGGATAGGACAGGACAGGACAGGCCCCTGGTTCTGTCCATCTCCAGGAAGGAGACATTTCACACCTTTCATTGTGTCACAGGGACATAGGAGTCCCTGTCCTAGTGAGCAACAAGTCTAGGGCTGAGAATCCAGTCCCTTGAGATACATTTTGCAGATCAGAACTGTAGAGCCTGTCACCAGAGGAAACTGAGGCCAGAGGAAACTGGAGCCCACTTAGAGTCACACAGCATTGGGATGGCAGAGGGCACTGAGCTGAGGCCTCCTGGCTCCCACTGGAGCTTAATCATCTTGCTATCGAAGTTCTTGGTGGCCATCTATGAATGGCTTATGTGGACACTGAGAGGACACCCCTAAGGTCTCCAATTTGACACTTTCACCATGCTGATATTTCTTCCTTTAAGGGAGCTGGAAGCAGAGATATACCACCTGGGACAGCGCCTGGAAGAGCTGCAGGACCATATAGACCAGACCCAAGCAGAGCCACAGCCATGCGGGACAGACCTGCAGGACAGCACCCCAACCATACCCTTCCAGCCCCAGCCAGCTCACCTACCCATGCCTTCAGGACCAGTCTCCCCGCCAGATGTGCAAACCTACCAGGAGGTACTGCTCTGCCCAATCGCACTGGTGCAGTCCCCACCTGCTTCTTATTCATTGCATGTTACATTTCTTCACTATATATTTAGGGAGTGTGTGCCATATTCTAGGCCCCGTGACACACGGTGGGGCTGCAGTGGGGACAGAAGGTGGAGAAGGTGACCTCTGCCCTTACGGAGTTTTCTGAATACAGGAACTAGTTGTAGAGTTATTATTATTTTGATAGCATGTTGAAAGAGAAATACAGACTGGAAGTGAACGGAGGGCACTGGAACTGACTAGGCAGGGACATAAGCTGTCTCTGAAGAAGTGGCGTTTAAATGAGATGGGAGAGTAAGTAGGAACTGTTCAATGCCCGGGACACATCATTCAGTAGAAAGTGAGTGGGTTTTATGGTCTGCCATGTTGCTGGAGGCTCCAGCATGGGTCTTGTGATGCAGGAGCTTGTGGTTCATGTCACAATTAGACCCTCCCTGGGTCTTCAGTAGAGGGTGGCAGTAGGCACTTGTGGGTCAACCAATATGATGCTGGGAAGTGACAGGGTAGAGGGGGAGATGAGTACATGAACTTAGACAAGGTTCAAGGGTTCATTTGATCTGACTTGGATGACAGTGAGAGAGAAGACAGCCAGTTGGCTCCCTGGGCCCCAGCCTGAAGCGAGGTACAAGGGGTGTGGGTGCTTACAAAGCTAAGACACCAGACACAGTCTCTGTGTGGAGCGTGCTTTTGACAGAGCTCTTTCTCCACATCATGGTGTTAAGGGACAGCCACTCTCTCCCTTGGGTGGACGAGCTATGGTCACATAGATGGCAGTGGTGGCAGTTCTGTGTCCCTAAGCTCCTGCTCTTGGCCCCTGGGGACTGGCGTGCTGCTGCTGAGCAGGATTGAGCTAGTGCATTAGGAGAGTGGGTGAGAAGGCTGGCCCTGAAGGTTGGGGACTTACCCTTAGCCTTGCCCAGTAGGCAGAACAACCCTGGCAGATGGCATTCCCTGTGCTGACAGGAAGCCTGAGTGTCCAGGCCACAGGGGAAGGTGAGCACAGGTGCCTCTGGCAGGCAGACGGCCCTGGCTTTGGTATGGCTTTAGCATACCACACCAGCTTCAATTTCTGCATGAAGTGTGTTTTGGGACACCGAGGAGAAGTTTTGTCTGTAATATGCCTGGCAGGCACCAAGAGCTCAGTTCCCAGCAGTCAGCCATGAAGACCCTACAGTCTTCACAGGGTCTCACACACATGAACGAATGGCAGGAAATAGGCCAAGGAGTTCACTGTCTCCTGCTCTTCGGCGTGCGGCATGAGATGCAGAGGCAGATGCTCAGAGTGATGGTTAACCTCTGTCCCCCACTTCCTTGGCCAGCCTGTCACCGCCACCACTTCCCCTGGAAACTCCTGCATGCTCCCCATGCCCAAGGAGGTAAACCTGGGCATCAGGACAGAGGGAAGCCCAAGAGGTCTCCTGGTCCCACTCAAGGACAGGAAGCTTCAGGCGGAGCAGGACTTCCATGGCCTTCTGGAGAGGTGAGTGTGCATAGGAAGAAGACATTGTCCACTGCTGGGCTGGCCACTCTGGGTCTTGCTTGTCCCCGCGGGCACAGGTGATACCCTCCTGGGCATCCTCCTGCAGATACCTCAGTGTGAAGTCCCTCCCTGAAGCCTTGAGGGTTGAAGACGAGGAGGACCCGGAGGAGGAGGAGGAAGAGCAGCAGGATCACTCTGACACCTTGAAAGTTGATGGTTCAGCTGCAGCTCCAGGAAAAACAGAAGCCAGGAGGGCATCACCAGGACAGCACCCAGCACAGGCTGAGGAAAGACACAGGGCTGCTATCCAGTAAGTCGCCGGCCTCTGTCACAAACGCCAGTGTCCCACAAGGAGGTGGCCATTGGCAGCGCAAGCAAAAGAGTTAGGGAGGTGGCTCAGTAGTAGAGTGGAGCATTGTCCAGCATGCTCTGAGTTCAAGTCCCATTTCAGGGGGATAAAAAGTATCCAACCTGTATAGTGTTTCTTACATTATTTTCAAAGTTAGTTTCTATTTGTAACACAGTATTTCCACCTTCCATTTATAATAACATTGTCTTTTGAGTCAGTGGAGTCTGTGCAACTAGCTAATGTAGGAAGGGGGGTATGGGAGCCCTTAGACTCTGAGTCACATCCCTCAGGGTATTTCTGCTACCGTGTGCCGGGAGGTTATTTTGGCTTCCCACATTTCAGTTAGAAGAAGTACGAGGCTCAGAGATGGAAAGTGCTACCCAAGGTCATGCAGCTAGGTGACAGAGCCAGGACGCATCTACAGGGATGTGTGTCTGATGCCAGAGCTTGCCCCTGGACTGGTGCTGAGCCCCAAGTCTAGGTCACCTGGCTCACATGGGGGTTCAGAAACTCTGTTTCTTTCCTTCCCTGATAGGGAGGATGAGGAACAGATGGTATCTATGAAGTCATCAAACTTCCAGCCATCCATGGCCAGAAATAGATACACGCCAGTCCTGGATACAGCTGGAGTGGCTCAAGGGGGCACCAAACCCATGCCATCACATCAGAGCAGTCTGACCAGCCTGGAAGAGAGCAGGCCCTCAGATCTCCTCCCTCGCAAAGCCCTGCTTCGGGCTGGTGGGCCCCACACTGAGGTGAGTGTGCCTGTGGGGTGGTCAGAAGGTTCTCCTGGTGTCTGAGCTCTGTTCCTGGTCTTTACTCTCACTGGCTCTTTTCATGTGTGCCCCCTTCTTGCACGACACTGCTCCTGTTTCTGCAGCCATAAAGCCTGCCCATCAGTCAGCATTCGAACCCAATGCCACCTGTCCTCTGCTAACATCCTCCCTCCAGAGCTGTGGCTTGTGCCCGTATGTCAGTGCATCAGAGCTGGGACCTGGTTTCTAACCGTACCATTGTACCTGCAAGTGGTAATTCTCGAATTGTTGCAGGGGTGAAAAGCCACAGACAAAATACCACTGAGGCTGTGTATTTTCGTGCATGCATGTGTATGCACATGTACACAAACTGCACACAACGAACATGTCTATACCTGCATACACATGCACACCTATGCACACAATGCATGCCTACACATATGCAAATACATGTGTGCATGCATGTACAGTGAACATCGACAGAGTACTATAGTTCTGAGGAACTTATACTTGGCAGTCTCTGCATTAGACTTGAGAAAACTGAGGGGCGGGGCACCCTCATCCCTCACATGTTCCCTGAGTCATGTGCTGGCATGTGCATGGTGACGGTTACCCTAGGCATCTCTACAGCACACGGAACTGCCTGAAAAAAAAATGCACTGGGTTAACGCTTTCTCCTTCTCCTCTTCCTACACCTTGCAGGCCTTAGCATCTCTCCCAAGAGCCCAGATGGAGCCCAGTCCTCAGGGCAGCCAGGCCTGCTCAGTGTCCGCTTGGGACAGAGTTGTATACTAGCTTGGTGTGGGGTCAGACAGCACCGGGGTCTTGGAGCCCCAGGAACATGAGGCCAGGATCTGGGAAGGGCTTCCCAGTGCACAGGAATACTTGTCTCAGATGTAAAGGCAGTGGTCTGTTCTAGGAGCCCTGGATGGTGTCTCCAGAGACAGACAGTGGCTTCGTGGGTTCAGAAACCAGCATTGTGTCACCCTTTACCCAGACCCCAGAGCACCAGATCTCCCATATCAGGTATGAGACATCTTGGAATCTGGGACATCTTGGAATGTAAATGTCTGTGGTAGCCCAGAACGGGGGCCAATGATCTCAGCATCTGTGCACCCTCACTTCAACCACAGTGATGGGTCCCATTCCTGTCATGCTGACAGAGAGCCTCAGAGAACAAAACTGACTTCCTGAATATCGCTCAGCCCATTTGCAACTGTTGGGGTATGTTTTTAAACTAAGCAAGGGCAGGAGTGAATGGAGTGCAGAGTGCGCAGATGGAGCCATCAGGGAGGGTGATGTGAGAAGACAGATGACTAGAGCATCAGGGTGGCTGGTGGAGAGAGACCAGAAGGAACTCAAGGGAAAGCCGAGGGTGGGGAAGCTCTGCAGGAAAGGAACGTGGTGAGGTCACCAGGGTGACTGATGATCCTCAGGGTGAGTCACTGGTCACCCGGAAGCCCACTTAGCAACTCAGGTGTGCCCATGAGGAAAGGTCTGGAAATGTCAGGAATGGACAGAGCTTCTGTCCTTCCCTATACAGCTGACAGGCGCACTGTGACACACATGTGAGAACAAGGAAGCTCCAGATGAGGCTGTCCTCGGTCCTCAGATGTACTGAGATGCTGGAGATGTGCAGCCCTAAGGCTGAGAGTTCAAGCCTCAACACACGAGGGGCATGGGTACCATGTCTTGAGTCCTTTCTGCCTAACCTCAATGTCCCTCCTCCCCTGGCCTCCAGCACCCCAGGCCCATCAGCTCAACACCTCACTGTCTCTGCCCCTGGTGACGGGACCTCCCATCCCAAGGTTAAGGGACCCGTGGTTCCCAGAAGAGCCACTGAGGCTGGCATACCCAGAAGCCTAACCCAGCGGCATCACTCCAGCCTGAGCTCTCTCCGGAGAGGGGCACAGAGCTGCCACCTAGAGGAGACACCAGTGGCTAAGATAGGTAAGTGGGGAGTCTGGATAGGCTGCTGCCTGGGGGAACCCAATGGAGCGTCAGACAGACAGCCTTGACTTCAGGATGTGAGATAGCATGGAGGCTCACCACAGGGATTAAAGATTGGGATTACAGACAGGGAGACGGGAGAGACGCTTTCAGCTGGTGAAGCACCTTGCAGGCATAAGGAACTGAGTTTGATTCCCAAGAACCTAGGTAAAAAGGCAAGCGACTACTATTTGTAATTCCAGTGCTGGGGAGGCAAAGATAGGTGGATTACAGGGGCACTCTGCTCAGCTAGTCCAGCCAAATCGGCAGCCCCAGGACGGTTAGAGAGCCTTCCTCAGAAAATCAAACAAAACAGCAACAAAGAGGGACTGGGAAGAGAGTAATTGGTCAAGAGCTCTTACTGCTTTTGCAGAAGATCTGAGTTCTTAGCATCTCCATTAGGCTCTAAGAAGTGCCTATATCTCCGACCCCAGGAGCCGGAAGGACATCAGCAGCTCACACACGCGTGCGCATGCGCACGGGCTCACACGCATGCGCACATTCATCTTCCCGCCTCTTCTTTGCACATCACCCCTCCCATTAGCTGAAGCTCCCAGGCTCATTTCCTGCTGCTCATGTTGGCTTTCCTCTGCCTCTCTAGCCGTTCCCAGGTCTGAGTTCAAGAGACAGAAGCAGATTTCCAAACAGCACCTTCCTAGTGGAACAACCAGCCCCGACTCTGCCCCAGCTCCCACAGCTGCCTCCATGCCGCATGGGTCAGCAGAGAGCACGGCCAACCTCCTCCTCACCAGGACAGAGCGCGAGTAAGTGGGCTGGAAAGTGGAGGAGGCTAAAGGCCATGGCAGTGCTCCTGACTTATACATTCAAGGTACCGGTGCCGTAGCCCGACGTGTCTGGGTCTTGCTTCCTAGCTCAGTACTGCTTTATGGGACTTCATGGTACTGAGGTCAGGAACTCTTATTTAGCTACTGGGAGATGATCAGCAGGTGCATCTTCCTGACTCTGAGACCTTCCCACTCCAGTACCCCTGCCCTGTAACATCTGCATTCCCAATCAATATCAAGCTAGGCATGGGGGCCATGCCCCTGTAATTCCAATACCTGAGAGGCAGAGTTGGGAGGATTATGGGTTCTACACAGGCCTGGGCTAGACGGTGAAAGCCTGTCACCTCTCAGCAGCTTTCTGCTGAGGTCCTTCCTTGACTGAATAGAAGCCCCTCTGCTAGGAGGGAACACACTGGGATTGAGGCTACCCTGGCCAGTGTAGCCATGCCTGTTGCTGTGTGCACAGTTCTGACCAGCAGCTGTTGTTTCGTGTCATGGTCTGAACTGAATCTGTCTACTCCTGAGGTCTGTGGACCTCAGTGTAGTTGTGCATGTGTGCATGTGTGATAGAGAGAGAGACTAGCTTAGAGAATAATGCATGGCTATGTGAAGGCTCAGAAAGGCATGTCACTGTTGTGCTTTATAAGTTCCCTAGCTGTCACTGGGGTCAGTACAGAGGCCAAGGGGTAGAGGCCAAGGATGCCTTAACAGGGGAAAGGTGACCCTGGACTGAGGAAAGGAGGGGCATTATTAAAGAAAAATTGTTGTGTGGCTTGTTGCTGTGCTGGTGCACAGTGGGGATCAGTGGTCATTAAGCCTGGAGGTTTGTTGGGGAAGGCGGACCTGAAGGACTCTGACAATGGCTGTTTGGCTGATTGCCGGTTCTTGGGTGGGGTCAGGATAGAATCTGCAGAGAAAGATGAGCAGCAGTCCCTGAAACTAAAGTGTTAAGTCAGGAAGCCCAAGAGCCTGACAGATCCAGCCATAGGACAGATGACACCCCAGGCTGTGTTCCAGTCCCAGGCTAGGAAGCCAAGCTGTGTCCCAGGACTAACCAGCTGCTGGGAGGTCTCCTCCTCCTGCAGCTACCATAGCTCCTGGCTCTGCCTTGGAAACCCCAGCAAGCATCTCCCTGGGGATCACCAAGGAGATCCATGCTCAGTGTACACACAACTTGCTTGGACATGACTAGAGCGAGGTCCCCAAGCTTCCCTGAGCGGTCACCACACAGGGTTTGTTTGTAGGGAGCACCAAGAGTCCAGGGATCCTGAGGGAAGTCCCCAGCCTGGGTACCTCACACAGAATGGCTGCAGAGCCCACCTCCACCCGAACGATGGTGCTGCCAAGCCCAGCCTCCAGTGGTGCTCCTTACATGCGGTCTGTGTTGGGGCGTTGGTTGGTTTGTCCCCGGCAGTACTGGCAAAGCCCATAGGGCTGAGAGCTATTGAGGCAGGGGCCTAGTAGGCCAGAACAGGCAACTTTACTCCCTTTGGGCAGGAGGTGGGACTGTGTCTAGAGGTCTCATGGGGGTCCAGCAGATAGCCTAGCTGACACCTTCATCTTCCATCCGGCTCAGTCCAGAGCACCCAGAAGCATGGAGGCGTTCCTTGTCCACCCCAGAACCCTCAGCTCTCTCCCTCCGGAAGCCTGAGTTCAGGAATGTTCCCCAGCATCTGATATGTCTGGGGTTATGGGATGGGATTCTTATCTTGCCTGCCTGTGGGTCAGGGCTGGGGAGGCAAAAGCAGGGCACAAGTGTCTTCTGCTGTCCATAGCCACAAACTGTAGGAATATCTGCAGGGATAGGAGGGAGAGCCCTGCTTAGACAGTTACAGCTTCTGACGGAAGGTAGGGAAGGCAGGGCAGTCCTGACCCAGGCAGGATAGGATGGAAAGTCTTCAAATGTTTGTTTGTGTTGCTATGTAACCCAGGTTGGACTTGAACTTGTGGTAATCCTCCTGCCTCAGTTTCCAAACCAGATTCAGTGTTTTCTATTCCTAGTCACTGTATTGAGTGGCTGAGCTTGCATGCTAGGAGGGTCGCCCTCACAGGTAAGTTTACCCAGATGTGCTTGTGGAATATGAACTCAGAAAGGAGTCCAGGTGTGACTGGAGTGGACAACCTGATCCTGTGTCTGCAGACACAAGCCACCTCACCCAGGAAACGCTGGGGTCCCGATAGCTCTGTTAGTTGCTCAGATGTTCTTGTTTCTGTCTCTTCACAGCCAGGCCATCAAGGATCTGCAGGCAGAGGTGTCACGGCTCCGCCTACAACTGGAGGACAGCCTGCACCGGCCACGCCCAGACAGCCCAGCTTGTGTGGCTCCTGCTTTCAACCGCTCCACCCAGACCCGGAAAAAGCTGGTGGATTCCTCACCCTCCTGGGGCTCCCGCTATGGCAGGTAGAAGCCCCACCCCCAGCACCTACCTCCGTTCCCTATGGAGTCTCTAGTCTCTGGCTCTCTGGACACACAGACTCAGACACCACACACACCGCCTCTCTCCAGCCCAGTGGTCATTGGTCCGTTCTTATGCTTTTCTTTACCTGTATTTAGTTTATGTGCAGAGGTGCACACATGCCAGGGTCATCTGTGGAGGCTGCCACCAAAACCTCATCCAGTGACGTCATCTCTCTTCTGTGTCACTAGTAAATCCACAGAGAGGCTGTTTGGGGAGCCTAGTGGTGCAGAGCCAGCTGAGCCAATGGGAAGAAGGCGAGTCAGGTCCTCCTCGGTGCCTCGGGATGTGCCCAGACTGTCAAGTAAGTGACGGGAGAGCCGAGACCAGGGCCGGTTTCTAGTCAGTGTGTTGGCTCTGTGGTCAGGGAACCTAGAGAAGCCTGGAGAGGGTCTTCAGTATGTACGTTCAGAGCTGCTGTTGTGCTCTGGGACAAAGCACATCTTTAGTCCTAGCCCCTTAGACTCTGCCGTTATGATTGATGGGGTCGAGGGTTTTGTATAGATGGCCACCAGCCTCCGTTGCAAATGGGATCTATGCTTTGCTGAAGACAGTGCAGCAGAGAGCGCAGGCTCATCACCGGCAGAGCAGCGCTGTGGACTTTGTCCCTTGGTCAGATAAAGCGACAGCAAACCACATGGAAATAGCAGTGTCTACCTCTTGGGGTTGTCACACAGGCGTGTGAGCCCCTCACCTGCCCCATCTGAGGCTCCCTTTCCACCACAGGCTCTGAATCTGAATCGCCTGCCCCTCGGCTATCATCTGAGAAGAGCAGAACATTTGAGGAGCATCCCCAGGCTGCCCAGTGGGGGACGAGACCACTGGGCAGCACGAAGCGGAGGGAAAGAGTCTCCTTCCGGGGTCAATACACAGGTGAGCTTGTGCACACTCAACAAACGCTCAACCAGGGAGCACCGTGCTCAGCCCTCGGCTTATATTTACCTTGTTTATGTGCACGTGTATAAGCATGTTTGTGTGCATGGGCACATGGGTACATGCTGTGTGTACATGCGTGTCCTCATATGTCTGCTGTGTTTCCTGGTCACTCTCCACTTTATTTACTGAGGCAGTGTCTTCGCCCGGGTCTCTATTGCTGTGATGATACACCATGACCAAAAATCAAATTGGAGAGGACAGGCTGTTCATCCCCCCAAAAGGAAGAATGGAAGGCAGTCAGGACAGGAACTCAAGCAGGGCAGGAACCTGGAGACAGGAGCTGATGCAGAGGCCATGGAGGAGTGCTGCTTACTGGCTTGCTTGCTCCTTATGGCTTGCTCAGCCTGCTTATAGAACCCAGGACCATGGCACCACTCACCATGGCCTGGGCCCTCTCCCATCAATCACTAATGAAGAGAATATGTGTTATAGTGTGATCTTATGGAGCAATTTTCTCAGTTAAGTGTCCTTCCTCTCTGATGACTTTAGCCCATGTCAAGTTGACACAAAACCAATCATCCAGTACAGGCAAGATCTCTGACTGAACCCAAATCTCACCAATTCAGGTAGTTCAGGTGGCTGTCTCGCCCTGGGTGTCCATCTCTCTCTCCGATCCCCTGCCTTCTGAGTGGTCGGATTACAGATGGTCGCTGTACCACCCACCTTTTATGTGCGTGCCAAGGATCCAAACTCTGGCCTTCACATGGGTGTTGTAAGCACCAGGTCATCTGTCCAGTTTAGCCCTTGGTTTTGGTTTTGGTTTTTATTAAGTAGCCCAAACTGGTTAGAGACTCAGAGCATATTCAGCTCTGTCCAGTGGGATTTGAGGAGCTCAAGACCACGCTGCAACTAGCCAGATATCTTGTAGTGCTGAGAACTTTCTATGGCTGCCAATACAGAGCTGTCCTTGCCACTGTCCTAGAAATTGGCCCTCCGATGGCCCCTTTTCCAGCTGTTTAGAGCCCAAGGAGAGAATCTGCTGATCCCTCAACTGAGCCTGGGGCAAGAAAGGGACAGTGATGACTCCTAACTCATGACGCCAGTCCTGACATTTCTGCCTCTGCTGGCCCTGCTAATCGCTCCCACAGGGCAAGAACTGGGAGCTACTTCTAGAGCAGAGATGCAACGAGGAACATGGAGAGGGCAGTAGTAAACGGGCATCTGTGTTCTTCTGTATATACGTGTGCACACGTGTGCAATGGGTGCATCTGTGGAGTGTGCGTTCACATGTACACAGGAGATAGGCAGAGAGCAACTAGTGAAACCACTGGGAGAGAAAAGAGACAATTAAACTGGTCCCAAGTCCACCCTGATCTTTCTGGATTCTTCTCCAGGCCAGGAGTACCACATTCTGTCCCCAAAAACCAACCTGAAGGACAGTGGCACAGCCTCCTGTCCCCACTGCCAGCCCATTAGGACCCAGGATACAGGTAAGAGACAGCGTTTTGTTCAGCAGAGGCTTAAGGCTCTCCCTGCTGGGAGTTTTTATTAGAGCTGAACATGGACTGTGTTATGAGGGGAGAGTAACTTGCTCAAGGGCACACAGCTCACAAGTGGTAGAGCCAGTATTTGAACTCAGGTCTTCAAGCTCCAGAGCACTGGCCCCTCACCACCATGGATTAATGTCCTGACAGACTTTCCAATTCACTCATTCACTCTCTTGCTCAGTGCCTACCAATATTGTCTCCAAGGAGCCAGCATCAAAGCAGAGTGGTCAGGGCAAACAGAGACCAAGGGTTTGGGGGGCTTCCCGGAGGGTGTGCTGGCCAAGTTTGGCCTGGAAAGCAAGTGGACACCTCTGATGCTCAGGCAGGGGTGACGCTGGATATCTACAGCAATGAGTACCATGATCCCTGCTGTGGACTGTTCCTTTGACCCCCCACTGACCCTGGCTTCCCTGTTCTGGGCTCCCATGAACACACTGAGACTGTCTCAATGGCAAAATGGGCTTATCATCTGGAAGGCCTGGGCAGATCAGACAACTTCCCTTGACAAAGTACTGCCTCGTGGAGCCTCTGTCTCCTTGGATGTAGAGGAGAGATGGGCAGAGTAGCTAACCCCATGAGCTGTTAGGCACTGTGGGGTATACATAAATACATAAAGTCATCAGTTGCCGGCGTGTGATCAGTGCCTGCTCATACCATCATGGTTGCTGTCCACAGTGTCCTCAGCAGACAGCCTGGGTGGTCTGCAGGGGACCCAGGTCTGATAATATAGATGTCAATCATCGTCGGCAGACCTCCCTCTTGTCTCTTCCCTTCCAGGCAGTGCTGTCTCTAGAGAGCCACTGGGATCATCTGCTGCTGACACCCTCCGCTGTTCCCTGTGTGGTGGAGTCAAGCCCTCTGCAGAAGCAGATGGCCCCAGCTCAGCCCCCTCAGGTAGGAATGAGCGCTCAGCGTCTTCCTCCAGTCATGGGCTTGGCCAGACCTTAAGGATGCTGTAAGCTCCGCTCGAGCAAAATAAATGGAGCAGAGGAGCGACATCCCAGAGGGATGCCCTGCCTGGAGTGGCCCCTACTGCCCAGTGGCCACAAGTGGAGGGGCGACTGGCTGACCCACCGTGCTTGGCCGCCCACGTCCTCACACAATGTCTCTGTGTCCTTCCTTCCCTTACAGAGAAGAACACCCCCCAGAAACCTGCACCTTCTACCCCCAGCCTCAAGCGGAAGAAGAGGCAGACGGACTCGCCAGTGCGAATGCTCCCTGGACTCTGGTACCTGGCTGCTGCACCCCCAGCCCCAGCCCCACCAGCCTTGGCCTACATCTCGGCTCCCATTATGCCTTATCCACCACCCACTGTGTGAGTCTTCCCTCCCAGCTGCCCCATGCTCCCCGAGTTCCTGCAAAAACCAGCACTGTTGCATCATGTCAGGGGGCTGTGAGCCAGGGGCAGTGCCTTCCTCTAGTGTATCCATATGGGAAATGGAATACAAGCCTGACATTCATGAAGTCATTCAACAAACTCTTACGGGGCAGACTGCTGGGTGTTTAGGGACCCAGTGGTAAACTAGTCTAGCAAGAAGGCCCTGTCTCTGGAGTTACAAGTTGCCAAGGACCTAGAACCCTGAGCCATCTTTCTCTCCTAGTGAGTAAGCCTGTAATAAGATGTGAGTGTGAGTGTGCGTGTGTGTGTGTGTGTGTGTGTGTGCACACGCGTGTGCACGTGCGCATAAGTGTAGTTTCTATTTTTTCCCCTTTCTTTTTATTAATTGACTCTCATTAGTGGAATGGTTTTGGATTTAGGAGAATTGAGTGTATACTACACAGTTCTCCTACACACTGTACCTCCCCCACAACCTATTCCGATGTCTGTGTTCATACGCAAACCTCTCTCTATGGGAAAATCAACTTGAATGCTTTAGTATTAACTGAAGCTTGCTGTTTTCCTCTAGCATCCTTGATTTAGACCTGATGCCCTTTCCATTCGGGGGCACCATCCAGGATCCCCTACATTTCATTGGCAACTTGGGCTGCTCTTGGTGATGGCAACTGCTCCATATTGCCCCGTCTCTGTGACTTTGGCATGCAGTGGGCACCAGCTAGATGAATTTGGGCTTGAACACTACCTACCAAAAAGTGGAGAGTAGGCATGGCAGTCTGGTGACATTTCAGGGATGGCTGTACAAGAATCCCCTCTCTTATGACTGCTGTGGCTAAGGCAGGGGACTGCTTCTTTAAGCCTCAGTTTCCCTTTCTGTTCAATGGGGGAGTGGCTCTGCTAGGTCCTGACGTGTGAGGATTAAGTTAGACACTGCCAAGACCCCACTTGGATCTTTGTGGAGTCTGTCCTGTGACTCTGGGAAGTATCATGACTGACTAAATGGAACCCTAGCCATCTTCCCAAACCCCTTTCTAGTTTTAACTGTTGCTAGCTACTTCAGCCTCAGTTTCTTGCACTGTAAAGTGGGTCTGTTGGGATGCAGTGTTACCAATAGATAGTCTGCCTCTGTGGTTAACGGGGTGGTAGTTGTCTCTATGGCAACTGATGCCAGCAGGAAGGGAAACCAGGGCACCAGCAGGCATCAGGCCTGAGGTACATTTTCCTCTGCCTTCTTGCTTGAGTCTTGGTGGGTGCTTAGGGGCAGCCTTGCTTCATGTCCAGACCCTGACTCACATGGCACGGACATCTGGCATGGGTCTCCTGTCCTTGGGCAGGGGAGATTTGGTGCCATTTAGCAGCCTTATGGGAGCCTCAAGGCAGACTTTACAGTCTGCGCCTAAGGATGAGCTCACCAGGGTGTGGTGGCCCCATGGAAGGGGCAGTTAAGTGACCAGCACTTGGAGAATGACTTTGGGCTAATCACTTTGGCTCTCTGGCCTGTTTCTTCTTCTGAGAAATGGATGCTTCAGGTATTGTTAGAACAAACCACACTTCAGGTTTTCCTGTCTGGACAGCAGGACTGAGCTTGCCCCATGGTTGAACTAGAAATTGCAGTGGTGCTATGCTGCCACCTGCTGGCCAGATGCAGCCCTGCAGCTCTCTGAGGCTCTGTAATCCAGTGCTGTCAGCATCTGCCCAGGAAAGTTTGGAACTCAGAGACCAAGCTCTCAGATGAGCTGCAAGTATGGACGCCACAGGAGCCCAGGTTCTCCCTCAAGGAGGGAGTGTGAGATGCTCTGCTACCTCCAGCAAGCTCAGTCATTTGATTTAGAGCTCTCCATCAGCATCTGCCACTTGCAGATTAGAGAATGTTCCAGACACTGAACACTGCAATCCCGTATGCACACACAGGGTGGTCTGTAAGTGACCACGTGTCCGAGGGTGGTGTGAACTAGTTGTGCCTACACCTGCTCCTGGGCAGGCACTCACACATATACTGTCCTTCATCCCGCCAAGTTTGTTTCTCCACATGGGCGTTGGACAGGAGAGGAGACAGCAGGTTGTACAGTAGACATGGAACCCGTAGCCAGTGGCTTTGCCTGACTTGCCATATCACATGCTCTTCCTTTCTCCCCAGGTACTATGCAACCCCAGCACCTACCTCAGTCCACACAGCTTCCCCACAGCCTGCTCAGGGACCTCGGAGAACCCGGCACTCTGTCCAGCTGGGTCTGAATGACCTGGAGGATCTGCAGGCTGCCCTCAGGGAGGCTGCACGGGCTGCTGAGAACGTCCGCTCCACCACCCGCCAGCTGAGCCACTCCCTGTCTGCAGACCTGCGCCATGCCCGTAGCCTGAGAGGCTCCTGCCTCTTCTGACTCCCTGCAGTCTCCGAGACCCAGTAGGCAGGCAGGCGCTGTTTCCCGGTCAACAGTCTCCTGGTACCACTGATGCCCGGAAGATGTCATGCCCTCCTCCCCAGGAGTGCCATCTGCCTGGTTCATGTGGCGTGTTTAAAGTGGAAAGACATTGGCCTGGTCAGGAGTGGATGAATGTCCAGGGGTCAGCTCTGTCTAACAGGCAGGCATAGTGGCCATAGCTCCCTCTGTCCAGTCAGAGCCTCTGACTCTCCTCATTGTCTCCTGCCCATGTGCTTCTGCAGCTGATAATATGGCTCTTCCTGGACAGAATGTCCTTGCACTGGGGAGCTAACTTGAGCTTGGACCCATCTCAGAAGGCCAGAGAGGACAAGAGAAGGTTGGGGTCTCTGAAGCATTTTGGTCACTGCCTGTAGTAGGCACTCGGAGCAGGCACTATCAGGAAGAACCAGTTAGGGACTTTGTTCCTAGTAACTAGTGGGCAGGGGTAGTACTTGGGGACCCGTAAATGTCTTGTGACAGAGGCCTCAGATGACACATGCCAAGCTCTTCTGTGGTTACAGTTTTTCCCATGAGTCCACAGAGTACAGCAACTCATGTAGGGCCAGGACGTACCCAGCAGCCTCAGACCTTCCCACTATGTCTTTGGATTTTGTTAGCATCCACTAGAGGACCAAGCTACCTGCCAGGCCCTGGCTTAAGACCGAGAGACCAGGCCAGCACCCCTTCCCCCGTCCCATAGCAGAGTGACCTCAACATTTCTGGGATGTGTGTGTTATCACAGATTGTTTATATATTTGAGGCATTTAAAAATCTATTTTTGTTATAAAAGCAAATGAAGGAAAATAAATAATGAACTTAAGAAGGGGAAAAGAAATCCCCAGCCACCCGTGTCTGTGCTGTGTATTGGGAGCTATGGTCTCTAAAGTGAGGGTGCGGTTAGGGAAGTGGGTGTCCAGCCGAGGCCCCCCCAGGGTGCTCGCTGCATATCAGTCCAGAGTCTGCTCACCCCTCTGACATCGGTCTGTCATGTCTTTTCCTGTCCCTTGCCTGGAGAGACCAGAGAAGCAAAGACCTTCATGAATCCCCAGGCCAGAAATGGTGGGAGACAGTCAACAAGAGAGTGTCTGACAAAGCCCCAAGCCAGAGTCTCCTCCCAGAGCAGACAGCACCCTGGGCCTATGGCCAGCTTAACCCTGGGCCTGCATGTGGCATCGATCCACCCTGTCCCCCGTGTGTTGACAGACAGCGGGGCTGTGCAGAGCTCTATAAGAGCTGCTTTCCCCCTTCTGTGACAAAATAGTTGACGAAAGCTATTGAAGTGGGGCTCGTGGGTGAGGAGGGACACCCGCCATGTCATACTGTATCCAACTGGGACAGCTTAGCAGACAGAGATGAACTGCGGGTGCTCAGCTAGTTTTCTCCTTTTGTTAATTGGGGGACCCAAGCCCAAGAGATGGCGCTGCCTACAGTCAAGGCAGGTGGCTCTCTGTGGAAATGTCCTTACAGACACACACCGAGCACCGAGTCCCTTAGGTGACTGCCAATCAAGTCAAGTGTAAAGATTATCTCAGACCCTGTGTTTGCCACTGAGTGGACTGTGCCTCAGGACTTTGAACACAATTGTGAAATAGATGTCAACTGGCCTCCAGGGAAGCAGTGTCATCTCACGGTGTCCCACACGGACACCCTGAGTTCTCTTCCTGGGGATATCCAACCCCTCTAGCCTAGCCCTAAGTCTATGCCACCTTGCCTTGGCCGTTTATACCGTGACCATGCTAGCATCGATGTGCACCTTCCTGTCTCCCAACTCACCTCCCTTCCAGAGTTCCAATGGCACATCTGAAGTGAAGGCCCCTGTGACAGGAATGGCACACCTGGGCTCCCCACTCCCAGCTCACCGCTGCTTGGGTCTTCTACCTTGTCTTCACCAAATGTGCCCTCTAGGGTTTGGGGATTATAGCAAGAGCTATAATCAGGCTCTATCAGTTCTGTCTAGCCTGACTCAAACGCCCCTTCCAGGAAGCCCTCTCAGATTGCCTGGGTAGGGCTTATTGGACTTAGCTAAGTCTCCGCTCATGGCAGTCCCCCTCTCCAGGAAGGGAGGGAACAAAGAAGAGATACTGATTGTTTCACCAAACCTTTATTATTGTGGAAACAGAATCGAGGTGCACAGGAGTGGGGGTAGAGTGGGCATGGGGACAGTCCCCGGAGTTCAGAGAGCTGAGTTCATGCCTGGCCTTCTAAGGATCCTTCTTGGTCTCCTTCTTAGTCTCCTTCTCCAGCTCCAGCTGCTGCTTCTGCTGCTCGATGCACTTATCCTAGAAGATATGAGAGAAGAGAGCAAAGTGACAAAGTGACGGAGCCAGGGGTGGTGGCACACATCTGGGTTGGAGCATACTGAAGCAGGAGGATTGCTATGAGTTGCAGGGTAGCCTGGGCTGCAGGGTGAGATGCAAAAACAAAACAACAAACACAACAGAACAAAACACCTGGCATAGTAGGTAATCCTGAAGGACAGCTTGAATTCAATCCCCAGAGCCCATGAGAGAATGGCGGAAGAGGACACGCCCCACAGTTGTCCGCTGACATCTACACACGTCTTATGGCATGCTTGTGCATGGGCATGCCCACCCCCTCACACACACACTAGCAATGAATACATTTCTGGGGGTGGTTGACCAGAAAGGGCAGGATAGTGTCAGCCTTGAGAACCACTGGTCTCTAAGTTCCAGCTTATGTATTCCAATGAATGGAAGAACAGAGTCCCCCAGGGGAGGCGTTTTCTGAACAATTCTGCCTACAGGTACAGGGTGAATTTACTGGCCCCACTGGGTAGGCAGGGAAGGCAGGTGGCAAAACAGCTCAATGGCAGTGTCTGTATGCAGACACCTTTCCCCTGGGAACCTGGGGGGCTGGTGATGTCAGGAAAGGCTCAGGTGCCCAGAGAATGGAGTCACAAAAGTATCAAATGTGCCTCGCACTAAGTGCAAGCTGATTGGTTGATCCTGTGGCCTCAGCTGGGGGGTAAAGCCAAAGCTGACAGCCTTTCCCTCTGCACAGATTTAGAGAGAGCATCAAGATGACTTGGTGTGTGGGGCATCCCCCCCTATCCCCAAAGCCATTGGGCTTGCTGGCACAGGAAGACTTTAGTCACAACTCTGGCTTGTATAGGAAGTGAAAATGAAAGGCAGGGAGAAACCTGGGACTCTGGCACCAGCTGTTCCCTCAATCACCCTTCCTGGTCTCGCCCCTGATCCTCCAGTCTTTCTAGTATCTCCTACTTAACCCCACCCACCTCAGGCTCACTGCCCATCTAAGATCTCTGTGAATCTCAGCTGTCACAGTAAGCACGGGCGTTCTCAACAGCAAGATACCCGCCTTGCTGTGCTGCCTTAACCAGGAGCTGACCCTCTCTGAGCCTCTAGGGACACTGAAAACGGGACCACTGCCAGGGTGGCATCATGCAGCCTCGTCGCTTACCTTTGTCCAGTCGACAAATACGATTTCTGATTCATCCATGCCCACATCTTTGACAGCCTGCTGGAATATTTTCCGCAGCTCTGGGGACAAGTCTGGCTTTCTAGCTGCAAGGGAGAAGGGGGTGGGGTGTGTTCTGGGTAAGGGTCCAGCAAATGGGAGACCAGATAGGGATGTGGGTGGGGGACCAAGGGTAAGGCCCAGCAGAACTGGGGTCCAGGGCTCTGAGGAGCCTACCATAGAAGGACAGCCCCCGGTTCTCATCTGTCAGGTTAAAGGCAAGCATGAAGGTCCCATGTTTCTTCAGCATTATCAAATGGGCAAAGACTTCCACTGCTCCTTCTGCGGAAGGAAGGGCTTTGTAAGACACTAGAATGGTGCCGTGGTCCCCATGGGCAAGTGCCTGCGGCTCCCTGAGGATACCGTGTGCGCAGTCGCTGTTGGGTGCCAGCCTCACTTCTCATTCTTTATAGATACTGAGCGGCTGGGGCCTTGGAAAGGGCCCTTGGTGGTGGGGTGGTGGGGCACAGTTAAAACTTCCCCTTAGGGACGATTCAAAGCTAAGGAGAGGCTGATCTGGCCCACCAGTGTTTGGTTGCCTTCCTATGTGTTGTCCCTGGTGACATGGGAGGTGTGGCTGAAGTCACTGGCTTCCCATCCCATGGGTTCCCACGCTGAGCTCACAAAGGATCATAAAGAATGGTTAAAAGTGAGACTGGGCTGGGAGCTGGACTCTGGTTTGAAATCTGCTTCTACTTACCAGCCTCAGAGTGACCTAACAGACTAAACTGCCCTGCTCTGCTTCCCCCTCAGGTCCTTGCAATGACCCCCCTCCCCCCAGAAAGCTGCGAGTTCACACTCTCACCACACTTGGATAAGGTCCCATTCTCTCTCTGGACTCCTAGATGGGTGAAGTTATAGACACACTGGTCGCCTCTATAAAGCAAAGAGAAGTTGGGCAACATAGAGAGAGGAGATCTGACCAGCACGGGGTGGAGAGTGGGCAAGAGGCAGGTAGACAAGAACAGCCCTCCCGATTCCTGAAGGCGGCTGGGGAGGCCAGGCAGGGGCAGTTTGTTCAGGTCTCTAGGCCCCAGGGATTGGAGGCCAGGGCTGGGGTGGGCTGCTGCAAGGACTCACATGGTCTGAAACTCCCGAAGTTCAATTGTGTCGTTTATCAAGTTGGGGGTAAGGTAAAAATATTCCGTCTGTATCGTTTGAATTGCCTGCTTGTACACGGGGTCTCGGAAAGCTGCTCCCATGTAAAACCATTTGTCTGAGAGCTGGGAAGAAAGAAGCAGGCACGCAGATGAACAGGGTTTGGAGTATGGAGCTTGGCAGTTAGCAACAATGAGGGGCAGGTGAGCGATGGCATTTGAGCCATACATGGGAAGACTGAAGTTTCAGGCCAGGATCCCATGGACATCTCAGAAGTCAACCATCCTACGGCTCTGTCCCCTGCCGAGAGACCTCAGAGTGATGCTTCTGGGTTTGGAGGCAGGGGGATGCCACAACAATCCCCAGGAAAGGGAAGGGCAGCACCGGGAGCCCAGAGAGGAACACAGACAGGGAAAGGAAAGCCCAGAGGGAAAAAAGGCACCTACAATGGTCAGGTCCAGGCCCCAGGCAGGCACTCACCCATTTCAGGGTCTCATTGGTAATAGGTATGCCTAGGGTGATGTTGGCAGGTTCTGGGTTCTGAGCTTCCAACAAGGGCAGGAGGCTCAAAACGACAAGAACCATGTGCAGCGCCATGCTGAAGACACTCAGAGGCACCGGCCCAGAGCTAACTGGTGGCTGGAGAGTGCAGTGACTTTTATAACAAGGTGTGGGAAGGGCATGGGCGTGCAGCCAGGGGCTGCGGAGCTGTGGCACAATCTCACCAGCACTTGGGAAATGTCTTGCACAAAATGTTCCCTCAAGCCAGCTTTGGGCTGGGCTGTTCCCACAGCCAGCCAGCCCTGACACAGGCTCCTGCCCTATAAGCTGTTTGAAAACCAGAGTGGCTGATTCATGGCCAAGATGGGTACAAGGCTAGCCTGATGAAACTCGACATGGTACCAGTCATAGATTGTAATATAGGTCTCATCTGCCTCCTAGCCCTGGGAGGGCTGCCTAGCAGGAGTAAGATCTACACATAAATCAGCCCCTGAGGGAGTTATGAAGAGGTCCCAGGTCAGGGTTGTTAGTAAACTTAGAAGACACTGAGGGGCTCAAGTTGAGGGCCAAGAACAAAGATGGTTTAGTTTCTAAGTGAGTGTGATGCTCCTTGGGACCCCTACCCAGCCCTGAAGCCAGTCAAATGCCCAGCAAAGAGGGGTGAATCTGAGTTGAGCAAACCTCCCAGTATCTACAGCAGGAAAGAATCCGACAAGATAATGTGTGCCCAATCCAGGATCTGTGTCCAGCATATCTGGTTCTAGTTCCTCCCTGATAATAGTCTGGTCTATGTCTACATGAATGAACACTCTCAGGAAGTATTGTTATGGGCAGGCATGGTGACTCCCACTGAGGAACGGAGCCATTGCTGGGAGCTCGCGCTCAGCCTGGGATTACACGGCGAGCTGTTTCAAAACTTCAAGAGCAGCAAAAGTATTAGGACACTCTCACAGTTTTGTGATCTTTCAATTTACTGTGTCCTCCACAAATTTTCATATTTCAGTATAGTCAGAGTTATGTTTTTAATGATACATAACTTGTCATTCACTTACTATATTCTCATTTCATGAGAACCTTTCTTTAAACCCGTGGCATTTTGTGTTGTATTTTTCCCCCTCGTGGTAAGTGTCAGAGCAACATATCACCTTTTAAAATTACTCTGTCATCCAACAGAAAACAAAACAAAACGTGAGTCATCACCAGTGTCATGTGTGTAAATGATTCTAGTGGCATTATTCCAAGTAGCCCCTAACTTTAGTTTAGAGTCTGTTTAGTGCACCGCACCGAGAAAATGAGAAGTGGATTGTGACATTCCATGCAAGAACAGTGTTGCTTAGCAACAGAGAGACATGAGCTACTGATAGATTTGACAATACAAATGAGGCTCAATGACATAATTGCCAGCAGAGAGCCCAAAGGTGGGATTGTATGAGCCTGTTTATAGGACATTCTAGAACAGTCCAGACTGATCTGTAATGATATTAATCAAGTAGGTGACAGTGAACACCTAGGGCAAAAGAAAGGGGCCACAGATGGTCCTGTAAGCAACCAACAGTGGAGTATGCTGTTCATGGCCTAGGAGTACTGGCTGAGCTGGAGACCCAAAACGTGTTTGCTGTATTTATTCAGACTTAAGAAAGTTTATCTCCTCTCACAGGAGTCCAAAAGCACCAATGATACGTTCTGTCCCAATTTAGCAATGCACCAGAAATCATAATCTCTCTGTGCCTCTCTGTCTCTGTTCTCTCGATGTACACACACTTGCACACATGCACACATACTTGCACACTTGCACACATGATGCACACACTTGCACACATGCACACACTTGCACATTTGCACACATGATGCACATGATGCACACACACACACACACACTCAAACACACTGGCATTTGTTAGACAATATTTAAGTCCGTGTATCTTTGGAAGCCTGGCTTTGATAACAAAGTGTGTAGTCTAATCTCTCAGCAATGCCGCAGGTGAGTGATTCTCTACATCTGAGCCTCGTGCTCAAGATCTGACAACCAAAGGAGACAAGTGTGGTTCAGAGCATGGAGAGGCCCTCTCTGGAGGGGAGAGAGGGTGGATGGGTTACACTCTAGTTCCTCCTACTTTGCATAAACACAATGGACTGTTTCATCATGGGCTCTTGCTTCAGGTGGTGACAAAAGTCCATCTTCTAACAAAGTAGGCTGTGGAAATAATCCAGTGCTGGGGCCAGGCATCTGTGCTGAGAGCCGGCTAGACCATGGCTGTCACACACTCAGGCTGAGGACACACAAAGGAGGTCCTAGACACTGACAACCAAAGCCTGAATGTTAGCTTTGTAAATAATTTCTAGTTGTACAAAATTTACAAACAAGTTATAATTCATGAAATTAATCCTCCAAACGTGTACTTTAATTTTTGTTTGTTTTCATTCGTTCACTCACTTTACATACTGATCACAGCTTACCCTCCCTCCTCTTCTCCCAATTCCTCCCTTCCCTCTCCCCCTGTCCCCTCCCTTTCTCCTCAGAAAAGAGCAGGCCTCCAATGGCTATCAACCCGCCTTGGTATAGCAAATTGCAGTAGGACTAGCTGCATCTTCTTCTGCTGAGACTAGACTAGGCAGCCCAGATGGGGGACAGGAATCCTAAGGCAGGCAACAGAGTCAGAGTCGGCCTCTGCTCCTAGTGTTAGAGGTCCTGAAACGGTCACCTCCTGTAAACAGGCAAGACTTCCAATGGAGGGATGGGGACACCAACCCAGCCACGAAACCTTCGACCCACGATTTTTTTCTGCCTACAAAATGTTGAGGGATAAAGAGGGAGCAGAAATTGGGGGAATGGCCAACCAATGACCCAACTTGAAACCCATGCCATGAAGGAGAGCCACCCTGACACTGTTAATGATATTAACCTGCAGACTGGTTTAGCGAGCAGTTTTTAGCTATCCTGCTTTGTGCTCCTGGGCTGCTCTACCAGTCACATGACCAGGATCTCCTTGGGTCCGTGGATGAAAAATATACGCACACTAGCGTATCTTTAACATGTGTTACTGGCTCAAAGGCTGGGCACTTCTAAGCCTCTCAAGGCTAATGTGCCCTTCCCTCCAGTACTTCTGGCTAAACACCTTCCAAATCTACCTTTAACTTTGCTGCCTGGTTATCTTGTGTGATGCCCATTGGTCTTTGCTGCCCAAGACACGTCTGGGCTGCCCTCCCGTGGGCCTCTTTCCTTTTCTGGATGATCTCCCGGGCAGCTCTGAGTCTGTTCCATCTCTCTCCCACAAGTAAGGTGATCTCGCTCTCTCCCTGTGTCTTAGCCTGAGCAATTCTTAGGGTCCCGCCCTGTCTGCCTTTTCCCAGCCATTAGCCGCTGACATTTTAATTGACCGATCAAAAACCAACTGGAGACAAGGACCTTCAGCGTCAGTACATGCAGATTCCCAACTAAATCAAAGCACCAGAGTCCTCTACACACAGGCCTAGCACAACTGTCATGAGAGGCCTCACCCAGCTGCTGATGGAAACAGATAGAGAGAGAGACCCACGAACATTAGGCAGAACTCTGGGAATCTTTTAGAAGAGGTGGAGGGAATATTGAAGGAGCCAAAGAGGTCAAGGACACCACAAGAAAACCTACAGAGTCAACTAACCTGGGCCCATTGGGGCTCCCAGAGACTGAACCACCCACCAGAGAGCATGCATGGGGCTGACTTAGGCCCCCTACATGTATGTAACAGGTGTGCAGCTTGGTCTTCATGTGGGACAACCAAACATATACATTATAATGTCAGATTTATTTACACGCTTTTGCTTTAGAACACTAAGATCTCTAGAACTGACCCACACGTCTCCACTGGTTCAAGAGTAGGAATCCACTGTGTGGTCTGAATGGGCAAAGGCAACGTTGAGGAAAATGCTGTTCTTTTCCTCAGAAAGGGTGTGTGGTTCTTGCTATCCTCGTGGTCACTTAGGCTGCCCCCCTAGGATCTGGCCACTCATGCTGCTGGCCAAGTAATTCCTCCAAGGACCCCTAGCACCCAGCACCTCCCCTCCAGGGATCTCTTAAGCACCTTACAGATGAAAAGTCTTGTCCTTCCTGCCTCTCTGTCCCTGGCACAGTGGCTAAAGTCCGTGGGAAAAGAGAGAGGGAAAAAGGCTCCTGTGCGACCTTAGGCAAAGCACTTAACTTCTCTGTGCCTTTGATCTCCATTTGTAAAATAGAGATCACCACACTGCCTGGGTTCTATCAGTCCCTAGCTGTAAGACGTTTGTCCACTGACAGAGTAACCTTCACCATCAGCTCAGTGGCACACTTGGGTGAAAAACAAGGGTAACAAAAAGAAAAAGGAGAAAGCCAGACCTGGCTTTGTTAATCAGACATTGGAGTCCACTTTTAAAAGCACTAAAATGCAAACACATGCCTATCATTGGCTCAAGAAAAATAGGATAGCCCTCCATTATACGGATGAGGAAACAAATGGCACAGAGAGGTTAAGTGTGCTGGAAAAAGACACACAGCAGTGAAGCTCAAGTGACTTTACAGCTAAGATGTGAGGACCCCTCTCCACCTCCTGTAGCAGCAGCCATGAGGGAAACTGCTGGATCTAATTAGAACTTGTGGGTCTAGGCTGAGAAAACACACCAAAGACTGCTGGGACAAGTACAGATCCTGTTTGGAGATCTTGGCAACCTCCATATGACTGACCTCGGTGGACTCTAATTCCCTTGTCTGGAAGCTCATCGCGGTATGCACACGGCTCTGGAGCCACACACCTGAGATGAAACCATAGCACATGCTGTACTGGTACAGGGGGTGTGGCCAGTGAGCGGGAACCACCGCCTGCACTGTGAACGTGTATGGTACTGTCCTTGGCTTGAGCCATATGCAGCTGTCCTCCATAGATTGTATAATAGAACTTGGGCATGGTGGCACATACCAGCAACCCCAGCCGTGGAGGGGTGTAGCTGGGAGACTCCTGCTGCTCAATGCCCAGCCAGCTAGCTTCACAAGCTCCGGGCCAAATGAAAGACTTTGTCTTAAAATATATGGTTGTACTGCTCTAAGGAAAAAAAATCTGAGGTTTGCCTCTAGCCTACACACATACACACACACACACACACACACACACACACACACACACATGCACACGCATGTGCAACAGCAATAAACTATTATTCTACTCTACTACTGTGGTCCCATAGCCCTGCCTGTGGCTGGCAGGCAAGATAGAAAGAACATGGTTCTTTTAGTGGGAAAATCAGGCCCCTCTCAAGACCCTGCCCCAGGTAAACAGTTAGACCCAGAACTTTCAGTGTCTGTCTGTTCGTCCTCCTCTTTTCTTTCACAGGCTGCTGGACATTGTGGGATGAGCTGACCTTGGCCGACATTGTGGCACTGTGGACAGATCAAACACAACCAGTCTTGAGTTTTTCCCGGAAGCCCAGCCTACAGGGGAGTCCATCCTGGTGACTTCCTGACACCTAAGTTGTGCAATGGAAGATTAAGAAATGTTGGAATTCTGGCTTAGTGAAAAAGTGACGACCTGCACCTTCTGGGAAAAAACCGGCCAGGTCACAGAGACCCATGGGTCAGAACCAGCCTCTCCTGCTGGCTCTCATGTCTCCTGTGTCCTGGCCACAAAGCCACGAGAAGCTGTTGACACTGTCAGGGTCTGATCCCCGGGCCAACCTGTGTTCTGCAATCCCAGCTCTGCCACCTGCCACCTGCTCAGCTTTGCTCCAGGCCCCTATTGCAGCTTGGATCCATAAACCCCTGTCTCTGTTCTGAACAAACTGGCCACTTCCGTTGTGTGTGCCCAGACCTCCCTGTTGCTACCCTGTCATCTGAAGGGAATCCCTGGCTCTATTCAACATATAGGTGAGCAAGGCTTGTTTCCCTTCCTGCAGCCTTGGACCCAGAGTTATGCTGATGCCTGTACACCTGTCAGTAGTTGGTGTCCATAACACTCAGCACACATCTATTCTTCTGGGCAGGTGCTATGAACTCTCTCACATGGAGATAGTATTCGAAATAGCAGGAGGGCCCAGTCGTGTCTATCATCCCACAAACAGACAACTTGAGATCTGTCCATAATGTAGGCGGTCAGCCTCGACGACAGCCATCTTGAATTGTATGCACCTGTGTGTATGCACTTGAATTGTATGCACTTTTGGGGGACCCTCCTCTGTTTCCCTTGCTTAGTTTCTCAGCAAGCTATAAATAGGTAAAATGTTAGCATGGTATGTGTTTCTTTGGTGTATATGTAAGTGTGTGTGTGTGTGTGTGTGTGTGTGTGTGTGTGTGTGTGTGTGTGTAGAGGCCATTGATCAATCTCAAGTGTCATTCCTCAGGAAGTGTCTGTCTTATATTTTGAGGCAGGGTCTGCGACTGAATCTGGAGCTCATTGATTTGGCTAGGCTGGCTGGTCAACAGGCCACAGACATCCTCCTGCCTCCACTGTCCTTTTACTAGGATTACAAGTGTGTGTACCACATGTCTGACTTTTTACGTGGGTCTGGGAATTGAACTCGCACTTGCACAGCAAAGCCTTTACTAACCAAGTCATCTTCCCAGCCCTTTAAAACCAGGCCCTTGTGGCAGGAATGTACTCTTCCTTCTCAGCCAAACTACAACAGTTCACTTGGTGTTGCTGTATCCAGGATTGCCTTTCTGTAGTAGATCCCCAAATAAATTGCACCATGTACAGCCCACTTCTTTTCTTTGCTCTCATGGCACCTGTGATCACCTCTTAACATTCTGGGGTGGGTTGACTGGGAACAATGAGATGTAACAGTATTGATGTCAAAATGAATGAAGAAACAATGCATGATTCAATAACCACATGAAAAGTCCTGGCCTCAACCCCTGCGTGTGGAGTGCAGCTGGAAGGGGAGGGGCTTGGGGGCTTGAGTGCAGCTGGAAGGGGAGGGGCTTGAGTGCAGCTGGAAGGGGAGGGGCTTGAGTGCAGCTGGAAGGGGAGGGGCTTGAGTGCAGCTGGAAGGGAGGGGCTTGAGTGCAGCTGGAAGGGAGGGGCTTGGGGCTTGAGGCAGCTGGAAGGGGAGGGGCTTGGGAGCTTGGATAGAGAGTGGCTCCTCCTGCACTTGGACACCCCACTCTTCTTCCAGAACGTGGGCACACAGCACTTCTGTGGTCCTGAGCTTTAAGCTCCAAGCCCCAGTGCTGGCCTCTGCCTCAGCAGGAAACCCTTCATGCATCATCCCACCTCCTGCAGAAACTGCCTGTGAGCGCGGTGAAGGAGCATCAGACCACAGACTCGTCTTTTCGTTGCTCAGTTTTAAATATTTATTTAAAGTCCAGAAGGGAACGGGGAACCCACTGGGGGTTTGAACACACTAACATTTAGACAGAAAGAACAACAGCGAATACACATCAGGTGACAAGGAGACAGCGCAAGACACAAGAGGGGACACGGGGAACAGCACTCAGATGGGGATCAGACGACAAAAAGCACATCTAGGCTTGGGGGACAGGCAGGGGCAAACAGGCAGTATACAGGGAAGGGTTGGGCAGGAGTGAGGTATTAAATAATTAAAATTGAATCCAATTCCCCCACAAGACGCAACTTTAGAAACACACAAATATAGATCTTTCTCCTAAAAAAATAATTCCATAGTTAAAATAACTTCAAAATCCAATGGGGGGATCCTGACTTGTTTAGACAGATGGGGTTCCCTTAATTGTTCCTTTCCTCCCCACCCAAATTGGCACCTATGGGAAAGAACATTGGGTTTCTACACAGCTGTGCAATAATGTAAAGGCAGCAAGGTTGGCTGCACCTGGAAGGTCGGGCTCCCTGGCGAGAGGGAGGACCGAGGGTCCTCAGCTGGCTTCAGGGACTCCTCTGTACTTAGTTCACCTTCAAGATCATCCTCAAAACCAAGGAGTCTTCTCCCAGGGCAGGTTTTCTAAAGAGGACGAAGCCCCTCCAGGAGCAAGGAGGACCACATCAAAATGTCCTCTCAAAAGACGTACCCTTCAAAGCCCAGAATTAGCAGAAATCTCTCTACTTCTGGTTTCTGGGAGGATTTTTTTGTTTTTTGTTTTTTGTTTTTTGTTTTTTTGTTTTTTGTTTTTTTTTTTTTTTTTTTTTTTTTTTTTTTTTTTTTTTTTTTTTCCTTTTCAGCGGATTACACGTGCGGGCAATTTAGTAACATTTTTAACTCCTCATTTGGAGGAGAGAAAGATAAGTGGGCAAGGCCCCACCCACTCAGAAAGTTTCTTTAAAGCCTGTGGCAACAAAAATAGTAGCACCTTCAGAATCTTAAATAGTTTCTTTTTCTCCTTAAAAAAAAAATCACATACATTACAAGAGACAATTGTGAGCACCATCGATTTCACAGTGGGAGGTAGCACACAGCACCCCAGCCCAGGGGTCAGCACCCTAGTCTAGGGGCCAGCACCCCAGCCTGGGGGGGGGGTCTGCCTCTCCACACCCCCAGCTTCTCTTGTTCTTCCTCACCTCTCCCAAGTGAAAAAATAGTAACACACCTTCTCTTTGTTTAAATAATATATATATAGATAGATAGATTTCTTTCTTTCCTTTTTCTCCTCCTTTTTTTTTCCATGTCTCCTTTCTAATATTGCACATCGAAAGCTCCCTAGCAGGGACCAGCTGGCAACATGCCCCCTTCCCTTGAGGTGGCATCAATGGGGGGGTCTTTGGGCAGTTGGGGATCAGGGGTGTCTACAGAGCTGGGCGACAGGCCATGGGCTGGAGTAGGCTGCAAGCCCAGCTTGCTTCTGACTGGCTCTTTGGTTGGTTCTTGGGGCTAAACTGGGATTGGTGGTTCTCCAGGGCAGCCTCAGACCTGCTACTTCTGCTCAACTCCCGCTGAGCAGATAAGAGTGAGGACCTGCACCAGGGTCCTAAGGCAAGAGCCTGCATCTCCTGGGACCAGTTGTCCCCATCTCTTCTCTTCCCCCACAAGGCTTAGATAAGCCTAGAGGTCAGAGGTTAGAGGTCAGAGGAAGCATGCAGGTCCAACTTCCAGGCGGTACTGCTTCCCTGACGAGACAGGTGGAAGGTTGTCCACACTGACAATGGGCAGCTGCTGGGGGTCCTGGGTCCGGAAGGTGAATAGTGTCTGATGCCAGCGGCCATCATGGACCTGTAAGTAGGCAAAAGACAACAGTGGAAGTGATTCTTGACATTTACAAATGCATATCCCGTCTTTCACTTTCAGAACACATCTGGGCACACATCTGGCATGGTTGCTTCCAGTTTTTTTTTTAATATTTTTAAATGTTTTAGTTTTTTTAATTTTTAATTATATGTATGAGGTGTGTCTGAGTGTAGGTTTGTGCATGTGAGTGCAGGTGCCCTTGAAGACCAGAAGATGATATCAGATCCCAGAGTTCAAGTGATAATGAGCTGTCCAACATGGGTGCTGAGAACTGGACTCGGGTTGTGTGCCTGCCTATCTATCTATCTATCTATCTATCTATCTATCTATCTATCTATTACCTATCTATCTATTATCTATCTATCTATTCACTCATCCATCTATCAATCATCTACTGATTCATCTATCTACTATCTTTCTTTCTTTCTTCCTTTCTTTTTCTATCTATCTATCTATCTATCTATCTATCTATCTATCTATCTATCTATCTTTGAGACAGTATCTCATATAGCCCAGCCTTGCCTTGAACTCCTGTTGCTCCTGCCTTTACCTTCCCACCCACCCTCCAATCACGTACTGAGATCATAAGTGTGAACCATCACACTGACCTCAATTTTTTATTTTTTATTTTTGTCTTTTATTCTTGTAAGCAGCACTGTATAAAATTCACTGTGTTTTAACTTTGGGGCACATTCCTATTTAGTTCTCATTCTACAAGTAGCATCTCCAGATCCAAGGGCAGTGGTCTTCTCGAATAAATGCGGGTTCCATATTTACACAGAGCTGTGTTTGAACATCCTTTTCTTGGTATTTTCACGTGGGAAGCCAGTTTTCCCACATCCTGAATTACACTGTGTATTACTGACTTTACTTTTTGGGTGGTTTTACCTTTTATGACGGTCTTCCCCAACCCTTAAAGCCTACCATGCTTAAGACATTTGAAAATGAGCAAAGATATTAAAAGAAAGAAAACAATCCAACTGGTGGAGCAAAGAGGTCTTTTGAAGAGGCCTTTGCAAATAGCAAATGTTTCTATTAATCTGAAGACCGTTTAACAGCACAGACTTTCCCTCAGAAGGTTCCTAGAGAGGTTAATCTAAGGAGTGCTTGCCTGGGGTAAGTAAGACCCTGGGTTAACTCCCAGCAACAAACATGTGCACACATACACACACATACATGTACACATGGGCATGCACACAGAGAAGGCCTAGAGAAGAAGGTGAATAAAGCCAATTTTACTAAATAAATCATTCTAATAAGATTACATGATGATCCGAGTGGCATACATTATAGTATAAAATTATGACCTGCTCATAAACAAGTTCCTCCTACTGACCCTGCATCAAGGGAAAATGAAGGGGGCTCCAACAGTTACCTTGCAGCCATCCATAGACACCTCTGGCCTGAATTGACCCCCAGCTTCAAAGACCTGTCCGTTCCAGGCACGGAAGCGCACAGCTTGCCTGGCAGAGGGGCGTGCAGGTCCCTCCTGCCACACCGTCATGTTCAGGCAGTGGATTGTGATGTGCTGTGTCCCCTCAGAGCTGAGCAGGTGCAAGAAATTCATCTGGACCCGACTAACAGCAAACTCTGCCTGTGGGGAAGATGCAGGTGGGAAGCAGCCCCCTGGGGCCCTGAGATCCCCCACCTTTCTGGAGGTCACCAGGGTAACCCCTTTCCCAGCCAGTTCTCCTGTGTCATCTGCTCACTGGTCCTCTAGCCTAGTGGCTGTTCAATCCCAGAACCAGAAGTCCCAGGGTCTTGCTGCTGTTCACTCTGCTCCCCCAGGTGGGTGGACTAAGGGCTCAGCCCGGTCCAGAGGACGACATAGATTTTACCCCAGCTGAGCGTGGAGGAAATTCACCGAGCCATAGAACTCAGCCTACAAAGGACTCAAGGGTTAACAAAGATGTGTGGGGCTGTGGGGAGGCAGGGCTTAGTGGACTGTGGTGGGTTCAATGAAAGTGTACCCTTCAAGAGGATATTAGGATCCAGTCCTTTCCAGTCATTTTCCCCCTTCCTGACTGCCAGGGAGTAAGTAGTTTTCCTCGACTATAGTCCTCACCACAGACACTCCCCCACCCCCACTATCCCCATCACCACCACCTCCGGGCAAAAGAATCAACCAATCAGTATGAGACAAAAGAAACCTTTTTTCTTTCTTGTTGTGTTTAACTATTTTGCTACAGTAACACAAAACTAACTAAAGTAGCCTGCCATTGATCCTGATGGAGGTGCCAACGTCCTGGGTGGCTGTGCTGCCAATCCAGACTTATATCTCGGCTTAACAGGCTTCCCAGGTGGTTCTGAACCTACGAGCCCCCAAGAAAGGGAGTCCACAAAGGTTACTGTATCCCTCTTGGGTTGTGAGCCCTAGCTGCAGGGTCACCTGTGAGTCTGATTCCCCCTCTTGCCCCACCCCCCCATGGCTCAGGGTCAGGCTAGGTCAGGAAGCCAGCAGACTTGCTGAACAGTTGGCTGAGGAGTGGATGCAGATAGCCTCAGCCATGGCAAGGCACCTATGGAGTCTATGGATACAAAGATCTGGGGCTCCCTATCTTTTCTGTAGCCAGGGTAGCTTCTTCCTGTGGCACCCCACTCCACCCCCAAGCCACGTGGATGACTTGTAGAAACAGACAGGAACGACCATGCCTCCCAGCTGCTGCCAGCTCCCAGCTGCTGCCAGCTCCCAGCTGCTCGCTTCGTTGTTGAGTCACCTGGCCTCACCCCAAAATGCTTAGCCCAGGGACAGACATGGTGTCCAGGCACTGAACAGGAGTTAATGAGTTCACGGTCCAGAGTGACATGTGTTTCAGATAAACAATCTTTGGAGTTCATGCCAAGAATTCACGACTCTCTGGGATGAACTACTCTGCTTTCAACCTGAGACAAACTATGCCAAGAGAAGCTGGAGTCCTCAGCATGGTGCCGCGGGAAAGAGTTTGTTAATCACACGTAGAGTTCTGCATGTCCCCCAGATTCTCAGTGAGTCAACTAAGTCTCAAGAGGTGGGTTTTCCCTCAGCCTTTTGAGAGGACAAGCAGGGTCCAGGATAGACATTGCAAAGTGGGCAGTGCCTGTGGCAGGGGTGGGAGTGGAGCGCACCTTGGAGGCCGTGATAGGCTTCAGGCAAGTCTGCCCACCATGTGTAAAGTTGCAGGAGACTTCGATGGTATCAGAGGAGCAGCCGAGGTTGGGGTCCACCCAGTAGATACCTGTAGCAGAGCAGGACAGAGAGGGCTGTCTGAGTTAGAAGGGAGCCTAGAGGGGGCTCTGTAGGACCTGTACCCGTGACTCAACAGGGCTGCAATAGGGTGGGAAGTTAAGGGTAGGACAGGCAGACACAGGATATCTCAAGGCACAAGCAGGGAAGGATGCCTTCAGGGTAGAGCTGACGTGTGGGAGAGTCTGTGAGAGCAGACTGGGATGCATCTACTCTACAGAGTAGACAACTGGGCTCTCAGCTCCTCCAGATTCTTCCAGGCCCAGCCTTTCTCCCAGAACCTGTCCAGTGAGCTTAGGCCCAGAGCCACACTCTGGCTTCCCCTCATCTGCACTTCTGCATACATCTGGCTTCTCTGCTGGGGTTGCTGGATGCCAAGAGCTCAGCAAGCAAGGGAGGGTGGTCTCAACGTGTACTTGTACCTACGTGCACAGCAGGGAGGGATAAGGTGACACTGTGGCTTGCCCCCACACTCAGATGAGAAATCAGGTGAGGTTAGAAGGTGAGAATGCCCACTGGAGAGGAACCCTGGGGTTCTCCTAGCCCTTGAAATGTGTGTGTGTGTGTGTGTGTGTGTGTGTGTGTGTGTGTGTGTGTGTGTGATGATGTCATTACGCAGGTGAAGGCAAGTACAAGATAGAACGAGGCCTGTCATTGGATGAGAAGGAAGGATGGGCAGGAGAAAAGTCGGAAGGAGAGTGGAGGAGACAGGGAGTGGAAGCAGCAGAGAGAACATGGAGGCTGATGTGAAGATTCCACTCTGTGTATTTACAGGTTGTTATGAATATTCATAAGGGATGGATGTGTGCAGGGCTTTGTATGTTTAGGTGGGCAATTATATCTTATCAATTGGATCAGAGGTTATTGTGTTGTGTGTTCTTTCATGTGGAGATTTAAATCAAAGAGAGTTATGTGGCAGCCGGAGACCCTAAGCTGCCACGGACTTGGGATGTATATTTCTGGCCTGGTTCAACCTGCCTTGGGAACTGGATGGGTAGAGAGATTGTTGCCAGGCTCAGAGAGTAGTCATAGGCAGTGTGGTATGGGATGGAGCAGAGCGGGTGAGAAGCTTTGCTGAGTGAGATGAAGATATCGACCAGACGTCTTGGGGCACTGCGGTGCCCGATCTAGTGGGGGTAAAAGACAGCATTTTTTTAAATAATTTAACAGCAACAGGGCGGAGATGTGTGTGTTTCATTTGTTCTTTTCAAAGTCCTTATCTTATTCTCAGAATGGACCCAGCTTATGGCACTACGGGCTGTCATCCTCTCTATTAATATCCTCAAAGCTTGAACCACAGGTCTGGCAGATGGTGAACCTTCGAGGCTGTTTGCTGAGTCAATCAATGATGCTGTGTGTCTATTTCTATGAGGACAGAAACTTGGCTGGGTTGTACCGAGGACCCAACACTCCATGGACCCGAGCTCTTTTTGAAACTGTACCACCCATCCTCAGCCTCATAGGCACCCTTACCATCCGCCATCTTCTGCTCGCAGTCCATGAGGTCCCGGCAGACCCGGGCTGGGTTCTCCTTGGTGCCCAAGGGCGTCTTAATGCTCTGGATGAGGTTGCTGAGGTAGTGTAAGGTTTTGAAGATCTCCCCTCCCTGGTCTAGCATCAGCTGGTCTGGATAGCTGTACCCCTGCTACGGAAAGGAAGGGCCATAGGCCTGTTAAGTGCTTGGGCCTTGCCCAAAGTCCCAGACACAGTGCTTTAAAATCCTCACTGTCTGGGGATCTGGTGACCAGCCCGTTCATGGCTAACTGAGACTGGCTACTCCGCCTTATAACAGATAAGGAGAGGGAGGGTCAGGGACAGAATGTAGCAGGGACAAGAGCTGATTCCTTGCCCTTGGGCTATGAAACCCAGCAGGGTTGGTAGGAAGTCTGAACTAGGGGAGTGAGCTCCCCACCAGGAGAAGGATGTGAAGCAGCAAAATAGGCTCTTATACTGGCTGGAGTAAAGATCACCCTAGACCCATCTTAGCCTGCAACTATGGAGCAGAGGTGACCACAAACTAGGTCTCAGCAGAGCCCTGGGGCTCACTTGCTTCTGTGCAATCCCTGGGTGACCCTGGGGACACTCTGTGAGCTATGAGTCAGATGAGCATCCCTCCCTGACTCAGGCCAGCACACGATAGACTCAGACGCTTCCAACAAAAGCAAGGAAGCAGTGTCTGTGTCTAGCCTGGTTCTGGCAGTGTGGGCTGAAGTACCACTTGGGACTGTGGTTTCTAGTGATGATCTCCATCTGAGACCATGAGACATCACTGAGAGAAGGTCTCTGGTGCTCTTGGTACCAGTCATGGGGACAGCATCAACCGCTATGACCTTTCTCTTTCTCCTAGGACCAGAGGTCACGTGAGCAGAGAACCTGCCAGTACCTCCGATCTGACTGCTCCCTGAGCATCCATCCACGTTTGGAAAGCTGCCTCAAGGTCACCTTGTTGCTGTGCAAGAAAAAAGACAAGGTGTGTGTCCTGTGTCCATCCCAACGGAAGCCAGATTCTGAAAGTAGGAGCCAGGGGCCCAAGCACCTCCACCCCACTCACCCCCACCCCACCTCCTATGACAGGGTCTGGACCAAGGCACACATCCTCTACTGAGTTCCTCCTTCCTTTGCAGAGTCAATGTTGACTATGTCACTCCCCCCCACTAAGTCCCTCAGTAGCTCCCAGGGTCCTCCCGGTATGAGATTTCGATGCCTTAGCATGGTTAGAAACCCCATTCGAGTGCTGCGGCCTTCATCCTCGTGTCCCTCCAGCACCAGGCACACACAGTTCTTCTAAGTCCCTGAAAGCCGTGCTTTGCCAGCCCCAGGATGTTTGCACATCTTCCCACTGACTGGGACGTCTTTCCTGTCTCCAGCGCAGTGTCTGGTTTCCTCAGCCAGGGGTGATAATGCTCCCCAGAGGACACCAGCGGGTGCACTTTTAATTGCTAGGCCTAGGGGGAAAGAGATGCTTCTGCATCTCCAGGTTAGAAGTAAGGAGTGCCGCTCATCCAGCTCAGACATGTAGCACAGCGAGGCTGGGCGATCGTTCGCAGGGCTCTGTACTGGGTGGGGGATGGAAGACGTCTGTGGATGCTTTTGCTTCTAGGCTGGTGAGACAGCTCCTCTATATCCCCACAGACCCAGTGGCTCCCATTGTATTGCTCTTGGGTATGCCTGGCCTCAGCCTTGGCGCGCAGATGGTCGAGCACGAGGCAAGGGGTCTGGAGCAGGGCTGTTGGGGGGCTCCCAGCTC
The DNA here is from genome assembly GCF_011064425.1 of Rattus rattus. Lineage (NCBI taxonomy): Eukaryota > Metazoa > Chordata > Mammalia > Rodentia > Muridae > Rattus > Rattus rattus. The sequence goes on from NC_046154.1 coordinate 90,243,119, forward strand.
TGCGTCTTCCCGTTGAGGGGCCTGACTTGGTTCCCTCGTCTGGAAAATAACTCCCCAAATAAAGCATTCTCCCAGAACCACTAAAGCCATTTCTAATAGTGTCTGGCGTGTGATGAGCCGTGGGTGCATTTCAACTGTCGATTATACAGAGGGTGAACCCTCCTTTTCCATATCCTGGGAGGAAAAGGGCTTTTCCCTGCCCGCCTTTCTGATGAAGAGACAAGGGAGGTGACAGGTAGGTGCTTTGTAAGTACAGACAGCACAAAGGGAGGGGCAGGGAGCCTCTGGGGTGGAAAGAACTCAGACTCTGAGCATCTAGTAGCCCCAGGGTTTCTTTTCCATCCAGCCTTTCCTATGACCACATCCCAGAGATACTGTCAGGTTCTGACCTCAGGGCTCACTGGGGGTAGGGACAACATGGGGCCTAATTGGTTTACAGGGTCAGAAGGCTGAGCTCAGACAGGGCTGCTGTGCCCACCAGAAAGCAAAAGGGTCCAAATGCAAATGCATGCTTGGCCCTCGGGACCCTGGGTCTGAGGAGGAGACAGCCTGTCGTTCACCCATGTGTGTGGAGGCAGAGACAGACCCTGGGGGCTGGAGTTAGAGCAGCCGCCTGGTTCACAATTGGGGACATGGATTAGCCTCTTGCTTGGGGCTCCTCCGGTAGGTCAGGGCCCATAGCTCCAGCCCAATGGATATCCTAGAGGTCCAGCCACTGTGGCCAGAGAAGGTTCAGCTGCTCTTCCCTTGCCCACCCCACAGCCTCCTCTCAGGGGGTCAAAAAACAACGGTGCAACTTACAAACTGGACAGGATGCCAAGGAGGGCCCTGGAAAAGAAGGTGGAGGGTCAGTGTTTGATAGGGACTTGTGCTGGAGGCTTAGGAGGCTGGAGATCGGAGAAACTATCTAGCAGGAGGAAGTATGCCAGGCCACGAGCCTCTAGGCATGCTGGATAGCTATTTCTTCTGAGTTGGAACACTTCCTCTTGGAAGGAGCAGAGGGCTCCTAGGACTCAAAAGGAGTCATGGGGCCCTCCCTGGGGGTTGGTGGTGGTGGTAGGTGCTCTCCTGCGAGCCAGGCTTCATGCAAGCTGGAGAGGGAGCTCCAGTAATGCAGCTCTCAGGAGCCATCATCCACGCCAGGGGGCTTCTCGATGAAACAGCTGCCTGTGAGCCCCTGATGCTCCCGTAAGTAACCCCGATAAGCACATGGGCACACGGAGCTAGACCGGGGTGGGAGAGCTTATGTGCTCTGCCAATTTCCTATCTAAGATAGACAGATGCTGGTTCACATCTGCCCAGGAAAAGTCACACCACAGGTCCCCACTGGACTTGTCCTATGTTCCCTACAAATCTGTAGGCCACAGCAAGCATACAAGAGCCATGTGGCTTTGGGTCAGGGCATAATCTACCATAAAAACCTTGGTCTAGGGGTTGGAGAGATGGCTCAGAAGACCCCTCGATCTTGCTGGGGACCTGGATTTGGTTCCCAGCCCTCATATGGTGACTCATGATCATCTACTAAATTCCAGTTCCAGGTGATCTAACTGACCCCCAAAAGCACCAGGCATGCTTGCAGTACACGTCACACATACATGAAGTTAAAAAGAAAAATGTTAAAGACAAACAAAGACAACCTTGGTCTCATTCAGAGGAACCCGCCTCCTGCCCTGGGAATCCAAAACACCCAGCATGCAGCTACCTACCGGTGGACCTGGCCGCCCCCTCGGACCAGGAGGACCCTGTGGGAGAAAGAGGAAACAGTCAGCTCTTGACAGCTCTTTACCCAGGCTGTCTTCCCAGGCCCAGAGATGATGTTCCCCTGGGAAAGAAAGGAAACAATGGGGAGGAATGCCAGAGCGGGGGAGGGGGAGAGGGAGGGAGAGAGGGGGGAGAGTCTGAGAGCCCTCCTCCCCCAGTTCCTGTCCGCAGTCTCAAGTCTTCACACCCACCCTACTTACCCTTGGGCCTTGCAGTCCCTGGAGATAGAATGGAGAGGAGAGACAGTTAGGAGATGTGCTCTGAGGAGGGGTTCTCTGCCCATCGCACCATAGTACTGCCTGCCAGGCTGTCCACTCACCCAGTCCCCTCGGCTGCCTCTGTCACCTTTGGGACCCTGAAACAAACCATAGCATTGGGTTAGGGCTCAGAGGGAAGTCCTAGTTCCCGTGTGTAAGTTTGAGTCACAAAACACTTGATCCCAGAACACCGGAGACCCCTGCAGCCTTCCTTTTTGCACATACCGGGAGTCCAGAAGGTCCCAGCATTCCGGGGGGCCCAATGATACCTTCCTTTCCCTAAAGGAGAGAGAGGCTATGAGTCCTCGGTCTGGGCCTGGGGAATAGAGTGACAGAGGAGGTGGCAGCTGAGTGTCCCACGGGAATGAAAAGGGTGCCCCTTCAAGCAGGGTGGGCCATACATCTTCTGAGCCCCATCTGTATGCTTGGGTAGGGCTAGGCCATGCATCTTCTGGGTCTTTTCTGCTGCTGGGGTGGGGCCAGGCCATGTCTCCTGAGCCTTCCTGCATGCTGGGGTGGGCCACAAGAATGGGGAAGGGAAGGCTGGGGTAGTGGCAGGGGAGTGAGCAAGGGCGTGAAGCTACAACAACTGTGTGTAAAGGAGGCTCTAAGAGCAAAGGAGCAGAAAGACGTGAGGTGTGTGTTCAACCAGCTGATGGCCAGCCTCAGAACTGGGTGACTACCAAGCTGGCACAGGAAGGAAGGAGACTTACCATCAAGCCAGGAGGACCCCGAGGGCCTTGGATGCCTTTGAAGCCAATGTCTCCAGGGGGGCCCTGTTAGAAGCAGAAAAGGGTTGTTACTGGGGCAGCCACTGGGGAGCAACCTCCATGTCCCTGAGTTCTGGCTGGCCTTTGCCCTCTTAATTTTGTGAGATGCCTTGGGAGGAATTGTAGGCTTCTGGTTCTTAGGCAGGAACAAGCTATATGCCATCAGGGTAGTATGCCATGTACGCCTCGGGTCTTACTGTTTACAATGGTCTTCTTTGCCTATTGTTTCCCCCGCCTTTCACAGACTGGGAACGCAGAGCTTATACTGAGTCATGTGTCTGAGGCACCGAGTTAGTAGCTGAGCACACTCACAGCTGGCTTCTGGCCCACACTCGGAGGAGGGTTAAGTGAAGACTCAAGCAGTGAACCCACACATGGACGAGCCACCAGTGATAGACAGAGGGATGGGACTCAGTACCTTGGGTCCAAAGAGGCCAGCCACTCCTGGGAAGCCCATCTCGCCAGAATCACCCTGTGGGGAGAGCAGGACAAGGTGGTGTGAGTGGAGCCAGGACAAAGCTGTCGCCTATGCCAGATGCCAGTCAGTCCAGGAGTGGAGTGGACAGGCCTCAGGCCGTACTCCCAGCTCAGAGTCCCACAGCCATGCTCTGTAGTCAGGAACTCCTATCCCAGATCCTTATGGGAGAAGACAAGCAGTGCCACAGACACTCCTGCCCAGCCAAGCCTCTCTGTAAAGCACAATCCCCTGACAGAAACCCTCCATGGATGGCTGCTTGGAAAGTAATCTCATACGACAAAGTTTCACTCCTTCCTTTTGGACATGAGTGACTTCATTTATTTTTCTTGCCTTATTGCAGTGGCTGGATGCATAGTATGAACTTGATAGAAATGGTGCCTTGCTTCTGCTTTTTCGGAGAAACCACCCAGCCAGTCACCACTATGCCTGTTAACTGTAGGGTTTGTTCAGATATCATGGACCAAGTTGAGGAAGTTCTTTTCCATACCTACTTTGCTGAGGTTTCCTTTTTCCCCTCTCCCAGATGAGAAAGGAAGTTACAGTCTTGCCACATGCATTCCTGCGCCTATAGCAAGAGTCAGATGACTTCTCTCCTTTAGTC